>NC_142101.1:16530000-16830000 GCF_054644295.1 Miniopterus natalensis | reverse complement strand
CCATTGCTGTGGTATTTTTAAACAAAGAGCATGTTTCAGGATGACACGAAACGTTTACTTGTTTATAAATTACAGGTGCCCAGGCCCTAACCCAGACCTCCCAGGCCACTGCTATGATGGAGGGGGGCCCAGAATGCGTATTTTTCAGCAATCTTTGGTTAAGGAATCATGCCCCAGAGAGCAGAGACCATTACGTGCTCTCCTTGGCAGCTGGAGTTGTCTCTTTCGCCGCTAGCTCAAGCTGCCCGAGTTCCTTTCATAACCACAGGTGTGCCAGGCCCCCTTCTGGCCAAAGTAGAGCCCGTTGCCAGCATCCTGGAGCAGGGGCCTTTACTGATGGTCCTCTTACAGCATTAACTCTGGCCTGAGGCCAGGGAAGGAAGCCTTTTTAAAGGTGGGGTGATTTTCAAAACCAAAACACATCCAACGCTCAGACATAATTTAGGCTCTGAAATCACAGTGAATTAAACTTCGTAAAGCACTTAACAGCTAGCTTGCTCGCCTCCTTGCTCATATTAGAGTCATGCATCGGGTCTACTCAAGGGAAGGGAAGTGGGGGAACTTGCAGCAGGTGTCTCATGAGCTGGGAACGATCTGGAACCACGTAGCATATGATTCCAGGGACATGACTTTCAGGAAGAGTGAAAAGGATGGAGACCCTGAAAATATCAGTGGTGGACAGGGTTCCAGGGGGATGGTGGGAGGAGGTGAGGCACGAGGGATTTTTAGGCCAGCAAAACCACTCCGGATGACAGCGCAGTGGCGAAATGTGACATTAGGCATTTGTCAAGCGCACGGAAATTTACAGCACCAAGAGTGAAACTCAATGTATGCAAATGTGCAAGAGTCACGGAGGAGTTCAGGGAATCCCGGGAAAGAATATAGACTTTGACAAGAGGGTTTAACTGTATTACAAATGCATGAAGCCACCTCACGGAGGAGACGGGAGGAAGGTGCTAACCTCAGTGATCTCGGAAATGAATTGAGCCTGTAAACTAGAAGCAGAAGGAACAGGACATAATAAGCACTTTGCTCGAGCTGACAAAGTGGCCCAAGGGCATGCGGGTTAACCATGTGGGTACTGCTGTATGTGAGTGCTGGGATGGAAAAAACAAGAAAGTCGCCCGGCCGGCGTGGCTCAGCGGTTGAGCATCCACCTAGGATCCAGGAGATCGGGGTTTGATTCCCACTCAGGGTACAGGCCCGAGTTGCAGGCTCAATCCCCAGTCGGGTGCATGCAGGAGGCAGCCGATCAAGGGCTCTCTCATCATTGATGTTTCTCTCTCTCTCTCCCCCTCTCCCTTCCTCTCTCTGAAATCAATAAAGACATATTTTAAAAAAATAAGTAAATTGATGCAGGTAATGGGAACCGGAGTTCTTACTTTTTTTAGGACTTTACAGATAATGAAGGGGAAGAAGCTACAATGCTCCATGTGGCCATGGGTTCAAGCTGGAGGCCTCAGTACGAGCTCGTGTTTAATTTAGTGTAGATGCAGATGGGTAGGTTTAGATGTTTATAGATACGTGTAGACATATAGGTTAGTACACACACATATTTCCTTGCTTAGGCAGCGGAGGGAGCCTACAAGGAACAACACCCCAGGAGCAAGGAGCACACCTCGGATGAAAGCTGGGTGAGCAAATAGGGTGTTCACGAGATAGGCCCTAGTGTTTGCTTTTAGCTTACATCACGGTGTCAACATTTATTCTAGTAAAGTCCAGGAAATGCTCCTTCAATCTCAGGTAGTCCATATAAATACCTTTATGTCAAAGGCCAAGTTCTGAGCGATGAATCGTGATACCCAACGAAAACCACACATCAAGAATGAAAAGATGATCTCCACTGAGGACACGAGGACCAGACATTTCAGGTGCCACACACGGTGTTGCTCACAGTGAAAAATGACAAGGGGACACAGATCTTACCCTCGGTTAACTGAAAGTAAGTAACACAACAAGACCTCACGCACAGAAAGTGAGACCATAAAGAAAGTGGCAAATTAAATGTCTTAAGAGAAATACGTTGAAAAGCCTTTGGAACAATAAAATGGATATGAAGCTCCTTCGGAAAAATAATTCCCCAAAGTCTTATTTAATGGTAATATTTGATCTATCAGTTAAGGATGAGTAATCTATCGAGGCTGAGGACTTATTTCCCATCTCAAATGTGATTAAATTATTATTTTAATTTTGTTACAGATTATGTTAAAAGGCTTCTTTGTCAAAACAAAATTCATGCCTCAAGGTGTTTTGTTTTTTATGTATGAGATGATTCATCGTCTTACAGTCACCGATTTGCATAACAGGCCACCCCAAAGTCAGTGTCTTACTGTAGCCCAAAGGATCCATTTCAAAATAACTTGATTAAATGTTCAGTCCAAAATAAATAACTATCATCAAAAACTTCTCAGCCAGAAAACTAGTGCTCTTGAAAGGCTGTCTTGATCCTTTGTGAAAAAAGAGGGGGAAAAATCCAGAAGCCAATAGAAAAGACATCGCCGTTTGACACACTCACAGTGAAACTAGCTTGTGCTAAGGAAAAAAATTATTTCGTTATCATGTTAAATCAGATTTTTACCTGAAGTTTAGAAAGTAAGTTAGAAGAAGACACTGATGTTACATTAAGAATGAAAAAGATACTAATATGGGTGTTTAAAGGGAACAGTAGAGAAAAGTTTCCAGAAGGTTTTTAAAAGGCAGAGACAGAAGCCTGGAAAGTGATTTAATAGGGCAAAGGAAGCTACAGCTCAAATAGAGAAAGAAAAGACAATGTCGAGAGGAGACACCCATCACCCTGCCGAAGCCTAAAAAAATGACCTGAGAACTGTTAGGCAGAAAATCAAAGAATCTGTTGAAATACACGAAAGCACCATCTTCCCTTCCAACTTCACATGTAGGTACCCATACACAGGCCAAATAATAAAGGCTTATTCTTTAGAGAAATCAAATTGAAGGGAGGGAATCTGAAATCCTCCATAGTCAGATCTGGCCTCTCAAAGCAGATGTAGAACCACCTAAATGTTCATAATAGAAGGTTAGCTTCAATAAATGATGGTATATCCAAAGAATGGAATACTATACAGACATTAAAAAGAATGAAAGAGCTCTTTTGATTGTATAATGTCTCTGAAGTATTTATAAAGCAAAGGACAGAACTATGTACGTACAGTATTCTTCAGCATCTGTAAATAAAAAAAGTGTATGTATACATACGCATTAGCCTAAAAGGATCCATGAGACTCTAGAGTAACATTTGCCTCTGCGATGCAGAACTGAGACATTGGAGCCAGGGTGGGAGTGAAACATACTTCTCACTATGTCTCCTTCTGCCTCTTTGGCATTTTGTATCATGTGTTCGCATTATCTATTCAAAATAATAATGTTTTTAACATAAATATATAAGTGCCAAGTTTAAACAAAAAAGAAAGAAACAAAAAGTAGGGTTGTAAATATGTATGCAGAGCTCAAATGTAGCCCAAGAAGAACAATCAATATATACTTGCCAGGTCCTAGCCCCATAGGCTGTTTAATCACATATACAATAGTTTCAATTAACTAACTCACATATAGTCAGCAGAGCAAGGCATATTTACACATATACATATATGTATATAAACATTCACATGCATATGTATGCATTTGAGTGGATATAAACATACATATGCACATATATCTATAAACTACACAAACATATAATTTATACATATACATATATGTATAATTTATATAATTCCTTTTTTATGCAATTTTCTCTGTTTATTTATTTGAATGCCTTCCATGGAGATCTACCATTTTCAAGTTTAATTATTTCCAGCATATATTGGAATATTTTTTCTTTCTGATTCGTTGAATGACTATGTCTTACGTACTTTATATATCAGACAGTAGACTATAGGTTCTTTGAACTATTATTTTATCAATTATTCTTTGTTATCTGCTGTATACACAATAGTGCTAGCCTCCCCACCCCTGATCTGGATTAAAGTGAAGCCTTTGATCTAAAAAACGGGTAAAGACTAAGCCTGAGATAATAAATCCTCGGTGAATCTTAAACCATTAATTATTAACAGCTATTCTCTTTGTATCTCTGTTTCTTCTACTGGAAAATATTTTCTTTTCTTTTTTTTTCTACCAAAAACTACAGATACATCAACTCAAGTTATATTTTTCCCCCTGATTCTGCTCGAGAACTTACTTAAGGGTAACTTTTTCATTTATTTATTTCAGCTTTGGTCTTGTGCCCAGATGCTAACTCCTGAAAGTTAAACAAATCAATACCAGGCTTCACTAGAATGGTCCACCTTGTAGCCATCATGAGGGAATTAGCTAAGATAAGAGCTGCCTCATGGAAAGCAAAATATTTCTTTTCACTGAGATTCCTGTCCTTTCAGTGTTTTATGTATTTGTATAGATTCTGCTTACAAATTCTTCCAAAGGCTGAAGCGACTGGATTTCTATATTTACCGTCTGAGTCTGTCTCACTAGACATTACAATTAACCAGCCTGGCTTCCCCTCTCTCCCCTTTACTTTCCCACCCCGTGTTTTGACCTTGAATTCCCCTTTCAAGATACACCTGCTACAGGCTCACAGGACATAAAAAAAAAAAAAAAAAGTTAAAAAATTTAATAGCAACCTCTCTGTCACAACTGAATCTCTTGTTATGCTATCAAGAGTTAGATGGAAAAATAAAATGTTGATGTCTGCAGAGGGGGGGATGCGGCTTTGTCCCCCTGGGGCCTCCCGCGGAACAGGCTTAACTGCGCGCCTTTGGCAAGGGGAGCGGAGCGTCGCCTGTGTCCCCTGCACCCCCCCTGGCTCCAGAGGACCACACTGTGGGGTGTGGGAAGGGACAGCCACCCAGCAGCCTGCTTCCTGCAGATAAGCTTCGGCACCCCCCTTAGCACCGCGGAAAGAGGCTGTGGTGACAGCCCCTGCAAACAAGGAGAGGAACTGCAAGGCCACCCTTGGCTCCAAGGGCGTCGGTCCCTGGGCTGGGACGTGACGACCATTCTGTGTGACTGTGTGGCCTTAAGCTTGGGGAGATCTCTGGAAATGTCCCCAGGGTGCTTTGTATCTCGCAGTGTGTTTTCACGATTCTGCCGTGTGCGTGTCAATACTTAGAGCCCCTCGTGTCGATACAGGTGCAGCTCCATGGAGCAGTGGGAATAGTGTCAAAACACTGAATCCGGGACAGAGTGTGGTCCTGACATGCCCTTCGTGATGGCCTTCGTGATCCTATTCTACCCCTTACCACTGCCGAACACCTGCTGGAGTGCCCCGTGTTTGAGATCCTGACCCCCTCACTGAGATCTGTCCCCACTGCAACTGTTTAAGTGGCATTATGTCCCGAACTGGACAGAGAGACGGTGTCACTGGAAGCCTAGTCAAGTATTTCAGGTGACGATAACTACAACATTGAAAGAAATTGGGAGAGCTGGGGATGGAGCCCATGCAGTTTAGAAGGGGGCTAGGATGGGCTTCAAGGAGGAGGGGGCATTGTGCTTGACGGGGCCACAGCAGGTATTCGATTCTTCTTGCTCACACACTAAAAGCCCTGCTCTACTCTGGCCACTTTCAATTTCTTGGGCAACGGGGCTGTCCCTCTTCTCCGAGGCCCATCAGAATCAAGGCCAGGCCCTGATGGCTGGCATCACCGAGACAGAGAATTAGAAAGCTTGCATTCACTGTTGGCTCTCTTGCAAGAATGTTCATCAGTCAGCTTATCTGTAAATTGATCTCATTATGATTGCACTCAGAATAGTTTTAAACTATGGAGACCTAAAGTCTAATGCAATTCCACATGCAGTATATAAAAATAAAGGGTATCTCCCGGCCGGCGTGGCTCAGCGGCTGAGCATCGACCTAGGATCCAGGAGATCGTGGCTCGATTCCCGGTCAGGGCACAGGCCCAGGTAGTGGGCTCGATCCCCAGTCGGGGGCGTGCAGGAGGCAGCCGATCAATGACTCTCATCATTGATGTTTCTCTCTCCCTCCCTCTCTCTCTGAAATCAATAAAATCATATTTTTAAAAATAAATAAATAAAAATAACTGGTATCAAATCCCTGTAGGGTAACACACGAAAACCTTAACACAGATGCACGGTTGCTCCCATACGTATTGGGAAATAGCTCATGGATTGGCTTGCCATATTGCAAAAACATGCACTCTTATCTAAATTTAAAAATCAGGACAAGTAAATGGCTGCATTAACCTTTTGGAATCACCATTTAATTATTCTCAATACAACAGTTCACATTTACACAAGTTTTCCTTCTGAATTAATAAGTCGTTTCATTTAATTGCTCAAATGGTGCTCGAAAGTTTTGATTTTTTACAAGCACGCCGATATCAGCTTATTTGGGGTAGAACAGATATCTTTAAAATTCTTCTTTACCAGAAACATTACGTAGCATTTGTCAAAAAATATTTAATGGTGCTAAAGATAAACGCATCGTGATGTTTTACAAGTTGTCCCAGGCATAAAATAGATAATACAACTATGAGTTATCTACATAAAACAATTCCTTATGTTCCCCAGTCTTTAATGCTATTTTAATTAAATATTGGAATAAAATTATTTGCTGAAGCACCGCTTGTAATATTATAGTCCTATAGCAGGTGCTCAAAACAGCCTCTTTTTATTTTTATTTTTATTTTTAAATATATCTTTATTGATTTCAGAGAGAGAAAAGGAGAGGGAGAGAGAGAGAGACAGAAACATCAATGATGAGAGAGTCATTGATCAAGCCCACAACCCAGGCATGTGCCCTGACCGGGAATCGAACCCCGATCTCCTGGATCCTAGGTTGATGCTCAACCGCTGAACCACGCCCGGCCGGGCAACAGCCTCTTTTTAAACTGAACTTTGTCACACTTCCCTGCTTCGTTTTTATAATAATTATTTTGAAAGTTACGGGCGCACCAAGTTACGCAACTGGACTGTAGTACAGCCAATAAGGGTTGGCCCTCAAATATATTCACACACACACAGAGTAAAGAGAAAATCGTGCAGTATTTTCCGACCAGGGGTGATTTTGGACCCCACAGGATATTTGGCAAAGCCTGGAGTCGTTTTTGATGTTTTACAGCCCAGGTGGAGGGTGCCACTGGCATCCGGTTAATAAAGGTACGTTGCTCTCCAACCTACAATGCACAGGGCCCCCCCCCCCCCCCAAAAGCAAAGAACAACCTTGTCTGAAAGGTCGAAAGTGCCAAGGTGGAGAAAGTCTACCTTCAGACTTTCCTAGAGGAACCCTCGGTCCTGGGGAGGTGTAGAAAGCTGGGCTCAGACACCGGCGCCCTGTAGGGCCCGCTCCTGGGAAACAGGCCGCGCGGCCCAGCGCCGTTGTTGGCGGCGACAGTAAGCACCGTCTTCTCAACCTTCACACATCAACTCATTTCAATAAGCCTGCGCCGTTTCCCCGCGAAGTAATTACACCTGGAAATGATAGCAAAACCATGTCCCCAGAGGACAGTGTTGTATAGTAGCCTAATGATGCAGAGAGGATTTCATTTAGTGCATTTTAGAAGAATTATGAAGAACACGGCCAATGACATTACGCGATGTCCTTTAACGTATAGCATAATATTTTAAATACGAAAGACGGGGAGTGCCTTTAAATGATGCGGAGGTAAATTGACTTACTTGCAAGTGGAGTTTAAGCCCAGGAGATGAGGGCTCTTATCTGTGCCATCACCTACATGAACTCGTTTCTGCCCATCGCCCGCTCTCAGCCCGTGAGTGGTGGTTGTGGGGACTTTCACTGATAATATTGGTCCAGGAGGGTCTGGAAGGGGGACCCTGCTATGCATCACCCAGATCTCCCCTCAGGACTGAAGGGTTGCTGGCAGAAAGGACTCAGCGGCCAGCCATTTGGAGATAGTTAAGTCACATCCAATGACTGGCCAAACCCTGGGACTCTTGCCCCAACTGGGTACAAATTCGAAAGATTCTCCCCACGTCTGGTGGGGCTGGCTGATGCCTCCTTCAAGATTTCACAGCAGACAACTTGTCCCTTTGCTCGCTCTGGCTTCCTTCCCTTTTCTCCCCCTGCACTAATTCCAGAAACGCTCCCCAATAAAGCGCTTATCTCCATCGGAGTCCACCTGAGATGGGCTCATCTCCGTCTCAGGGTCTGCTTCCTGCGGGACCTGCGACGGGCCAGGGACCCTCACCAGCCAAACCCAGCCCCCTTACCGCCGCTGCGCTCCCAGGCTCTCCTCTCCATCCTCGGCTGCGTCCACCACAGTGTGGTTGTGGCCTTTCAAAGAATTTATTTACATATTTCTTGGGGAGCTGCTCAGATCCCTAACGGATAATCAAAGTTGTTTCAGCTGGCGACGCAGATGCAGCGGATGGGGAGGGAAATCAAGTTTATAGAGTCGGGAACCTTTCAATAAAGTCATTCAATAAACCGTGAACAAAGGAAAACAGGGAGCTGGGGATGTGTGGGAGCCTCTGGAACATGACCAAGGGTGTTGCGGCCACTGTGGCCACTATGAGTGATTCAATAGAACATCATAAACTTTCTACAGACACATGTATCCGTCTCCAACAAGAGCAGTTTATACTTGTGCTCTCTTCTTAGTCAACAGAAGTTTACCTGGATCTGTCTTCTGGCCCTAACCTTGCCCTTGTTCTAGGTTGGCTTCTGGGTGTTTCAATTCTGATATCTCTCTTAGATTGTCAGCTTCCTGTAGGCAGGGGCATTGTTTCATTATATTAGGCACCATAGCACTAAACGGAATATCTCACTCCCTACCAAGCAGTAGTAACAGAATATAGAACGGAATTCACTGTTTCCCCAATATCGCCTGTAGCTTAATGCGTACATGAGAATATGATTTTTCTAAATCACATTTTTTGAAATTCAAACCAAACCAAAAATAAAGGCAGTCCGTAGTAGGTGTCCTATGGTTCTACATGGAAAATGCATTGTCATTGAGCGATTTGAATTGCAGCAAACCGCGCCAGCCGGTGTCTAGGAAAGGAATACACGGCTCTGCCCGGTTACCACCATCACCGGTAGGGACTGTATTTCATCCTATTGCCAGGGGTGGAATGCTCATGGGACATGTGTTTTTATCATTCAACCTTTTGTCGATTTATTTATCACATAAACAAAATTGATTCTGATATTTAAATAAATCCAGGAATACACAGCCTGAAGGAAAAAAGATGTAGGGAAGATTAACACGTAACTTTGTCTGTGGGCTTTGTGTCAGGACTTCTGTTCTGATCCCAGGCGCACAAGTTCCCAGAAGCCAATTTTCTACTTTTGTGCAGAAAAAGAGTAAATTGAAATCACCGCTTGCTGAAAAGGGGAAGCAGCCGGCTGATGAGCCCTCGGAGGAACAGGAGGCCAAGTGAAAGGCAAGGGGGGCGATTAAGATCATTGAAATTTCCAGGGACTGTGTGTAACTTTAAATAAAAGGGTCAATAAATGGTACTTATTCTATGAGTTTGAGTTGGTTCTAACGGAGCTGAAAGGATCTGACTGTTTAACTATGTCTTAAATTATTTTATGTCTCTAGTTCAAAGTGAGCTCCAGATCGACATAAAAATCTTTGGAATATTTTTATAACTGAAAGCACGGTATATACTATGTTAACTGGAGAACGCGCAAGCATATCTAATTTCACATTCACATTAAAGTGTGTTAGGTTTAGACTGGAAGCCCAACAGATTACGACTATCATAATAGTAAAGCCCCAAATTTGCTGGCACTTTAAGAATTTTATTCTAAGGAAACTACTAAATAATTAGCGTTTATATCATCCAGAACCATGAATCACTTACACTCTCAAAGTAAGGCTACTGCAGTAACCTACTCACATATAGTTCAATGATATCCTCTGAAAGCACAGCATACATTAAACTGATCGCCTTTACCAGTTTTTGGCTTTACTGCTTATAATTATATTTGGTATTTCATCATATACTTTATTAGATATCCTTGTTAAATGGGGAAATGTTTTCATTCAACTATCATTTTAAGCATTAAAACAGGAGTCTGTAGTAAAAGATTCAGACTTGAAAGCAAGCTTTTCAAAAACTTCCAATTTGAAACTAGAAAATAAGAAGCCTGCTTAGCACCGTTATAAAGTAGATACATCTATAAATGAGGGAGGGTTCGCCTCTTGTAATTTTAGTGAACTGTCTCTTCTTAACTTAGTATTGATTTCCTGAAGAGCGAAAGAAAATTGAAGTTTGAGGGGAAAAATCTATTAGGTGGGTTCCAGTAATGCTGAGATTGAAACGAGGTCTAATATATGTATTAGTGTGAAACCTTTTGCGAGGAAATTTGGATAAAAGACTAGAAAGGCGAGCTTGTTACCACCACCAATACAATCGATGTGAAAATTTAGGCAGGCGCAGAAGAAAGTGCCAGACTAAACCACGAGCGAAGGTTCTGTAGAGCATGCGGCAGGTTTGCACTAACTACTTAAGTTACACCTTCCTCAACCCACAATTGACATATTACCTATGATATACGGGTGCCCTTTATGTGTCTTTTCTTATATTTTAAAAGTTTTCAATCACAGAGAGAGAATCTCATGATAAACACTCACGTACCTATAATGTTGTCTAGATTGGACAAGGCTTATAGTTTGTCATACATATTCATCCATTTCCCCCCAAAATAATGTAAAATATATTATAGTTAACAGTGATACCCTATAACATGCTTCCTGATCCAGCCTCCCGCTAGCCCTCTTACCGCATCACCGGCTCGGTGCCTCTTTGCTGACACCGGCCCGTGGCCTCGGCCTATCTGCCAACCATGGAGCTTCTGCACGGTCACAGCTTGGCGTTCCCTCTGCCAGAAACGGTCTTTCCTCAAACAGTTCACGATTCATTTCTCCCCCTCGAAGCCCCACTCAAAAGGGACCTCTCAGCAGAGCCTTTTGTTTTTTCTTTCTTTTTTAAAAAAATATATTTTATTGATTTCAGAGAGCGGAAGGGAGAGGGAGGGAGAGAGAGAGAAACATTGATGAGAGAGTCATGGATCGGCTGCCTCCTGCCCGCCCCCTGCTGGGGGTCGAGGAGCCTGCAACCCGGGCCTGTGCCCTGACCGGGAATCGAACCGTGACCACCTGGATCCTAGGTCGATGCTCAACCATTGAGCCACGCCGGCCGGGCTCAGTATAGCCTTTTCTAAATACCTTAAAAAAAAAAAAAAAGAAACCCCCATACTCAATATTATGGCAATCCTTGCCCATTTTTATACTGCCTTGCTTTCCTCCAGAGTATTTTTTACCCTCTGTGGCTATGTGTGTATATATATATTTATAAACTTGTTTACTTTTTTTTACTCCTCCCATTAAAATACAAATTTCAGGAGCGTAAGGGCTTTGTTTGTTGACAGCTGCATCCTGAGAACCTAGAGGAATGTCTGGCGTAGAGTGAGTGCGTGATAAATATTTATTGAATCAATACATGAATGCAAGGATCAAACTGTACGAATCCTTGCTTTTGGGAGAAAGCAATTTGGACTTCATTTAGTAACCAACTGGGAGTTCTCATAGATCTGCGATATTGACATAGCAGAGCGCCGCTTTAACAGATTAACCCGGAGTGCTCCACGGGACGGCAGGACAGGCGGGGAGCCTAAGGAACAGGAACCAGGGGGACCTTCCGTGGTGCTGACTCGGTGGAGACGCACCGACAGGTGGGACATTCAGGTATTAGTAATACAGGCAGAAGGACACTTCAGGCAGGGTTTAAACACATTACTGAGACTCTGGGCAACTACTACATATGTTCTCGTGGATTTTTCAACATGATGCTTTACTTTTAATGTTTTTATTGATTTCTTGGGGGAGAGAGAGGAAGGGAGAGGGAGAGGGAGAGAGAAACATCAATGAAGAGAGAGCCATGGATCAGCTGCCTCCTGCACGCCCCCTGCTGGGGATCCAGCCTGCAACCCGGGCCTGGGCCCTGACTGGGAATCAAACCAGCGACCTCTTGGTTCACGGGCTGACACTCAACTACTGAGCCACCCCCGCTGGGCAAGTTTTATTTTTGAGATCAACATTCAGAGCAGACACGTCCTGAAAGCTGGGTGGAGATGAGTAGCTCCCGGAATGCCATGTGGCTCAGGAATTTCAGAGTGTTGAAATTTCAGTATCTATGGATTAGTTTCCTTAACAGATTTGCCAAAGTAGCATGAAATCTCTGATTTCTACCAGCCCAGGCCCGGCTCAGACCGGCTCTACTTGACCTCCTCTCTTTGCTCACCTTTCCGACCTCCGTTTTAATTGGGTTTCCAGCCCTGACCCAGACATCTGGTTCTCAGCCTGCCCATTAATCCGAGGGCTGCGCTCCTTCAACTGATAGAGTCTAAAGCTCATCAAAGGGCACCATTTAGAGATCAACCAACAGAAAAGCTTTTATTAAATAAGGGCTAGAGGGATCCTGTTTAAAAATATAATAGAGCTGTCAGTTTTCTCAATAATGAATGTATTTTCCATAAAACTACAAATCCAAGTTATATTTATAAGCCAAGACAAATATGCAGTTATAATTTATATTATATATTTTTTTCTTATTAAATTATTTTTGAGAAAGACATTTGCCTATTTTTGTTATCATTATCATCTGTGCTTCACAATTATTAAAAAGTAGTGGTTTTTTTTTTTTCTAAGAGCAGGTTTTTAAAAATGTTTTCCCCCCACTATACCACCATGGCTTTGAACAGTGATTCACACAGAATAAATGCACAATAAATATTTTTTGAATGAATGAGTGATAGAAAGAAAAACATTCTAAAATACACATAACAATGTTGTATATTAAATTACTTCCAATGCTCACTATTTTGACTGGTGCCAGGCAAAGCTAAACGCAAACAATGGGAATTCTATAGGGAGTTACAACAGCTTGGCCCCAAAATCCATCTTTATCATAGACTGACTTGATTCAGTAAATAAATTTAGAACACGGGCTCTGAATTTATGTGGACCTTCATGGACCTCTGAGGATGGAACTCAGGGGTCAGCACATTATGTGTAAATTAAACAATATGCTTTTAGCATATTTAAGCAGGAGGTTCCATCAAAAATCTTGCCACAAGCATATTTCTGAATACATTTCATCACGCCTGATAGACCTCCACCCCCCAAAATGACTGGTCCCACTGGCCCAGCTTGATGAGAACTGGATGTGTCTACTACACAGAGCGAGCCCCTCAAAGTTTTAGTCATACTGGGTGCATTTCTGTATGAAATCAAATACTATCTCTATGCTGATGAAAATGATGATGTAGTTTATATTTATAAAAACCGATCCTACTATGGGTAATTTTTAAACTGAAAAAATACACAATATAAATATTTCCTTGGTTTATTGAATATTATTCTTAATAAAGTCCTTTAAATATTGAAATTCCATTAACTACTTTAGTGTTTGTTGTGCACATATAAAATCTGAATAAGCCAATGTGGCTATTTTGAAATCTGATATTAAACTGCAAATAAAAATAGAGCGTAGTGCTCTGTTTCTAAAATATCGTACTAGGGTAATTGAAACAGTTTCATTCGGAGGATCGTTTATTTCCCCTAGGTTCTTATGAATTCTCAGTTAATATTATCACCACAATGAAGGTTAAGATAGTGAGCTCCAGAGCCTGGTCAGGACGAAATATTAAGTGAGTGATTTTCGTAGAATTAGGATGCATAGCTCTATGGATTTGGCTCCTCGGAGCACTGTGGCCTGTCACTCTCCCTAAGTACACGCGAGATAAGCCCCACCGCCTCTCTTGCATGTACTTGTACTTACATATTACACCGGGCTTGGAATCATCAAGTTTTTAAAGCAATAAATAGAAACAATGCCATCTGCGGTATTTTAGAGCGATGTCCTTGACTATTGACTCTGGGGGGCCTCGGAGGATGTGGGCTCTGAATGTGGGAGCCAACTCCTCTCGCACAGTCTGATTCTGCGCTCTGGCTGCCAGACGCAGGGGACAGTCACGGCTTCTGATACGGGGGCATCCAAACAGCCCGAGGTCCTGCAAGGCCGGGAAGACCCCCTCCTTCGGGGAGGCCCCTGGAAAGCCTGCGGCCGAGGTCAGGACCCGGGTGGTGAGGCAGCATTTTCAGGAGCACGTGTGTCCATACGTTTCAGGAATATCTCTCATGATCAAGTTAGATAGAGAGGTTTGTAGAAAGAAAACGGTAGAAAACTATGCCAGGTACAGATTACTCCTGAATCTCCACCTCGCAAATAATGCTCCGTGCTTTGTTTTGTTTTATTTTGTTTCAGATCACTGGTACCACCTTCTGGAGTGAGGGTAAAAGGTATATAACGAATAAAATTCCTGTTTCAATTAAACTTTTAAACATGTCGGAGACATTTGCCTCTGGGGAAAATGTCATGTCCTATATACTATTCACAACACCCCAAATGAGTTTATTTCGTTTTATTGGTTCAGTAAATTCAAATCGTAAGAAGTATTGACATATGTAAAGGATTTTCAAACCACGAAAGGTCGGATATATGTGGACAATGTTTAGGGAGAATTGACATCCACCACCAGCGTGGAAATGGGCCTTAAGCCCATTTCCCAGGGCCCCAAATATGCGTCGTGACTCAGGGCCCACGAACAACGCTTAAAACAAAACCCAGGCAGCATGTTTCACCATCGAAAGCCCAGGAATCGCTCAGATACTCGGAGGCCCGAGATCAGCCCCCTTGGTGCTCTGATCTGTCTCACAGCAGGGGGCAAGCTCTCAGTGTATAAAAATCTGCTGCAGAGACGTCCTCTATCGCAGCACGGATGACGTAGGGTGAGAAAAACAGGCCCCGCAACCTTATTTGCTGAAACCAGAAAGTAGAATATCCAACACTCAGGATGGGCATTGCAGCTTTTTGGTTTTGAGCCTCTGCTAAGAAGGGGAAGGACATCAAAGAAAGTGCAGGAAGCTTTCCAGTAAAACGGTTAGCGATGACAAATGGACTGACGCTTGGATGTGCTTGGCCTGGCTGGCTACCCCGCGTGGCCTGTCTCGCATCGGGGCTGTGCAATGACAGTGACCTGAAGCTGGTGGCAGCCCAATCCCTACCCGGCCGTCAGGAGTGGATCCCAGTCCAGAGCAGCCAGGGAGCCCATCCTGGCTCAGGCTCCTGTTTCTAGAGATCGGTTCCCGCTTCAGAATTAGAACCGACGTTGGGTTAGTTCATTTCTCTGTTTCCTTCGAGCCCAAATATTCTAAAATGACGTGACTGCAGGGAGCATAGAGAATAAAAGTCAACTGCTCAAGCAAGGTGTTGGGGTAAAATATTTTGAGCAAATACATTTTGGAAAATTCCATTTCAAAGATTCAAAAATTTTTTTAAAGTGGGAAAACCCCCACCTGATGACTCGGTAGGGGTTCGAAATGAGCAAATCCATCCACTTAACTGGAAATGATAAAATGAAGGTTTTATGACTGAATTCTGCGAGGAAATAAAGTAACATAAATGTGATCTTTGTCGAAAACACTAAGAGTGGTGACCAGGCAAGTGAAATTCTATTACCTGTCATGTTATTGCCCAATGTCATCAGACCACCTGAGATGTTTCAAACAAGCCCGAGGCAGGGCAGGCGCAAAATGAAGTCATTCATCTTTTCACTAATTTGTTCCTGAAACAGACGGGCTCAGGCGGGAGTCCTTTCAAATAAAACACACCCAATGTTCCCCTGATGTCCACAGTCGCTTTCATCTGCATATTTCTGGCTCATCATTAGCTGTCAAAATTATGATATTTCAGTTAAAAGGACCCCTACGGAGGGAGAATCTTATGGTATAAATTTGTGTATTTTCAAGATTAGTTATTATTTAAATGATTTAAAGGGAAAATAAGTTAAATCCGGGACTCCAACAGATGTGGGCGCTCTCAGGGTTCGCGCAGCATCACTCATCGAAGCTAAAAGGGGGGAACAGCCCCCCTCACACGGGTGAGTAGACAGGAAAAATTGGTGCATATACATGCCATGGACTATTTATTGTTCAGCCCTAACGGGAAAGACCTTCGGACACATGCGAGTACATGGGTGAGCCTTGAGAACACTGGCTAAGTGAAATAAGCCACTTATTTCACTAAAGAATTTCTCATGAGGTGCCTGGGGCGCCCGTCGCAGAGACAGAGAGTGGGGCGATGTGGTTTCCAGGGTAGGGGAGGGAGGAATGGGGGTTCTTTTCATGGGCACGGAGTCTCAGCTGAGGGACACGGGCACATTCTGGGGCGGGACGGTGGTGGCCTGGTACAGCAATGGGGATGTGCTTCGCGCCACTGAACTGTTCCATTGCAAACGGCGAAAATGCTATTTTTTTTCTTTAATTTTTTATGAAGGGAGACGTGTGGCCAGGAAACTGTTAGTGCTAAAGCAAAAAAACCCAGCAGAACCTCCCAAAACCCTAAAACATGAGCTGTCTGTGGTCGCACCTCATTTCACTATCCTAGAAACCCAGTCGTTCAAGGTCTTTCGGATTATTTTTTAAAAATAGGCAGAAAAACATGTCCCTCCTCATAGTAATAGCAAGAGCTTATTTGTTCTGATTTTATTTTTATTTATTTATTTTTTTGTAGGGTGCAGACAGGGCTTCCAAGGCGGTCTTTACCTTTAGTAATCTTTCCGGAATTTTTTCTGCTCGCCCCAAGTTTTCCAACAGCCCCTGGTGCGAGTCACCAAACAACGCACAGCTGGAGCATCCTGTTCGTTCAAGGAGGCGGGTCCTTGTCCTAAAATCTTCACCTGATGTGCAAAGTAGCTCATGTTACCTGGTTAACTTCAGAAATATATAGAATATCTCTTTCATGCATAGTTTGAGGAACTGAACAGAAAAACATCATAAGGTAGACGGTCCTTTTTCCATCTAGGCATTTTTATTTATTTTTTGCCTGCAAGATAAAAAAGAAACCTTTTTCCTTTCTTCCAGCAGATCTGATTTCTCTCCATATTGTGAGTAACTAAATCTAGATAAACAACAAGCGTGTTCTGGGATAATTGCCTTTATCCCCTTGCCCACCAGACACGAGCCGTGCTTTTAATTTTCTCTCTTCTTTATCCACTTTTTGATATAAATGTTCAACGGGGGCTTAAATCCTTTCCCCAGGCTTCTCTTTTATCAGGTTTCTAATTACCTAGCCTAATTGCTCAGGACCTGCAAGAGCTTGTGAAGTTTTTTTAAACGGTTTTCTTTAATTATGATTCTCTGGTGAGAAAGATGCTGCTGAACGAGAGTTAAAACTGAGCACGGACTATCTGTGTCGGGGAGTCAGAAGAAAAAATAATTTGAATATTTGCTCCCAAATATCGGACTATCTAATGTCTAGATGAGGCATCGCATCTCTACGGCCCTTACCATGCGGCAGGCGCTGTGCTTAGCTCTTCACAGGTAGAAACATATTTGATGTCCCTGAGAGCCCTGCGGACGGGCCCCTTGTGTTATTTCAATTTTACCATTGAGGAAATTAGGCGAGAAAGGTGTCAGAGAGACTTACATGCGGGTAACCTGTCCCCAGGGTCACTGCTCTAACCCAAAACTGCCCCTGCCCAGAGTGGAAGCCGGACACGTAAAATAAGTCAGCGCTGAGATGACTCTGGAGAAGGGGGGTAGGCGCAGGAAAAGCCCAGAATATCGGACCCTCTCTCTTCCCCTCCAACCTCTCCCGGTCTAAGGGAAAGAGATTAAAAATTACCAAAATAAATGATCTCTAACGCTTGCCCCGTTCCAATGTTTTGACTTGGTAACGTTAGAGAGCGCACGCGTTCCCCTTTGTGTGAAATATAATTATTACCTTTTATACATCTATCCAGAAAGTAAAATAATAATAATAATAATAATAAAAAATCCTGTTTTATAGAAAAAGATATTTTCGCAGATTCTCCTTGTCGGCATGAAAGATGAATATTATCCTGTCCTTGTGCTCGCTACTGGGCAATTACTTTCTCAGCAGTGCATTAATTAGTCAACCGCCGTAGTCTAGAACTCTTTGATGCTAGGTAATGAGATTAATAATAGATTCCCATCAACCCTCCCAGAGCTGCAACAGGCAGCAAGTACTTCTTTTTTTTTTTTTTTAAATATATCTTTATTGATTTCAGAGAGAGGAAAGGAGACGGGGAGAGAGAGAGAAACATCAATGATGACAGAGTCATTGATCAACCTGTGCCCTGACCGGGAATCGAACCCCGATCGCCTGATCCTAGGTCGATGCTCAACCGCTGAGCCACCCCCGGCTGGGCTCAAGTCCTTCTGATCGGTCTTGCCTGTATGGGACATGAGGAAGCGCTTCAGGTGACCGCAGCTGAAAGGGGACCACCGTGTTTTGAGCACTGTGATCCCCAGGGCCTACCACGTCCGGCCCACGTCTTTGCATGTGGCCCCTTAACAGCCCCCCACAATTACCCCATTCGGGCCTGTCAGAGGCAGCAGCTCAGTGGATGCGAGGGAAACGGTCTACTCCGAGCAAGACCAACCCAAAAAAGTCAATGTCACCCGACTGAATGTGTACTTTATGGTAATCCATTGTCCCTTTTTCCTACTCCTTCCTGCATAAATCTGATAGAGCCTTAAATAGATGGCGCAATCAATGACTAATTAGTGAGCAGCTATCTTACGATCCCTTTTAAAGAGGTTCACCTGCTCGAGTTGACGCTTTTAATCTCCTAAATGTAATTGCAGGTGGCTCTGAGGACCGGGAGAGGCAGAATTAATGTTGGCATCCCTTCAGTCACATGGTCTCCAAACCTGTCCTCTCACCCAGCCTCACCCCATCCATCTCTCCTTTTCCTACAGAGGGTGTAAAGGCGTTCACAAATCTAGGAATTGGGAAGGGTGAAAAATTTGGTTCGGTGAAGGTAATTTATATGGAGTACCATTAACTCTTATTGATATGGAGGAGCTGTTCCTCGAAATTAAAAATATTTAAGAATCGTGATACCGTTAAGTGGTGTGAAATTAACAGACAGGCTTCCATACACAAATCAATCGCTTATCAGTTTTAGCCATATGCGATTTCTTCATTTGATTTCAAAAATTTTAAAGTTTTATGTTTTTCATGAGCAAATTGTCAATACAGCGTGCTAAATATTTATAATAGTTGTGCCTCTGCTGCCATCTAGACTTTATGGGGAAGTATTGCGGGCAGATTTCTCACATGAGTTGGTGCATAAATTAAAAAGGTGCATAGCTCGGCTGGCGTGGTTCAGCGGTTGAGCAACATCCCATGAACCAGGAGGGCACGGTTCGATGCCCAGTCGGGGCACAGGCCCGGGTTGCGGGCTCGATCCCCGGCAGGGGGTGTGCAGGACGCAGCCGATCCGTGACTCTCTCATCATTAATTATCACAACTCTATACCCACTTTTGCCCCACCCTGTATATATAATGTTTTCACTATTATATGATTATCATCATTATTAGTGACATAATTCATATTCTCACAGTCATCAACACTGCAAATAGATATTATTGTTTATTCTGAATGTGTAAGGGAGCTGAGATGCTAAGGGTTTAAGTAATTGGCTTGCATTTCCACACCTAGGTAGTGGCTGAGCTATGCTGTGATTTTAAGTTTTCCTGACACCAAAGTCATGTTGTTTCAAAGCACCACAACCCCTTTCTCTCTCCTTTTATAGGCAGAAAAGAACCTGTTAATCCCTCAGGACTGTACAGCCTCGCCAGGTGGATGGTGAGGTTGTCAGAACGGACATAAATTACTCAGATCATTATCTTTTAAGTGGATAGGTTCGATACTATCTTCAAACTACCCCGAAGAGTGGCCAGAAAGTTAAGGTAGGGTTATACAGAATATCTACACAGTTTTTAAAGTCAAGATAAATGACAAGCAAGACATGCCAACTGTTGCACTGGAAAAAAAATAGATAGTGTTATAGCAGCTAAAAAAAAAAATCCAGGATATATATTTATAAGAGTCTTTTCCACCATCTTTCTCACGAGTGTCAAACTCGCTTAAAGGCCTGACACGCACAGCCCGCGACAGGCGGCTGTGGCCCATTTGCACACAAGCCACAGGCCCATTGCCTGACTGGTACTAATGCGTGGAGGCCATGCACCTGGTGGCTAATCAGCATCTATTCACTGCATCATATAGTAACTTTATACTTAGTTGTGTGTTTTTCTTGAGGAACCACCGTACTGGTTTCCATTGCCGCTGCGCCATTTCACATTCCCATCATCGCTGTGCGAGGCTTCCAACCTCCACGTTCTCACCAGGACCTGCTGTGTGTGCAGCCAGCTCTCATCCCAGCATCCTGGGGGAGCAGGGACATGAGAACACACAGAACTGTGCTCCTCTGGCTACTGGCATCGCTGTCAGTAATCAACTGTCTCTTGTCTCTGACCCAGGAGCCTCGTGTCTTCTGCCAATATATATATATATATATATATATATATATATATATATATATATATATATATATATATATTAGTTAGCAAGCTAACTAATGAGATGGTCAGCAACGAAACTCTCAGATACGTTTCGTGTTCTCAAACTATAACATTCAACTTGAGGGTTCTTCTTGTTTTATTTTAGAAAACTTTGCATGAGAACTTTTAGAGAACTTGCAAAGGAGACT
This sequence comes from Miniopterus natalensis, assembly GCF_054644295.1. Lineage (NCBI taxonomy): Eukaryota > Metazoa > Chordata > Mammalia > Chiroptera > Miniopteridae > Miniopterus > Miniopterus natalensis. The sequence continues at coordinate 16,809,412 of NC_142101.1, read as the reverse complement.
TTGAAAGAAGAGTAAGGCAGGGGAGTTTCACCCGGAGAGACCGGAGCCCTAGAAAGTCGAGTTCAATGAGTATACTCTGCAAAATGTTGCTGACAATCAAGTAAAATACAGATCAACAATTTATTAATATGAAGACCGTTAGCGACATTGACCAGAGCTCTCTCCGTGGAGGGATAGAAATGGAAGATTGACCAGCGTGGGTTTAACAGAGAGCGGGGGGATCTATGGAGTGGCAAGTACAGGTAATCTCATGTTAGAGTTGGAAGAACGGAGGTCGGGAAATGTAGAAATATTTTTACCCCCAAAATGTCTCTAGTAGCTGATGATGTGGAGAGAATCTGATGCTGTCAGTTTCTCTTTGCGTGATAACAAGCAGCCCCCTCTACAGAACGTTAGGGCTGCCAGGGCCCTAGCTCCCCCGACGCCCAGGAATTTAGGCGGCATTTGTGAATGAACCGCACTATTCTGGGTTACGATTGAGACAGACTCCTCATTGGCTCGCTATACTTTCAGGTTAATGAAGATGTATTAGATTTAAAGCGATGACGCGATGATTTACATTTCAATTGGCTCTGGGAATTTAGGGTTTATTACCTGGGGAAAACCTTAATTCTCATTTATTATGATTGACTGGTCCGTTGTCATGGGGATGTAATTCGATTTTTGCCAGGTCTTACAATGCAGTTCAGCTTTTTATTTCTAAAGTGTCGGTCTTTTAAAAATTGTGTTTGTTTGTTTTTTAATGTAGAGTGGCATTTATTTGGGCCCTTGCATAAATTATGTGCCAGAATGGCCCTCTCAAACCACAAGCTGCTCTCCAATCCCAGAGTGTTGGCTAATGCGACACCTGTTTTGCCCGCCTGGTGCCTGACCATGCATTAACGCCCAGGTGTGTGCAACTCGGGCAACCTCTCAGGCATATAATAAATAAGTTCCAATGAGTCAGAACCTCTGCTCTGGCTGATATTAGAAGCTTGGGTGGTTGTTTTGTTTCTCTCTTCTTGCCAGTTTAATATTTCTCCTCAGAATAGCTACAAAACTCAAGGATGAAAAAAATATATATATTTAAAAGGTTTTTCTTTTTTTACTCCAGAAAACTTCAGCATCCCCTTTCATGGAAAAGTAACTGGTTTAGAGACTATTTTAAAAACAATTCTAAGTATTAGAATAAGGTATTTTTTGCCATCTCCCTAAAAATGATGTCCAGTCCTTAGAGAGCTGGAATACATAGTCATTTTGAAAATCAGGATTAACATATTTTAAATGTTATTTAAATTTGGTTAAGCATATATATATATATGTATTTACTACATGCTTTAAACCAATTAAAACCCCAAAATATTTTAAATATGGTTTTCCCATGGTGGGATTGCTATCCAAAATTTTTAGTTCTATAAGTGCGAATGCATCTAAATAAATTCTAAAAATTGCCATTTTAAGTGAAATTGTTCTCAAACTATATGACAAAAATGAAAATTTTAGTATTCCTAATAGTCCAAATTGACAGGATGATGTATAAAAGAGCCTGAAAACACTTTTAAATGCGTGTCTTTTCCTAGATAATTTTACTCCATGAAGTTGACCTAGAACTCTGATCTCTATAATCTGTCTAGTTTTAAAACACATTAATGCTCCCTCTTTGGACTGGAAAAAAAAAAAAATCATTGTGCATAATCATTCCGAAATCAGCCTGTGACCCATCACACCTCAGCGGGTTTGGCGGCCTGATCTTCTCTCATTCTGCCGTAACCCCAGCATCCCTGGTTCATTTAATTCTTTTAACTTTAATTAAAAAACAGCAGGGAAAGCCAAGAAGGTAAAGCGGATGAAAATCCCTTTATAGCCTGTAGAACAGTGAATAACCATCGGAGGGAATGAGCAAAGTGATGCTCAGATATGAGTAGGAGCCGTGGAAATTTATTTCTCAGGGGCGATCGTTCTGCAGAGGAAAGCAGGGCCCACCTTTTGCCTCGTTGCACCGGAAACATCAGATTCGATCTGTCTGAAGTGTCTGAGTATCGGAGGGACAGTGTTTTCCCCCAGCTCCCTCTCTCTCTTCCACGGTAGTAGTTAAGCTTGTTGTCAAGTTGCCTCTGCGATGGTGTCGAATTCACAGCCTTGCAACACAGTCAGCCCTGAGCGGCCCTCATAACAATGCAGCAAGTAGGAGAACATGGCTGTGGGTGTGTTCAAGGGCAAACTGACCTTCTAGCAGGTGCGGATGTGATGTGTCCCTAACATACTTGTCGCCTGAATTGGGTTAATAAAAACGAGATGTTGATAAAAAAAACGAGACTAGTGCCTAGTCCGGTGCCCTGCACGTAAGATGCATTCAGTAAACCTCTTCTCCACCAATAAGTGAGTGCACGTGCGGGGAAAGGCTTGCGGGGAGGCGGAAATTGGAAATGATGACTTTTAATGTAATGGAAATGTCTCTGGGAAATAATCTGAATAGAAGTCCTTTAATGAGTTCCCTCTTTTCCACTGATACGTTTAGTGTGGTTCAAGCTCAGTGTCTTCATGTGGGATGGAATCATATGGAGGTTTATGTATTTGACTCTATGAACTGATTTTTCCTGAGCAGAATGCAATTGCAGACTATCATAAAGAGGCCCTTTGGACGTGTCTTATAGGGGTGATTTTTTAGCAGACCCAAGTGTTCCCTGAAAGTTTGCAGACTAGAGGCAGAAGAAACAGAAAGTGTCAGATAACAAGTCACAGAGGAATAAATGTTTGCCCGGGACACACACTCTGCCTTTTCCACAAGGGCCTGAAACAGCTCCCTTCCTGATGCCCCCCTAACATTGGTGGCATTTCATTTTCCCAGTTGTCCTGTCAATTAAAGCTCATCTAATAGCCTCCCTGAAATTAGCTGTCTGACTGCTTCAACTTGTCTCCCCGAGAAATGTTGGCTGAAATTTTATACCCAAGCACATAGTTCCCTTACGAGAAAGAGCCACCTCTCTGGCCCATGTGTTCCCTTCTCCCTCAAGGTCATAGAAGCCCATTTCCTTCTCCTCAAGGTGATAGAAGTCCATTTCCTTTCCCTCAAGGTCATAGAAATCCATTTGCTTTCCCTCTAAGGTCTTAGAAGCCCATTTCCTTTCCCTCAATATCATAGAAATCCATTTCCTTCTCCCTCAAGGTCACAGAAGTCCATTTCCTTTCCCTCAAGGTCATGGAAAGTCCATTTTCTTCCCCTCAAGGTCAAAGAAGTCCATTTTCTTTCCCTTAAGGTCATGGAAGTCCATTTCCTTTCCCTCAAGGTCATAGAAATCCATTTCCTTCTCCCTCAAGGTCACAGAAGTCCATTTCCTCAAGGTGATAGAAGTCCAGGAAGCCTTGTGTCACTCTGGAGTGCAGGTACCTTCCAGGCACCCATCCTCAGTGGCCTGTTTTCCACGGCTAGTCAGTCTCCACTCAAGCTCACTGGTGTTGGTGCCAGCAGCTGAACTTGATGTCTGATATCCCCACAGGTGGACCTTTCTCTCACCATTCAGACAGACACTGCTTGTTCTGTGCAGGCCACTGTGTCTTCTTTCTGTGTTCCTTCCCAGGCTCCGACTTCAGTGTCTCCTCCCCCTCCTCACCGCTTTCTAATTCCGGGGTCACATTCACTCGGGTGTCACCCAGACCCCATTGACCCTGCCCAAGGGACCTTGCTGTCCTCAGGATCTTCCTGGATGTCATCATTTATGCTGGAGCTCCCGAGAACGAGTCCACAGGGCTTAGCAGCTGGTTTTCTCCTTCTCAGGTGCTGGTTGCGTACTGGTCTCCTGTAGTAACCAGTGACCTCAAAACACCTATTTGTCATTGTCATCTTTTTTTTTATTGCCACAAATTTTGACTGCTAATCTCTTGCCAAAAGCAATAGCTAGAAACTGTTGGTTTTACGGAATTGCAATACAGAAGGGTTTTGCCCTTTAAGCAACTTTTTTGGTAAAATTTCATAAACTTTAAGAATTCTATTTTTTTCAAGTGGAGAAAGACTCAGAAGTTTGATAAGTATTTTAGTGTAAAATATATTTTAATTATGGTATAGCATGCTTTAAATAAAGACATACATGATCATGGTTAGTAATCCTTTATATGCGTTATGAAACAATCTTTATGCCAAGGTATTTTAGAGATTCAAAAATAGCTAATATAACTGAAATATTTGACCAATCAACTATGATAAGACAATAAATTAGTTAGGAAATCTTCACTTCTCTGTTCAAGAAGTTGACTTGTTATCTAAAGAGAGGCATTCAGTAGCTTGTCATGTCTTCTGAACAACAGATAATCTGTAATTTCTTGTTCCAGGAATTCCTCATTAGGGTTGTTCTCATTGGAGTTTCCCAGCAGATGTAAAAGCTCACAGAATCCTCCAGAGGGGTTTAGCACAATCAAGCCTAGAGCCACTTGGAGAATATGTCATTATTCAAATCTTCAATAGCAAATATAAAATGCACGCGTCTGAAACAGAAAATAACAAGCAGAGATCCCTCGGGGACGTGACTACAGGGATCCTTTCTGGAATAGAAAAAATTAACGATCCGTGAAAATAGAACAATAGTCACATTTTTAGATACTGGAAGGTGTGGATATAATTATAGCAGAGGCACTTGGAAGACGATGGTACTAAGAAGAAAAGTCAACTTTGTTGATAAGCAAGTAAAATCATTCTTTTGGAACCGATAAAAATCCTTACCTTGTCTTATCTGAAAACCACATCTGTCTAAAATTTATTTCTATTAGTATTTGATTGGGAACCTAATCCATGAGTCCTTTTGTGACTGGTTTGCACCAATTTCCCATCAGATATATTATAGTGAATCTGTTTAACGTTATTTCAAAGCCAAAATTTATTTGTCTTAAATAACCTTTCATTTATTCAAGGGCCAAAATGAAAAGTCAAAAGAGATGCTGGAAGATAAAAGAGCAGATGTAAATGGAACAAATTGAGGTGAGAACAAGTTATTCCCTTGATTCCTTTCGTCTTACACTTAAAATTAACAAATCTAAAGTCATTTAGTAAAACACACTTCCAGCTCAAAAAATTCATGCATAATTTTCACTCCCCTATGAAGCCTCTTACATTCAGTCAGTTTAATTATCTACAACCCTTGTATGACATTTTTTAATCCTTTGTGGTTCACTGAGAAACTTCCTAACGTAGACTAAGTGGTGTGTTCATTAAAAAGTCAGAAATATCTTTGAGTCCAAGTAGCACAGCATATTTTTCCTGAGTATAGTAACAATACAATCACTATGCCAGGAGGGTGTCATGAGCAATTATTTAAAAGAACTATTGTCTTAAATTATTCAGGTTCTTCATGCATAGCATCTTAATTAAAAAAAACAAAATTATTTTTAAGCAATCCATTGGGGGAAAAAAGAAGAAATGAAAAGAAATGTGATGAAAGAGACAAGTTTGTGGGGCTCATTTAATATGTTTAACACACAACATAGCTGCCATTGTTTTGACAGGACACTTCAAATGCCATTAACACTGACAGAATGTTACAGTTTACACAGAATTTCAAAAAGTATAGCGGTGATTGTATTCTACTTGGATCTTCATACTCTGCTGGGAATATGGAAATTGAGAGCCCCATTGTGTCACCGTAGTCTGGTTAATCTGGTTTAATTTATAAGAGGGGTACAACCGAGCCCTTGGGTGACAGTCATGTACCTGCTCATCACCAGAATCTGCTCAAGGTTGTTACAGGAGCTCTAAGGACAGTTATTAACACTTACGCATGAATCATTGGATGGCTAGCCTTCCTCAGCAGCGACTGGGGTGGGTTTGCACAGGGTGGATGTTACCTGTCAACACAAGGCCATCCTGAGATAAGGCTGACCCTCCTATCTCTGCCTCCAGAAGGAAAAGTGGGCTGCATGTCTCTCTGTTAACTGTGCCATGGGTGCCAGCCTAAGTTTAGAAATAACCCCCACACACACCAAATAAATATATATCTCTCATTCTACTTTCTGTAGTTAAATTTTGAAATGCCCCTACTATATGTTTCTTCAACTCAAAAGAGGGCAAGAAAGAAGGGACAGAAGAACGTGAAACATGAGGATCATCAAACTAGAAAGCAAACAGTATGATGGTAGTTGTAAATCCAATTTATCAGTTATCGCATTAGATATAATTAGGCTAATTTCTGAAATTAAAAAATCTAAGATGATAACAATAGGTTTTTTGGGGGGTTTTTAAACCTCTCTATATGTTACTGATAGGACTCTCCTAAAATTTTAGAAAATAGAAAGATTAGAAATAAAAGGATGAAGTTATACATGGGAAGCCCGGTAACAAGAAAGCTTCTGTGGTTCTACTAACATCAGACAAAGCCCATTTTAAGCAGAGCTGTTACAAGAGACGAATGTGGACATTTCTTAGTGATGAAAGTATCAATTCTCTGGAAAGAAACAACATTAAACCTGAAGGCATCACGGAACCTCCAAAAATATGTAATAGCACAGAGATATTTGTTTCAAGATGATATTTGTTTCAAGCACCTACCAGTGACTGAGAAGATGGGACTCCGTAAATGTCACTCATTTGCTCAAAATCGAAGATAGAGTTCAGAAGACTTAGAATGTACCTCCTACTCCACACCTAACTAGCTGCTAATGCCTCTCTCTCTCAATTTCCTCAACCCAAAAGTGAGCGATTGGACTCTATGTAGCCCTAACATTTTGGGATTGTAAAGAAGGGAAAGTGATGGTAATATCACAATGTAGTTTACAGACAGAAACTTTTGATTCCTAAAGAGCAACTATCTCCCAAACTCTGGAGCAATGAGGGGGGGGCATGTAATAAAATGTGGGTGTTAATATTTCAATGCACCCACCGGCTGCCATGTGTGTGAGAAGCTGGGACTGAGAGTTCCCACTCACTCTGGCTCCTTCCCACATCGCGGCTCTGCTTTGTCTTATCCCAACCTTTCAAACTCAACTGAGACTCAGAGAAATTCTGTCACTTCCCCAAGCCCTGGTAGATGGCAGGGCTTCTGGGTTCTCAATCCCTTAAGGAAACTGTCTCAACGTTTAATGCACAGTTCTGAAAAATGTATTGAGTCAATTAAGTGATAAGAATGATTCTTAATTTTGTTTCACAAAGAGGATTTGAGAATTCAAAAGTCGATTACATAAGGCATCTACCCAATCTCATTTGATAGACCTTGACACTGATTGGCTTCAGGTGATTGCTAACAAATATTTGTTGATCGCATTAATGCAGTTACCTTGAAGAACACTACACAGCTACGTGATTTCTGACTTCAATTTCTCTCATTACAATTAGTTCAAATGTACTTGCTGCAAATGCCACTTTCAAATGTCTGTGATTTTAGAAGTCTAAGAGACCTGACAGATCCATCTAGAGACGGAGCTGGTACGGGAACCTCCCAAGGAGATGAGTGTTCCTTTAAAACAATTATCTTTTATACTAACTGCATTTTTAAAGTGCAGAATCTATGCTTAAGGGATCCATTTCGTAGTATGGGCTTCTGTTGATGTGTCATATCAGTTTCAATAATGACAGCCTGCGGTGCCATCTTTGGGTTAAATACTGCACATGGTACTCCAATTGGCATGTAATGCCCAACAGAAGCCTACATTTACTGTTCTCTTACTGTGTGCCAGGCAATACTCTAATGCTTCCCATTAACTCACTGACTTCATATCATAACCCTGTTGGACAGGCCCTATTAATATCTCCATCATACATGAAACCTTAGCTAAGCACAGGGATTACTTGCCTATCACATGGGATTACTTGCCTTAAATTACCTAAATTCCATAGAGAGTCAATGACAAGGTGAGAATTCCTCTTATCACTGTACATTAAGTCATTTGCTTTAGAATCAGGGTAAAATTTACATCTACTTTCCTTCTTAGGGAAGCAAACACAGTTCATATTGGGAGAGTTTTAAAACTAGAGGATTTTTGCATGCAATAAACAGCTAAATTCTACACGTTGGGACAAAGGGAGTCCTGAATGCAGGTTTTCTATTAGGAAGTGCAATTGAGGATTTAAAATATTTCTGCCCTGCTTGTCACGGCAAACAGACGTGGGGAAGGGACAAGTCTAGGTGAACACAAAGCTATTTTTTACTTCTCCCCACCCTCGAAATAGAAAAAATGTTTGTCAAGAATGAGATGGAATGCAGCTTTTCGGTCTGATGCAATCAGATGTGTTCAGACAACCGCAGTGCATTGTTTTAAGCGCCCAGTAAACCAGTGATTCTTTCCTCTCCTGCACCTGACACCCCTTTCTAACTATCGCCCAGTGCGGATGGGCCACCGTTGCACAGAGACTGCTTGTCAAAACCAAAATGTGTTCTCAGAGCGTCTTCCACTAATCCCAGTCCTCGCAGCTGTGAGAACAAAACACAAACTCCCTCCCCTCCCAACTTCCTCTCCTGAAATGTCAACTTGCAGGAGCCTTTCATATGTACAAGATGACGCTTATCAAGCCACAGACACCCCGGATTCGCAGCACGGCCCTGCCCACTCACACAGCAGCGTGTTAAGGATGAAGCGCGGGGTTTGCTCTCCTAGCACAAGTCTGTTTCCATTTTCAGGAGCCCACCAGCTGGCCTATTTCCAGTTCCTAATAGACGCAGGGGACTTGGCACAGTCTTCTTTGAACCGAGCCTTTAAGTCATGTGGGATTACTGCATAAATGATGAATGAACAGAGAAATAGGGGGTCACTTAATTTTCTTTAAAAAGGGAATGGGCTTTGGATGAAACTTAGTTCTTTGGAGAGCAGAATTCATTGTTGTGTCATGTAATGTTCAGAGCCTTTCTGCTGAGGTTTTTACAACACACCCACAGCGCAGTTTTACGAGCCGCACGCTTCTAAGTGATCATTCGCACTTAAAAGGCAATTAAACAGATTTAACAAAATCAACAACCTATACTTTAAGAACACTGGATTTCTACAGACACAATTTTACCAAGTAAAATACGAGAAGGTTACGTTACATTTAATTTAAAAAGCTTTTCATCTCTGAAACTACTTTATTTTTTTAAGTGCTTCGTAATGGGATATCAGTGCGGCTAGTTGAAAAATTATGTTTAAACGTGACAAACACAAATACACATCCATACACATAGAAGAGTTCAATCAACATTACTTATAATACATAATACTGAAACAGGAAATAAGCCAAATCAATTAAATAATGGTTTCTACATAGCAAAAGGAAATACAGCTATTAAAATGATGGTACAGCCCTGGCCGGTGTGGCTCAGTGGTTGAGCATTGGTGTCATCAGTGTGATTCCCAGTCAGGGCCATACCCAGTTTGCAGGTTCAATCCCTGCTCACAGTGCTTGTGGGAGGCAGCTGATCCATATTTCTCTCTCTCTCTCTCTCCCCCTCTCCCTTTCTCTCTAAAATCAATAAAAACATAATTTTAAAAACTCATGGTATGGACTTATATTTATGGAGTAGTCAATTTTTATGATACATTACAGAATATTTAGATTGAGTTTATGCATGTATTTGGTGTGTGGCTATTTAGCTATATGGGCCTCTTTTTTCCTTAACTAAAGTCTCTATATTTTCACGTAATTCACATTAGAGTGCTACCAGGATTTCCAATGCTGAGGCTGAAAATGTATTATACAAGATAAATTTAAAATTGATTAGAGACTTATTAAAATACTGGCATTAAAATGGTGATTGCGTGGCCTCCTGTAAAAGTCAGGGTTTAGGTTAGGCAGTGAAATGAACACGTAGAAATTCATGTCACGTTCAGTAATACTGGAGACAGTCAACTTTTGTTCTTGCAGCCTCTATTTTTGTCTTCATAATCTTGAAAACTGTTTTTTTCCCCCTCCCTTTTGCTGTTTTAATGAATGCTGGCATAGAGATTTCCATTTAAATACAAGTTTAATAAGGAATCCATTTTATTTAACGTCCTATAAGACAGCATCACTCCATAGCTAAAGGAGTTTAGGCTTCCACACTGTGATGGTGCTAAGTTATGCAAAGCAGTTAATAAACTACTAACATAAAACTACCGCTAACTTATGTCTTAACCTGTCTCAGTGTAGTCAGTCTTTTTTTTTTATTCCAACTAGGTTTTCACAATATAAGCAAAGTGAACGTTTCAAAAGACGAGTGTGGTCCTATGAACACTGGCTTTTCCCATCTCAAATGTTTTGTTTTGTCTCTTACTATTAATCAAATGACTACGAGGACAGAGAAGGGCAAAAGAACCTGAGAAAAGTGAAGAAAATAGCCCAGTACAAGTATATAAAAACTCATCCTGGCTTTTCTGACTTTAGGAAATGAGGTGTGCCCCTTAAGTACATTTCCGAGATAACCGAAGCTTAACTGATGGTCTCAGGGGTGACCAGGGAGCTTCGCAGCCTCCAGGACCCTCCCATTCGCCACCCCCAGAAAACCCTGACCCCTGAAATTCTCAATCTAGTTGACCCTGAGCTACAAAGCGAACACTGACAGTTAATTAGAATTCAAATCTCTTAATAGTTCTTTCTTCTTCAGCAATCTGTGCTATTATTTTAAAATACTACTCCTATCAAAATGAGACCTAAAGGAAGGTAGTCATTTACCTGGGTTGTGTGTACATTTTTATGATTCGGAAAAGACAAGAGAGATGAGTGAAGAGAGCCTGAAAGGTGCTGTATTTTTGGTACTGCTTTGCATTCTTTTTAAAAAAAAAATAAATGTTTTTATTGATTTCAGAGAGAGGAAGGGAGAGGGAGAGAGAGAAACATCACTGATGAGAGAGTCATTGATCGGCTGCCTCCTGCACGCCCCCTACTGGGGATCCTGCAAGCAGGACATGTGTCCTGATGGGGAATCGAACCATGACCTCCTGGTTCATAGGTCGACCATCAAGCACTGAGCCACACCAGCCGGGCTGCTTTGCATTCTAATTGCACATGTGCAGAGTGAGCGTCTTGGGGAGTGGACACTGGGTGGAGGAACCGACAGCTGCTGGGCCAGCTCAGCAGCCCCGCACCTCCCTCCTCAGCGGGTGATGGGACCAGCGTGACCTCAGTGCTATGGAAACAGGTAGGAAGACATGCAAGGCGATGGCCATGAATTAGAAAAGGGATTCTGACTCTCACTCTCTCCTACTGAGTCCATGGTGAACAGCAAACTGTTGCTTTCATTTCCCACCTGTTCCCTTTGGCAGGGACCAAGAATATTCTCTTTAGACAAGACTAGAAATAGCTTCTGTTTGCATGTGTAGCAAGGAAGTAAACAGGGGGAATGATACAATCATGATGGACTTTCTTCACCAAGTAGCATGGGAGAGGGTCTCTGTGTACCTGATAGGAAAAAGAAATGTGTAAGCAAAACTTAATAGAAATTACATGGTGAATATGGTAACTTATTAAATGTTATGTGAGAGTGATTTTTATTTTAATCCTAGTATGTGTGTCCATAAAAATAATGTACACCCAGTCCTGACTATTTAAGGGTCAAAGACTAATCAGTTTGTCCATGGAAGTTGCTTTAGTTGAGCACGGACTTGGGACAAATTCACTTTCTGCTGAGGGCTTAGTAATTTGACGTTAGCTATGAAAATAATAACAGAGGGAGGTGTAGAGGAAAGAAGAGTAAAGAAGAACCCATCTGCCCCTCTAAAGCCGGTTCAAGGATCTGGAGTTTGGGTCTCCAATGTCCTACCCTTCAAAGAGCCTGCATTCAGCAGCCACCACAGGGCCACACCTGCCTGGACAGGTGAATGGTCCCCAGCTTTCTTCTTTGTATTAACAAGGACTGTGACATTAAACCTCAAGCTGGTGAGATATCAGTAAAAAGAAATCTGGTATAAACTTAATTTTAGGACATTATAAACAATGCTACATTTTCTTAAGCAAATGCTTAAATCAATACCAAATGCATCATAACTGCGTCTTAAGACCTGCATCGCAGTTCCTCACATTTAAATATTAATACACTGTAGATAACTTCCAAGCCTTATACGAAAGGCTAATAAAACCCCAAAAGTTTTGCCTTCAATCAAAAGGTGGCTGTAAATTATTTCAGGTTTGATGCCCCTTTTGAGCACATTTCAGAGAGAACGAGCCCGTGTCCGTCTCCATTTCTACAGCCCTGGGTTTTAAATGATGCAGAGAGTAAGGGGGGAAATCCAAATGGATCCTGGGCCACCTTACGTGAAAATCAAACCTTTCAGTGTAAAATAGGAATTAGAAAAGCCACATTTCACAGCATTAGTTTCAGCATTTAATCCCAGTGTAAGAACAGGAAGGAGTCATTGTCTTCCAGGGCCGCTGGCCCCCCAGGGGTTGGGCTAAAGGGCAACGCGACCCAGAGGGAAAGAGAAGAGCAATCATATTAATTTTAATGGCACAATAGTTTTCAATAAGCTTTATGGCCTCGGAAAAGATTGATTTTCTTTTTTTTTTTTTTGCACTTTGTGCTAAAATGGGCAGTGTCCTAAACTGCGTTTTGCCAGAAATCTAATACCTGTAATTTATTGGATCCCATGTTCTCAATGTTAAAAAAGGAAAGAAGGCCAAAGTCCGAGGGCTTGGAACATGGTGATGAAAATTCAACTGGAGAACTGAAGGTTTCCTTTGCCTTTTGAAATGCACTTTAAACAATTTTAGAAGTCCAAGAATCACTGTGAAACGGTGTCAGAACACTGTGTTTTCCAGATTCTTTCCGCAGGAAATGATGGGAATTTCGGAGTCTCAATGCGGGAGCAAAGAAAGGGCCAGGAGATTAAATCGAAGACACGTGGCTCTGAAGAAAGCCCCCCCCCCCATCTATTTGGAACATTTTACTAGGCTGAGGGGCCAGGGACCACATTTCCTTAGGTGGGCTTCCTTTTCAGGCTCAATGTCAACATTGCTTTTTGGGTTTCTAAGGGAAAAGCTTTTGCCTATTGCTTTTTTCTATACCCTACAGGCAGAAGGATGCTGTCCAGGTCTTCTCCCCCACTCACTATAGCCTTGGCCCCTACAAAATCTGGTTTCCTTCAGGATATTTTCTCTGCACACTATATATATATATATAGCCTTGATAATCAGAGCAGTGATTTCAATGAAGACTTTATGTCAATAGAGAGAAATCTAAGACTTGTCCAGGTTGTCATCGAATTAAGGCGAGCTAGATTGATTTTCCTCAACCTTAGTAAAAGCCATCAATATAAAGCGACCGCTAAGAGGTATCCAAAGAACATAATCAATGGAAATCGTTGTCCAGAAAAAAAGTAGTATTTTATTAAGTGGGGCAATGGAAAATTAGGATACCTTTGTACGAAGAAAATTAAGGTGAAAATTTGGAAGCCTTTCCTTTAGAAACCCACAAGTGTCTTTTCTTAAGAAGGATTTGGGAGGGAGAGGACCAGAGGTATGACTCGTGGCCTCAGACACATACGTGGCCAGCTTTGACTCAGATAAAGGATCTGAATTCTGGTCAGCGGCTGGTGGCCTGGAAGAGTTCATTTATCTAACGTAGGGGAACAGTTTCTGCACAGAGGGTCTCTGTTTCTTTTTTCTTCTTTTCAGATCCATGATATTTGAATAAAAGAAAGGGTAACAGAAATGGATAGAAGTAATCTGTCTCTCGTCTATTGATTATAATTAATATTAAACTCAGTGATTTCTACTGATGAAGACAGATTTATTCCTGCTAAGATGGCGGAGCCTTAACTTTCAGAGTTAACTTATTTTCTTTTTACATATTTATTAGTCTTTCACAAAGTACCGATTAATCTTCGGAGTCAAATTAGCAAGCCCATCAAACATTTGTCTCATCGAATTCAGGCGCTGGCCAATTCTAGAACAAAGTGACGCTTAAGCAAATTTATTCCTGAACCGGAACCATTGCTCATGTCAATTCAGCTCAATCCAGCAAGCTCCGTAGATTATGGATGCATTTATCATCCAGACTTCACCCACTTCTAAGAAGGAATTTGATTTGGTCACAGTAAATAAAATACCCACTGCTCGAACATTCCATTTAATCTCCCAGGAAAACCATAGCTGAGAAAAAGCAAAGCTTCCCGGAGCAGTGGGTGCAGCTCTGAGAGACACTAGATAAATAATAGCCCAACATCCTGAGGGGTAACCAAATGAATTCTTCCATGAAAGCACAAGAAAACTTGAAAGTCTGCAACAAGGGAAGGAGGAATTATAAAAGGCTTTATATCGTGAGCCGATTCCTTGGCAGTTGATTGTAAAGCAGCGTAATAATGACTTTCTAGGCTCCCAGTGACCCTTCTCGTATGAAGTACATATTAACAAATCCATCCTGCTGCTTTGCATTTTTATTTACACAGACTCAGGACACTAAGATCCAAGGCTGGGTTCAAAGGCCGTCTCTACTCTTCGGTAATCATTTTATTTGTCCCAAGTCCTATTTTTCCTTCTGCCAACTTCAACTGACACCTGGAAATCTTAGCCCTCTCAAGTCTTGCTGAATTTATATATCTGGCCATAGTAGGGTTTGGGGGCTGAAATGTGAAACTGTTAGAACTTGAGGAGACCCTCGGAAATATCGGGGGCAGAGCTCCTTTCTGTAGGAGGAAGGTAGTGGTCAAATGATTTGGCACAATCACAACGCCCAGAGACCCAGCAACGTGGAAAACTCAGCTCGTGGCTCTCCACACAGCACTCTCTAGCGAAGAAATAATCTTGCCCGTACGTCCTTGCAATTCTTTATACACCCTATAATACGACAATGCAACCATAATGTTCTCTTTAGATTTTAATGTAATCTTCCAAAAGATTTTATATATATATATTATTTATATTTATATGTAGACACGTATCTGTGTATATATGTGTGGATATACATATATGGGAGTGCACTCACATATATGTAATTAAAAAGTGATTAAATGATTAGATCCAGCCCATCCTAAAAACTGCATCTGACCCCATGTTCTCACATGTGGAATTTCCAGAGCATATAGTTATATAATTATCATTTGGCCGGGATGCTCTTTTCTCCCTTCAGGGATCGTGAGAATTCTATGAATCTTCATTGCTTCACTCACAGGAGATATAAGTGATCACGTTTTGTGTTGTTTTATTAAACAATTTGAAAACCTGGCCCCAGCTCAGTCACTGACATACAAAAGGAAAACTGCTTTCAAGCTATCAGGCTGACATTCATCCTTCAACAACCACTCTGATGTTAGATGGTGATAGTTGAGCAGAAATTCCGGGGCCTTCAGCTGTTTCACAGCAGTCGCTCCGCTGATCCGAGCCTCACTCAGTTATGTGTCGTGGTCTCGTCTCCAAATCTAACTTGCTTGTGCCCAGAACAGTGCTCACTGGTGCTTCCTTTTAGCAAAGCCAAAGGCAAGCACAGCCCTTATCCAGTAACTTGAGGCCTTCACCATCTTCAATTCAAATATTTCAGGAACACACATATTTTCAAAACCACTAAGTGGATAATTACTCCAGTATATTGTAGTGGTTCATGACATGGGCTCTAGATTCATGCGGACAAAATAGCTTATTGGCTATGTTACCTTGGACACATCCCTATTGCCTATAAGCTTTAATTTCCCTCATTTGTACAATGAGGGTAACGATAAGAGCTGAGCAATAAAATTATTCTGAGGTGTGTATTACCATAGCTGCCTCATGACAAGTATTTGTTAAATGTTAGCTATTATTATTTGCATTATTAATATAAAGTTATGTAAGTAATGGTACCTACTTTCCATAAAAACTCAATTCGTTGGCTTGGACTGTTTGAGAGAAATACGTCTTCAACACTTTACTTTTATTAGTTTCTGATGAAAACTGAAACTAAAGAAAGGAAACTCGAATATGTCTTCTGTGATAGATGTCGTCTCAGCAAGTTTTCTGGATATTATCTCATTTCATTGTCCCCAAAACTCTGCGGAGGCTGTTAACTGCTCAAGGTCACGTATCAGTTCCCCTTTCAAAGTCGAGCTCAGAGGAGCTGAAATAATGTCCTTAGAAGAGAACAGATACGTCCTCAGCCTTGTGACGACCTTATACACGTAATTATCACAAATGCAACAGAAGTCCCAACTAAGCCCACAAATTTCTTTAACGAAAATTCTTAAGTAAAGCAAATCTGTTTCCTTTTCAGACTCAAGAGAGCAGAGCAATCAACAGATACTTGCCTTACTTATGACAAAAACTCTAACATCATTCTAATGCCACTCCTTAACTATAAGGAAATAGATAAATTATATACACACACGTACGTATGTGTTTAGTGCATATGCTTATTTTGAATGTAAATGCTTCTGTAACCAAAATTGCTGCTGACTCATTGTAAAAGCTCCTGGCATTGAGTAGACGGATGCAAAGGGCATGTTAACACTGGGAGAGCCTTGCCTGGAAATGAGCAATGAAATTGGGAGACACCTCATGGCTAAAACCCTCCAAGATGTATAGCATAAACCTGAACTGAGGTTATTTAAAAGATATATCAAACTAAGGTATTTAATAAAGTGTGAGTGTTGTAGAAATCAAAACACTACCTACTGTGAAAGGTTGCATGCTTTGAAGGAGCTAGAAAAACTGGAGGCGGGTGACAGGCAAGAAATGGCAATCTTGAAATCAATTTCGTGAAGCCTTTCTTCTAACCCCTGCCAGGTAGGAGTCAAGGTTCCCTCTGTGGTTGTTGGGTTTTCTGTGCACAGATTCATACTGCGTTGCATTTATGTATCTTGTATGGTTTTTGAAAATGCTTACACACACACACACACTTTTCTGTATCCCAAGGACACATACAGAATATTTATTCTTTCTGTGTTTTACAGGTACAGGCCCTCAGGCTTCAGGGTCTTTATCAGAAAGCGATAAATAGCGGCTTACACTAGACTGAGAGTTGATTCTGTTTTTACTTAAACCATGATGGCTTTTTATCTAGTATGATGCCAAACGGTTTGGGGGGGTCCTGACAATGAGCCCTCTATGTGTTCCCATTCTCCAGATCCATCTGCTTGCTCTGAGGCTCCCTTAGCTACACAAATGACTCTGTGCTAAGGGACATGTCAGAAAACAGACACAAGTTCCTGCCCTCGCGGAGTACCAGGTATAAACCTGGTGAGGCTTCACAAATACCCAGATTTCCCGAGAAGCTAGGCCCCAAATGCTGAGACCTATATGCGAGGGAGCTAGACTAGAGAAAAAGGAGATTATATGACAGTAGCTCTTACGAGATGAAATTGAGGATCATGCCTGTCACCTCATTGTTATGGCTCTCATTTTCTTTAAAACCAGTGCGATTGGACTCAGCAAATTCTAAACTTTCTTCCAGCTCTCCTGCTCTACTCAATAAAACTTTGGGGTCTTTAAGGCTACTAGAGAGATCAACAGCCAAAATCCAATATTTCATATTTTCTTTAATTTTGCTATTTTGCAAATGCTTTTAAGTATCTATACTTTAAATTCAAACTTCCCAAGTTCAAACGACTGTTTACGGGATATCATTAAATTCATGATATTAAGATGACAGATAAACACACTTCTAGTTTCGATCTGAATCCTTACACGAGATTTAATTCCTTTTAGTAGTATTCCACAAAGCAAAAGGTAATGAAAATAATTACATCGTCCACATATCATAACTCTGTAATTTGGTTTTCACTCCGAGACTATCAGAATACCTGACCTCCAAGATGCTGTTAACGCGGTTTTGAAATTTAATTCTGACGTATCGATTTTTTTTCTAGGGGGTAAGAACTCTTCCAAATGGAAAATGTGATTTGTAGTACTGTGTTAGTTAAATGCCCAATATTCTCTACTGGTCGGGAAAAAAGCCTAGAGGAAATTTTAATACAATAACATTTAGTTATAAAATAAAATGAGAATCAGAATTAGCTTTTGCTTATAAACAGGGCCATTGATTAAAGCGAGCCCGCCAAGGGCATTTTTTTGGTGGGGACTGAGTGCTGGTGGAGGGTTAGGGGCATTGTCCACAGGAAGAAAATTTACCCAGCTCTATAAAATTAATCACTTCATCTGCTAAATAGAGTTACTTAGCAAATCTACAATACTGTTAGAGAAGTAAAGAAGATTGTTTAAAAATCTGTCTTTTATAGTCCAACAAAAGGAACCTGTTGTTTTGTATAAATTATTTTCATTTTGATGAGCAAGACTAGGAAGAGATCAGGCGTCTCTGTTGTCCTAATTCCCGACACTCCCATGCGTCTTATTCTAGTATAGTCGTGTGTGTGTTTCCTTTACTTACTTTGGTGCCAAACACGGTACATGAAACAAGGTAGGCAGTCAACAGGTATGTGTCAGGTTAACTTCCATTGGATCTTGAAAGCACAGAAATGGCTTTAAAAAGACTCTGCATTATATTTACTAAAGTATAATGTAAAACCTTACCTATCCTGTATATATCTTGCATGTCTACCTTGCTTCTATATTTCTACCGTTTCATTAAAACCTAATGCTCGTTTCCCTCATAAGCCAGGGGCAAACTGCTTTATTAAAGCGTCTTTTAGCAAATCTGGACTTTTACGTTATTACACATCAGGAATTCTTCTGAACTCACACTGTTTGCCAATGTCCCAGCCCTTGGTTTGGGGCATATTGCTTTTCGCTTACATATTACCTTCTCCATTAGTCCCAGGCTCCTTGGGAGGAAAACAGAGTCTAGTTTTTTACTGAATTCCTAGGGTCTCACTGTGGCTGCCACATCAGAAGCTCAGTAAGTGCTGTACTAGTTAAATGAATGAATGTTGAGTTTCAAATGTTGTCCCTGGAGGAGCAGATACAACTCTGATGAAGTGTTGGAGCAAGAAAACGCCAGCAGACCCGCGGCACCAAGAAACGCACCCCAATCCCAGGAGCAGCGGTTGGCACCCCCCTCTCTTCTTGGCGTCAGGTCTGCCAGGGGCGAGAGGCCGGTGACTGGGTCCCCATCAGCCCAGCTTCATGGTCTCTTGGAACCATTTCGACTCCCCAACAGGCTCCACCACTGGAAGGCCTGCTGTGGCCACAGCTGCTGCTCTCAGGCCTCGAGTCTCGCTTTCGTTGCACCAGGCCCATCGCGCAGAACGCACTTCAACGCCTCGGAGCAGCTGCTCTCACGTCTGCCGCAGCCCGACCACGGGTGCCCGTGGACCCTTCCCAAGGCTGCGTGGACCCATCTCAAAGCCCGCTCGCAGCCAAGCGCGGGGAAGGCTCAGGCGCTGACAACAGGCATGGCTGTGGCTCCGTGGCCAAGACCTTCGAAACCTGGGCCTCGTTTGGTGTCCTTACTGCACCAGCCAGGAAAAAGCGCTTTCGCAGACGAATGTCAGTGGCTGTAATTTCAGGGAACGTGGACCTTGTTTCGCCTCTACCAGTGCAGAGCTACGAGGGGCTATTATGACACCACCTAGGATATAACTCGTTCCTGCCCTTTAGACCAGCATTTCTGAAACTGTCGTTTTCTAGGTCCCGAGTCACAGTTTTGACTGCGTCTGTGTCTATAGCCCGTGCCACAGTTCAGTTAATAAACTCGGCAAAGTAACTCATACTTTTATTTTTTAAAAATTAAAAAGAATTTTTTTAAAGCCCTCAGACAAATGGGAAATAAGTAAAATTGTCATGCATAGAAAATGTAAAAATAATTAAGATGAAAGCAAAACTACTCAACTAAAAAATAGGCTGTCAGCCTGCTGTCTGTCTAGGGGTCTGTCTCTGTTTTGCTCGTTAGTTCATTCCGTTCATCAGATTGCACACATGAGTGAAATAAGCCAGGCAGAGGGAGACGAGGGCCATATGCTCGCAAACTCTTTAAAGAAGCTGTAGCCTGTTATCTCGGGATTCCGTGAGCAGCACTGGGGGATTTGATAGCAATGTTTTCAGGATAATTGAGTGTGTTCGCTATTTTGTCCATAGTCTAGCGAGGCCCTACCAAAGAACACCACGCTTACTTTCAAACTGAAAGCAGAGAAAATAAGGAAATATGGAATTACTAAGAGTTCCCTTCTGCCTGAGAGCTGTAATTCAGGGTTATCGATGGTCCGTTAATTTGGAGACGGAAAAATAAGGCTCTCCAAACAGACCTGAGATTTGTGAGAGAGATTCAGCAGGAGGGAGGGTTGGACCCTAAGAGAAAACGGACCCTTTGGGCCTTCGCCAAGCTTTTAAAACATTATTTGGCTGAAAAAAGAAATATAACCTCTCCAGTTGCTGGGTAGCCTCAGGGCAAAGGACTAGTTGCCTGTACCTCCCCAACCTCAAGCCTCATTTCTAAAACTGAAGCTATGTATTTGTTAGATCCTACAAACAGACGCTAACATGTTGTTCTGCAAAAGTTAAGCTCCCAATCAATTGAAATTCAATTGTACTTGATGCTTTATTAATATCAAAAATATTATCTAGTTTGGATAGTCAAAATACTATTTCTATTTTTAACTCACATAATTGCAACTAAATTATGCTAAAATTAATTATATGCCAAAAAAAACCACACAACAGTCTATTCTCATTTTTCAACAAAGGATCAGCATATTCAAATATTAACAGTTCTGCATATTTATTTATAAAACACACAAGTCATTTATTTAGCTGTAGCCTATTATGGGTGGAAAGTATATAATCTGCTTGATGATTTGCTTGATAAATGTATTTGTCTTTTTAATGAGCTGCTTTGTTAAGGTGGTTGGAATGATTAATGTGCCCGAGCACATCATCAGGAACCTTGAAAACCAAAAGTCAATATTTGGGGAAAAATCCTTGCGCAGGGAAACGCAGTGCTTAAAACTGCAGAAATCTCCACGGGGATGCCAGCCAGCGATTAGCAGACGTGGCTGACATGTTGCTGTTTAATCAGGATTAAGTGTACTGGGTGAGTGACAGCGGAGAGGGAGCCGGGGGAGGGGCCTCAGAAAAGCAATTATAACCCAAGGATTGATAAGCTCCATTATCTGCAAATGCATTTGATAGTTCAGATTACTAATTGCCCTGTCAGGAGGCCTGGAAAACACAGGGAAAGAGCTATAATTTGCTCAAAAAAAAAAATAATAATAATAATAATACTTAGAAGCAAATATGCATTTCGTAGCATATCGGTAATTACCTTTCATTTTAATCAACTGCTTGACCCGAAAGACTACATAATATATTTTGTGTTTTCTATGGAAGAAAGATATTTATTCTAGGATTTCATCATTTCGTATTATAAGGAGTTACAGGAAATAAAATTCATAAAGTATAAGGCAATGAAGCAGAATTAGAAACTTACAGTAAAAATAGAGATTAAACACTTGTTGCTGTTTGTTTGGCAGGTTTCTCCTGAGCCCACAGTAGTTCTGTATAGCCCCCCAAAAACTGACTCAGCCACACTCAGATTCACTTCCGCTGGCCTCTTATTTCCTTTGCTGCCTTTTCTGCTCTCCTATTACTATATTAGAATATAGATTTTTTCCATAAAGGACATGTTCTTATGGAGATAAAAAAGAATTAAAAAGACAAAGCATATTCATAGTTTTGTATAACGAATTTCCTTTATGTTCACACTTTTATTTAGACCTCAGGCAATAGGAGTTGTCCTTTCATGAATAAATTGCTAGACTCTTTTGAGCTGAGGTACATAGGAGCTACTGGATTATTTATTGTGTACAGTTTTGGGGTGTTTTGTTTTGTTTTTTAGTTAAATGTGTCCAACTATTTTGCTTTATGCGTTTGATAGTGGCGGCTCGAATAGAACTATGCTCTCAATAGCCTCTGCTCACATCCCATCCTGGGAGCACAGCATGCAGTTGAGAGCCTGGGCTCTTGAGTCAAACTCCCTGTGCTTGAGTCTTGGTCTTGCCCCTACCTGGCTGCGTGACATAGGACAAGTTAGTGAGCATCTCTGCCCCTGATTCCCATGCTTAGAACAGTGTCTAGCCCATAGCAAAGCCAACAACCAACAGAAAGTGTACCTGTGATTTAAAGAAAATGGTAAGAATATTAAGCTTTCTGCAGCAAGTGAGGGAACACGACTCACACCTGGTGAAATCTTGAGGCACCTTGATTAAAGGGAGGTAGAAGAGATGAATTATTGACAGGATTTAATATGAAAAGAGGTCAAAGGAAGCCGGGATCTGCTCTGGATCGGGTGCTGTCAAAAATTGGGTGTCACTTGGCGTTTGGGTATCTTCTCTCTAAAAGTCAAGAGTGGCAAAGAGAGGCTGGGGTTGTTAACGACGTAGCAGTGGCCACTTGAATAACCTGCAAACGGGGGATATTCGGCAGTATTTTGTGGCTATATAGCCTTTCTTGTTTTTTTTTTCCAGGCATGAGAATGGAATGATCTTCACAGTCACGGAGAACCTCACAGGATGTGGATACTGCGTGAAACAGATCATGTCCATCAGGGAGAACCATGACCTAGTTGGTCGCTACAGGCTCGGCCATTAGGGGACAGTTCTTAGGGCCACTCATGCGGGGTTTTTTTGTCTGTCTGTCTGTTTTTGTTTTCTTTCTCAGCACCTCTCAGCTCACGGGCTGACGAAGGCAATCTGCAGGACACTGAAGAGAACACAATGATAGAAAAGCTGTGTCGGTAATGTTTTCTTCAACTGAGCTAAAGCCAGTCTTCTAATTTGGAGATGGCTACCCGGTAACTTGCAGAATTCTGGAAAGGATTCATCAGCCAACTCCAATACAGGCATTTACCGGAAAAAAATAACTCTTCGTCCTTACAACAGAGTGTTTGCTTTTTTTTTTAAGTTGGCCTGTCCCAAGTAGAAACGCCAAGGAGTGTCTGCAAGAGCAGGTCATTAAGAAGCATCGCTAAATAATCAGATAACGCCTATATGTCTCTCTATGTAGATGCGCACGCGTGCATTTCACCTCCTGGCGAGTGACGTTTCCTTTTCAAGTGAATCCACTCATCTTTTTTTCTCAATATTATGTCTTTACCTAGTTCCTTTGCTCATAAAGAAAAGGGTTAATGTGTAGGTTCATCCGCAAAATGATTCATATATCATAGGTTCTTCAGACACAGTAAATGCTCCGCCAGATGCACAACCAGGGTAATTAAAAACGTAGTGGCAGGCCTCCTACACTGGTGGGGAGCATCTTGGCTCTCGGCGGTGTCATAACATCTCCTGCCGCGCTAAATAGACTCAGAAAACAACTGTGTTGGTGGGCGACGTGAGGATTCAAAGCCAGCCTCACTCGTTAGTGTGCCAGCACCCAAGCCAACAGCCTGTCCAAGCACCTCTTTGGGAAAGTAGAACTCTGCCTTGGGAAAAAAGTTCCATATTTTGCAAGTAAATTTCCAAAGATGAAGACTATGGAAGGATTGCTTTAGAATCTGTTGTTGTCTTTTTACTGTTAATGACAAAGAATTTTCTCCTGCAGGGAATAATTTTGCAAGGGAGTTTGATAGTTGACTCAAGAAAACAAATCTCTCCTAACTACTTTTTTTTGTTTCTGGGGTTCTTAACAACCTTGTCACATCTAGCCATTTCCATATGTTTATTCTAAACCTCGGCTGTTTGAGGACTGGCAGGAAGCTCATCGCTTCTGATTCTTATCATTTTTTCTTTATTAAGTATATTATCGGGGCTCTGGCCGGGTAGCTCAGTTGGTTAGAGCATCGTTCCTCATGGGGGGCCCCACAAAAATGATAAGAGGGCCTGCTCATTTGGGAACTGGGGCATTCGGGGGATGGAAGAGCTCTTTCCCACTGCCAGTCTTTCATCTCCCTTTCCATTCCTGGTACCCGGGACCAGCCACCTCCACACTCTTTGGAATCAAAACTCCTTCAGGGTGCGGGACAGGCGTTTACTGTGACTCCCTCTGCTCCTTCCTGCATTCCCATGTTTAGGAGCTGCAGAAAATAACCCTGATTTCTGTTCTCATCTACCCACCCCTGCCTTAACCACAGTCTGATCGCTTGGGCCTTCTGTAGTCTCCCTTGTCTATTTTCTGAATTCTGCCCTATACTTTTCCCCCATAGCCCTCATTTATGACGGGAACAACAGGAACGAAACTGTCTATGATCCCAGAAGAAGCCTATTTTTCTTCAATATACCAGAAGCCCAGTGACCACTAAGCGGGTGGACCCCCTTTTGTTTTCTTTATTGACCCTGGAAATGTTTCCCCTCCACCCATAAGAGGGACAGGAATCTGAAAAGGCTCACGTTCAATGTAGTACCCAGGATCTCAGCCGTTCGAATGGGTATTAAATGGAACAAAAAAGCAGCTTCCCCTCACCTCTCTTGAATTTGCTTTTATTTTTATTCCAGTGAAAAGGGGTGACTGATCTCTCCCTTGGACCACAATAATCAAATATCGCCTCAGTCAGCAGGTGAAAAAGGGAACAGTTTTTACAAAATGGCTCTGTGACCAGTTCTGTAAATACCTGTAGTCTACCTCCCCTGACACGGCGTCATGTCAAGATGGCCTGACGATGGCCGGCTCAGGCCAATTTCTGCATCTGGTGCATATGCACCTACGTTGACTGTGTGCAGAAACGAATTCCCTCCGCGATGCCCGCGAATTCAACCGAGTTGCACACTGTGTCTCTGCTGTGCCCTGAGAAGCGGCAAGTGACATCTAGACAGAGCAAGGCAAGGAGGGCTTCAGAATTCATCGTGACTTTCAGAACAAATGAGCTCTCCTGCTGTTACGATGGTGGTTATGTGCACTTTCCAAATAATATGCTTATACCGCCAGTTCTCGGTTAACCCAGTTTAAACAGTAAACACGGACCCTCTACTGTGGACAATAAAAAATCAGCTTGTTTACGGGTTTTTTTTTCTCTTAAATCACATTGTTCCTCTAAATTTATAAAAGTTATATCGTTATTTTATCTTACATCGAATATCCTCAGCATCTTAATTATGTATTTAAGCTCTTGGTTCCAGACGCATTTTAGACAATATTCTCTAATCCTCTAGCATATAAAACAAAACCAAAAATTAGCAATGTAGACTCCCTTCCTCTGTTCCCCCCTTTCGCATCCCAACTTCTGCCAACTTGGACATGATTTTCATACTGATGAGGTTTCAAACGTTTACATTCTATTCTAGAGCTGCAATTAAGTTTTATGACTTGATTTTAAATTTTATGAGTGGATTTAAATTTTTTAAAAAATCAATAAATGTCCTTTAATACGTTATGATTATATAAATAAAGTTCAATTTACTAGTGTCTTCTGGACCTTGTCCTGCTCAGCTCTATGATATGTCACACCCCTCCGCCTCCCCAAATCCAACCGCAGCCTTGACAGACAGATGACAGGCTGAGGACACCCCACTTCTTTCTGCTCAGTACTGTGCACCAAACCCTTCGCACTGCTCACTGCCTTTTCAACAGGGTTTTAGCGGAGAGGAAAGAAACGTTCTGTCTCAAATTATTTTTTAGTAACCGATTATATTACTATTTAGGGGGAAACTCCTTTGGTAAAAAACAGACACGTTTTATGCTAGAATAATTTGTGAAATAAATTCAGGGGGCTGTTCCTCAGTCTCTAACAAGCCATTTCCAAGGTCAGTGTCCAAGGACAAGCCAGGCTGCAGAAATTCAAAAACTCTTATTCTGAAATGCTCCTGTAGGGCCCAAAAATAATTCTGAGCAAAGAGCCGAAGATACCAGATTCAAAGATACCAGATTCACAAACTGAAAGGCAGCGAGAGCTCTGAAAGAACTAGAACTCTCTAACACAGAGAATAGGGAATTAGATTATTATTGGCCAATGATGAAGAACTTAGAGAAACCTGACAGTTCTCACTAAATTCCAATTCAATTAAGTTGTATGAATACCTTTACTAGTTTATATCAATGTATTGTGACTTACAAAATCAGTATTTTACCAACTATACAAACAGTTATAAAAATGTTTCATATTCAGTCCCCTTTGCTTTTTTTTTTAAATAAAAAAAAAAAATACATAGATAACCTCAGGGGACTTGGAGATTGTTTTAAATAATAATGCAAACTTCTGGATTCTATTTAAATGCCAAGCACTTCTTTGAGATACTGTGAAAGTAGGTTCCCTACCCGATTTCTGTTTAGATTGGAAATTCAACGAGCAAACCTGGCTGACAGTCTTTCGACATTTCCAGCTCCCACTTGGCTTATTATCTGAAAGCACCGAGGAATCAACAATAAAAAATAAAAAAGTAGTGAAAACGGAATTTTGCTTTAACTTTTTTTGAAGTTCTAAGAAGTTTTGACTCAAGATGAAATTTGGAGAAAGGGCCGAAATCTGCTTTGGCTTCACGTGTTCCCCCGGTTCCTCCTCTTGATCCAAAACAAACAGAACAGAGACAAACAAACCAAGTTGCCTATTTTCAAACAGAAGTGTGTAAGTTAAATAAGATGTAATTGTGATAATGTTCGGTAATAATAAATACAACCAAATAACTTCGAAAAGGCACCTCACCATGCGCCAGGCACTGTCCCAAGCTGTGAATGCACTTTACCCGCCCCCCCCCCCCCAATCCCATGAGATCCCTATCAGGATGTATTATTTCCAACCCTATTTTATGGGTGGAAAGCAGAGACTCAGAGGAGTTAACTAAGGCTCCAAGTCTTTTGAGGGGTCTAGGCAGCCCGACTTCAAAGTCCATACCATTGACCACTTGTGTTACGCTTCGTGCTTAAGTATAAACAGAGAAATACCATTTTCCACCCACCGGCTATAGCAAGATTAAAACACACAGATAACGCCCAGGGTTGGCATTCTAATGCACTTTCAACAGGAATATAAATTGATCTGAGCTTTTTAGAGGGCAATTTGGCAATTTATATCAGGCCCTTCTTTTAATCACTTAGACAAGAACTGATGGAAGGGCCAAGGATATTTATCACAGTGCCATGAACAATAACAAAAATGCGATACGACGTAAATATTCCTCCAGAGAGAGTGGGTAAGATAATTTCCGACATGCACACTTAGAGGAACCCCCTGTGTCTGTTAAACATGATGCAGCTGATCTACAATGACAAGAAAAACCATGTAGGACTTACTGTGGGACGCAGCAGTCGCTTCCCCGTGTCTTTCTTCTTCAGCTGCAGGCCTTGTCATTTTTTCTTTTGACCAAACCACTGAGGAAGGTTTGAGAAAGAAGAAAAATGGTGTTTGTCTCAGAAGACAGACTTCATTCATTCGTTCAGAAAACATTCGCGGAACCCTCGCTACGTGAAAACCCTTCTCTAGGTTTTAAGGACGCAACACTGAGGAGAAATAAAATCCCTCACGGAACTTCCATCACTGAGGATATTCAAATACAGCTGACCCTTGAACAGCACAGGGGGTCGGGGCGCCAACACCCTGCACAGTCAAAAAATTCATGTAGAGCTTTGAGGGCTGAAGATCACTGTGGCAGTGTTCTTGGATCAGAGTAGGTAAGAGCTGATACGGCTGAAATTGCATGTACAGCAATAAATACTCGCTGAAAAATAGCTCATTCTATTTTATCTTAATAAGTCAATATGTGAGAACTGCTATTTGGAATAAATAAAAAATTAGCAAAATGTGTTGAGCCTTCAGTCTTTCAAATTATTACTCTATGAGCTATTGGCTAATATTTTTACTAAAACATTATAGCGTACTGCCTGATGTATTAATGAACTATTTGCTAGCTCTATAAGTTAGGATCAAGTTCAGTGACCAAGTCACTAAAGAAACTAAACAATGCAGCACTTTTTAAAAATTTTTCTTACATAAAATAAGTCCAGAGGTGGCTCCAAGGTCATTAGGCATCTTTCTGCTCCACCGTCTTCAATGTAAACTATGGTGTAGGTTGGATGCCGGGCACTTGAGAATTCCTAAAATAAAAGCACAAAAAGATGAGTAGAAGGACTTTTCTTTCAGATAAAGTCTTAAGGAGGTTTACTTGAAATTGTACCGAATAATTTCATACATTTCACTGTTGACTCCTGACTATAAGAGATAAAAAGTTGTGTTTTGTGCCCGCAAGTAATTTTATCTATAATCTTATATCTGTTGACCATCGTATATCTAAAACTGATTTTTTTCTAGTAACTACATTATTAAATTCAGTTTACTTTTTGATCTAATGGGATTGTGTCTAATGATGCTGGAAAAAACATTTACATTTCCGATAATTTCTCCACTTAGCAATGGCTAAAGGACCCAACACTTCAAGCTCTGTTTTAGAAGACCATTATCCGGGACTCAGCAAAGCACAGACTTAGTGTGGTTTACTTGGCACCACCGGGTACCAGGTAGTACATTTATTTAACTTCTCAGCAGTTCATTGGCATTTTGGTGAAAAGAGGTGATGGGGGCTATTTCATTAACCTCGAATATTTCACTGGCATAAGGACCTGAATCATCTGCCAGCATCATTAGGAATTTATAAGCTGAGTTCAGCAGCTAATGGTCATAAATTCAGTCCCATGTAACCTTTCCAGTAAGTGACACCAGTCAATTGAAATTTATTAGGGCAGAAATCACAGGCTTCGACATTCACACTAAATACCCAGAGCATTGAGACCGAGCTTTGCCGGTACCCAAGGTATCACATTTGTGGAAAATGGACAGGATTTTAAGATGCAGAAATGATGAATAACAACTGAGTCATTCTTCTGAGTGTGATCAAGAAATAGGAGAGGTTCAATATTTGATAATGCTTCCTGTTCTTCAATAGGACAAACCCGTGCTGTGGGGCCTGGGGTGATGACCGTGACGACTGAACAGGAGGTGTCATAAAGCATTGCTGAGTCGTTCGGTGTGGGTGGTACCTAGAGAGCCTGGCGAGGAGGCTTGCTTGGCAAGTTTCCATTGGGACCTCATGACTGATAACCTGAGAAAGGAATCAAATTTCATTTTCCACATCCTTAGTGGTAATGTGAGGTTATAGTTATATAGAGTATAATGTAATTGCTTTTAGAAATTTGATTAAATTATCAACAGCATGATACAAGTATAGATGGAATGATTTCAAAACAGTCTCGGGGATTTTAAAAAAGTGAGGAGAGAGAGCAGCCAGATGATCACATCTGTAAGATATTAGGGAAATTCAATATAAGTTGTTTGATACAAACACTAATACGATCATTTCAATTTGTTAAATTCAGTAGACTGTCAGAAGGCTTCATCAAGTACAGCCCTTCCAGTAAATGACAAATATAATCATGATTGATGATCATGGTTAGGCATGTTTTCCAAACTTGAGGCTTTACTTACCACATATTGTAACCAGTATATGCAGCACAGTGTTAGTCCATATCGATAGAATTTTAGAATGACTCTCACATACATCATATGGCAAAGATTTAGAAGCGTTCTGGAATTAACTCTTGCATACTAATACAATGTCTAATAGTCCACTGAAATAGCTAAACCTGACGAAAATTGCATATAAATACAGATCATAATAGAGTGGTTTCAAGCTGATGTTTCACATGCCAGTTCACAGTTCATTTCCATTCCTAAAAGAGCCATGGGTAGCATTATCGCTCATTTGCATGAATATATTCTAAGTGTTATCATTTAAAGAATGAATTGCTAGGTGTGGATTTAAAAAAAAAACAAAACACAACACTTTCTCTACCAGCGTGTATGCTCTTGCAATGTGGCTTCCTTTATCAAATGTGACACAGATATTCCCTTGAAAACTCTCTACACACTAGGGTTCACTGCACTTGAAACCCTATATATTCCACCTACACAAATCCAAGCTAGCCTTCTGGGACATGGGGGCCACGCGGAGAAGTGATATGCTCAGCTGACAGCGAGCAGTCAATTACATGAGACGGGAGTGAGACCATTCAAGGTCATCCACCCTCCAGCTGACCTACTGGTCAACCGGGCAGCTGACTACACATGAGTAGCAGAGTCCAGCATAGGCCAAGCTGAGCTGGCCAAGGCCAAAAGAACCAGATGTGCTCAAGAGAACAGATACACTAACTCATGACTAAATGATTGCTGTGGTTGGGATAGAAGAATGGATGCGATCTCTGACCTCTTCCTGTGTCTTAGTGCCTGGCTCTGCTGTTCAGCCTCAAGTTTCCTTCATGCCTCGGCTACAGAACTTCCTTCAGGGACTCTAAACAGACTCAAGCAATATTCCTATTTAGAATGATGCAGTCATCATTTTTATACACACCGCTGACATGGTTTTGACTTATTTCTCTCTAGACACACTCATTCTTTTACTTGTTGTGTGTGATGTAAAATTGAGGGAAAGGGAATGGGGAAGGGCCCTACGAGTTCATACAACAGGACTGGACACTGGAGAAGTACCCGGAGTCTAGGAAAGGGGCATGATGAGAGCTATAGTGTGGGAGGAGCGGCCGTCAGAGGGCAGGACTTATAAAAAAAGAGTCTCCACAAACTCTCAGCCCTGTCATGGTTTGGAGAGTTGAGTGATAGGGGTAAGTCATTCATTTTTAGGGGGATACATTTCTGGTGCTGTGTCACATGATCATAACTTTCCCAGGATCATGCATCACAGTTGTTGCACATTTGTTTATTTTCATGATTATCTTCCTGAAAAGGGTAGAGAGACCTAATCAGGCAGCATAATTTTTCCAGTATTCATAATGAAAGTCTGCATCTTTCTTCAAGTAATTCTCATACCTAAATGTATCATTTTTACAATATTTAAAAATGTCGTCAATTAGAATTCACTATTATGTTTAGTATTATGGTCATTGAATTAATGAAAAAATACTCCCTATTGGTCACCTCGAAAGCTTTCTGCATATAAATATCTATCTCACCATCAAAAAAATCAGCCGTCATTAGCTAGAGTATTACCAATTTCATGACTGAAATTCTGGACTATGCCTTGATAGAGCAGAAAATACTGACTATAAATTCAGTCCTTGATCTGAATGCCCTTGTTTTAAAGATTTAAATCCTTAAAAATGATAAAAATTTCATTTTGGATATTTAATTTCTTTTTTCTTAAGTAATAAAATATGCATAAGTAATGTGGCAAAGGTGGTGATGAATGTCTTGAAAGAGATTAATTCTTTGGAGACTAAGGATAGCTTATAATACTAATGCTATGAGCAGTGAAGAACAAAGGAAGGTGAGAAATATAGCTCATGTCTTGTGACTTGCCATGATATTTTTAATATAAACTTGATAGCTATTCTCAGAGTTTGAAATGATTTTGATGGTCGGCTGTCAATCATATATTAATAACTATATTTCATACTTGTGGTTACTAAGTAAAGCTTATTTTAGGATATTTTAAAATATAAAATATCCTAAAATAGATTATTTTGTTACAATCAGTAGTAGAAACATCAATCGGTTGCCTCCTGACCCGGGACTGAACCCACAACTTGGGCATGTGCCCTGACCCGGAATCAAACCAGCAACCTTTTGGTACATAGGACGATGCTAACCCAACTAATCCGCACTTGTCAGGGCTTCATGCCCTTATTTTAAAAAATATTTATTACTACATAAAATTATTACATTTTTCATTGTTATTTTTTATCTACTGTTTAATTATTCCACAAGAATTTAAATTTCATAAGGAGGTTTATCTTGGGTGTTTATCATTATTTTTGTTCATACATATTTGTTCACTATAGCATTCTTAGCAACTCTTAACAAACCTCACACAGATTGCAGCCTAAAAAAATATTTGTGGAAGGAATGACCCAGCCCCCTAGTAAGACAGTGACCATAAGAACAAAGCTCCTTCAGCTACAGCTCTCGTCCCCACACATTAAGGAGCAGATTCTCTATTAGGTCTCTTAAGAAAGATTATTTACTTATTTAGTGGCCTGACAGTTGCATTTCAATGTTAGCTAACCTGTGTCACGCTATTGTAGGCTGAGATTAAGGAATTGTCAAGACATCCAAATGGAAACGTTGATATGAGTCCGGGCTCAAAGAATGGTTTTGAAAAAGATACAAAAACTTGGTGATCATTGGTATGTTGTGAGTTAGTAAAGCACTGGTTTGGACAGAATGACCTATGGAGAGAGAGGGAGACCAGAAAGGAGAAGGTACCCTAGAAATGAGCCTCCAGAAACCTAGCTTTTAATGGTGGAGAGGGTGAGGCCATGATGGTGAATGAAGGTGGCCAGAGAGCCAGAAGGAAAAGAGAAGCCAAAGAGTGTTTCAATTGAGAGAACGTGGCTCAGGGTGTCCAATGGAGCTCAGAGCCCATTTACAATGAAGATGAACATGTCCTTGACCTCTGACCCAATTTCAAGAAAATATTTCATCTCATTGGTGGTGAAAGTCTATTACCAGTCAAATGCAATATGCCCCTTAGAACTGGAAAATGCAGAATTCAACAGGCATACAAGGTTACTAGTTTCCTTAAGAGAGTCAGAAGGAATACTACTGTGTCTGAAGTCTCACCATTTTCTAATAATTCACTTAAGCAAACTTAGTACCTGCAGTAAGTAGGCCCACAAATTCCTATGTCAAAGCATTTCCATTTTCATTAAAATGTGAAATCATTAGGAGTGCTATTAACTTATTATTAATGAAAATGGTTGATTAGTAATCAGAAGCACTTTTATGGAAATGACAACAGATGCATATGAGGCTCCAAGACAAAAGAAATAGGCCAAAGCAAATCAGTTTGGGTGGGTTACTCTCTCATCAATGTCAGTTTTTAATGCAGAGCTTACATCATCATCTTCCCAGAAACAGACTAAAATGATAAAATTTCAAGGTGAATTAATTTAAGAGAAATAAGAAAGTTCGTAGATTATAGGTTCTTCTTTGTGTGTGCTTTCACGCTTATTACAGCTCAAATGCAAAGCAATGGTGGGATAGTTCAGGGGGTGGAGAGACCTTCAGTATACATAGCACCCTGGCACCAATATTTGAGAATGAAAAAATATTCCTGTTATTATAAAAGTGAATGGGAAAGAATCTGAAAAGTCATCAAGCCTAGGCCCTGTAATAATGACCTTTCATAACCTACATGAAACATCATGCTCAGGGCACATAGGCATAAATGTAGACAGAGGCAGAGACAGATATAGGTGCAGGCGTAGGGAAAGGTATAGAATGTGTGTTTTCCAAACCTACTTTTGTCAATTGTGCCTAAAGGGCACATGAATCCAGAGCACGATACCCCACATTCTCTTAATATAAATCTATTCCAGATTCTCTTTGCTCAACTCCTTTATAAGAGTAATTTCAGAAATCGGGACACCAAAGAACATGACTTAATATTGATTCAAAAATAATGATGTAACTAACTACTGTGACATGGGTGATATGCAACAGAGTTGATGAGCAGTAACCTAAAATATAGGGCACCCCAAATTCAATCAAATTATTTGAGGGGGAGGCTGCTAAACACAACTTTCTTGGTTATTCTAGTAGTATTTATATAGGAGTGGGCAAGAGTGGGTCTTCAGTCATGAGTACATGAAACCCAGGGAGTTTAATCTTGTATTATTATTTATTAATTATTGTATTATTTCCATACGGACAACTGTAAACCTACTTTGGCCCATCCCTGTACATGCAAATACATTCACACGTGTAAACATCAATGCTCCCATCATTCAACAAATATTAGCATTCTTAAAACTGTATTTTTTTCATCACCCTTGTAAGTGAAGATGGAAATACATGAACATAATTTAAAAGTGGGTTGCCCTACTTTGTTTCATTTTTTTCACAGCACCCCCTAGGGGTGAGTAGAAAAGCCTTGCAAGCTGGTTATCACTGTGCTGAGCTAAATCACCAACCCCAAGGCAGTAAGTCCCCCCATGTAACATATTGACTATTGTCAAGACAATTTGGAAAAGACTATTAGTATAGATACATATACAAAACCTAAATAAATTGTCTTCTCGTTTGTCTTTACGCAGATGTTCATGTAGTCCCAAACATTAATTTATTATTTACTCAAAAACATTTATTGAATCTCTGCGAAGCATAGTGCCTTGCTAGACTGCCATAGGGCAGTGGTGTGTGGACAAATGTTCAACAACTGGCTCTTTTTCTGGGAGAAAGAAGCCCTCGTTTGAAGTATCTGCAGTTTTCTGTGGTATAAGTACTTTCAGTATGATTGATTTCAAGCTATCAACCTGATGCTCGCTGAATGCCAAGTTTAAGAGGGATGGGCACAGTCAGCCCTGGGAAGCTGGTACTGCGAGATCTGGCCCCAGCACACCCTTGAAGGAATGACAGACTCATAAGAAGAAATAAGATACTGACAAGAAGCTACCCTGCCAGACCCCATAGAGGAGGCCGTCACATGCACTACGAGAGGACTGTGCAAAACAATTTCAGCATTTCAAAGTGGAGATGCCGAAATTCTTTATCTGTCTCCGTGGCTTTGAACAGATGAAAAGTATCTTACTATTTTTGCTTAATTTTTTTTCTTCTAATTTTTAGCACATTGCTCACTTGTCACAATTTAGGGTGAGTCGTTTGTGTGTTTTTTCTTTTCATTTGGACAATCTTGTAACTTTAAAATTGCTTTTTCTCATGCAGCAGCTTTTCTTATTTTTATTTTCATTTGTCCATAGAGGCTTATGAGAATTGGCACTTCACCATTAGTCAAGAACAGATCTATAAACCAGTCTACTACTAGGAAAGATATGGGACTTAAGACCTGAGATTGATTCTACTTAGTATTTAGTTAGAATAATCACAAGAAATATTTCTTGACAAAAAGCCCATTTTTTATAAAAATAAGTGAAATATTTCCAAGTCTTTTCTACCTAAAAGTAGCTGCCAATTTTCAAAGAACATCAGCAGTGTCGCTCTACGGTTTTCCTATTTTCTGTGGCAGAAGAGGAGCCATAATATTTACCCTGTCTTTAACATGACCCAGTTAGATCCATCTGCCTCCCTGCCTAAAACTCTTCCAGAAATTCTCTGTAGAATTGGCGTTTCCTTGGACTCACATTGACTTGTACAGAAGAATTTTCTCCCTCTACATATCTGCTCAGGGTGGCAAGACTCAAATACATGTTTGCAGGAGTGTTTAATGTTAGCCAATTTTATTTTAGATCTTCCAAACATTTTTATTGGCTTCACTTACATAGGGAAGTTTATTTAAGCTCTTGTTCATGTTGTCCTTGGTTGTAGCTATTGTAAGTGGTTTTACAGCTCAACCTCACAAAAGGAGCAGAATAAACAGCTTTTTTTTTTTCCATGTCATCGTCTGTTCTAGCTTGAAAAACACACAATATATTTTAAAATTTTCTGTCTGCCACTATACAGTCTCAGAGATAAATGCCTGTGCATGAGCGAGTTTTCATATCCTATTTGGTGTGCAGATAATTCAGGTGTCTGCTTTATCATCACTTTAACTTGTCTGGGCCACTGAAGATCAATGGGAACTTGGAATTAACTGCAGGCAGCTATTCAAAAAGAATATTGCTGCAGATGTAAAAATGTGCATGGGGTTATAAAAAAGAAAAGCCGATTTCGCTGAATTATATCACGCATACATCCCCAAAATTGCTTTATCAATACGTGATCTGTGGCAAAAAATAAGTAAAATAAACAAGAAGCATTCTCCATTTCTCTACTTTCTGTCATTTCGTATTAGTCTTAATGAAAATACTTTGATTCAGGACTTCCTGTGGAGAAGAGGGAAAATATCTCCCTGTAGGTTTCTCTGTTTGATGGTTATTAGAGACACTGGGTAGACACGCTCTTTTTCTGAGACACTGATTTCACTATTACTGTTCTTTAGTGAGTGGGATTCATACAGCTGTGTTTTCATCTGTGGAGTTCAAAGCCAGGGGAAGCTTGATGAAAGATTTAATTATTTATTGGGAAACTCTAAAGAGATATTTTATAGTTGAAGAAAAAACAATGCCTTCACGAAATGAAATATGTATTTCTGAGATGCCAATGAACACAGCAAACATGTTGTATAGTGTATTTTAATTATTTAAGGAATATTTTGTGATATTTCTTATATAGATCAGAAGAGCGTTTGTTACTTGCTCACGTTTGATCTACATAAGATTAAAAAATTATAAACGAGCAAGCTAATGTAAAGCCCATATGAATTGAGAGCTGCAGAAAAAAATTGGTAGTACTCAATGGATATAGAAATTGCAAAAAAAAAAAAAAAATTACCATAGAACAGAGTAAAAGATAAATGCATTTCTTTTGAATATAGGAAGCGGCCAAGTCACCACACGCGGCACCCGCCCAGGAATTACTGAGAACTGTACTTTCTCAAGTCTACACCAGTAAGCTTGGTAACTTGTACATAACTAGCAATAGCCGTGATTATTTAACTTGCAAAAAATACTATGAGATGTTTAGTAAATAAGAATGTGAAATGGATTGTATCTTAACAATCAGGTAGGTCTCTGCAGTGATCAAGGAGAAGGTGTATGAATCCATCTTCAAGGCCAAGCCCATAAGCTGTTCAGAAACATTAGCTGTACAAGCATATGAACCGGCGTCAAAGTCCAGGAACATTTAAGCTATTTTAGAGTCAAGCACATTAAACAGACAATAAAAACCATTTCAAATCCCCTGTGGAATGATACGGGTTAAACAAAGAAGAAAAAAATAAGAATGTGAGGAGCTTTTATTCCACTCCCCACGCTGAGAAAATTTGGTTGAACTTCCCTTGACTTTTAGCTCTTCTAGTTCCTTCTGAAGAAACTGGAGTGTTGACAGATCGCCTGCTCATCTGACGTGGGAAACAAAATGCCCTCATCTTGCCGTTTTCCAGGAAACAAATGGCAAAGGGGCTCGAGCTGCCTATGGGAGAGTCACGTCTGGTAAGTGGTGGGCTGCTGGGATGTGGCCTCCTGCAACTGATGGACACGACAGAGCACAAACAGGGGCAGGGCCAGGAGCCAAGAGGAGGGGATCGCGTGTTGGTGGTAACTTCCACCCTGAGCGGCTGTATTTTGGATCTTGGATGACCTCTTTCTGTTGCTTTCACCCACCGCACCTGTTACCATTTCAGAGTCTTTACAAACTGATCTGTCTGGAGAACTTCCACCCTCTCCTTTCCGTGGTTGGCTCCATCTTACTATTCCGATCTTATTTCAGATATTGTTTCCCCACTGCGGACTTCTCTGGTCAACTTGCCTAAAGGAGTCCCTCCCCGTGCATTGCATGATCTCATGACCACTTGATGAGTTAGACACACCACATGCACCACCCGTGTTGCTCTCTCCGTGTTTGTTCCCTCCCCCAGGGGGATGTCAGCTCCATCAGCCCACAAACCTATTGCTTTGCAGGTAGCCTGTCCTGTAAACAGTTGGCACACTTATTGAAAGTGTGCCCTATTGGTATGTATCCTACTGTCCCTGGTGCCCCATTCACACCCTGAGCTGGCTCTTAGTGAATGTCTGTGGAGTAAAGGAGGCAAAGTTCTTCAGCTTGTCTGCTGATCGGCATTGCATGGAGGTCACTAGTGATAGCAGAGGGTTTTCTGGTCAAAAACAAGGAGCTAACACTTGTGGAAATGATGATGTTAAAGGACCTGAGGAAGCGGGTGTAGTTACGGAACAAAAAGGATGGACATGCTTGGGAGCAGTAATTCAGTTAGGGCTCTATCATCTGTGCTAATGAAGAGAGGCAATGACACAGATGATCCGTAACAGCAGACATTGAAAATCTATTTGCGTTTAGCCCTGGGATGCATTATCCACAGCCCCTAACATGTAAACAGGTCCTGTGGCAAAAGGTCATTTGTAAATAGGTTATTTTGGACTTGGAATGTGTTTTCCCGAGAAATAATACAGCTGATGGATAGTGCTCACGCTATTTAGAAACTGGAAAGCACTAGCGGCGTGCTCTGTACCATCTGAGTGGAGGAAACAGCTTCCCATATTCAGATAGAGAAGTCTGGAGCCTGTCCCCAGGGGCCTCAAACCCGCTGCCTCCCCTCCGATGGGAGGGAGCGAGGTGGGGCAGAGAAAGAGAGAGGGGGGGAGAGAGAGAGAGAGGATGAGTGTCCTGATCTGACTCAGCCAGGGAAAGAATTGCTTTAAATGCTCTGTTGAGGAGACATGGTTGGGAGGTGGAAGGCAAGGTTGGGAGGAGACCGAGTAGAACTCATTAGGAAGTTGTTGTAACAACCCCATTGAGAAATCACGGTGGCTTGGGACTTGGGAGTAACGATGGAGATGTTGAAAGGTGGTCAAATCCTGTAGGATGTGAGACAGACACAAAGAAGAATTAAGATGAAGCCCACGTGTTTGGCCTCAGCAAATGGAGGAAATGTGTCGTCTGCTGAGGTGGAGAAGACTGGCAGGGACAGGTTTTAGGGGGAGATGATCAGGAATTCTGTCTGGACATATTAAATTTAAGATTTTTTTAAATCAAATACTCCACTGACATTATAAAGTAGGCAACATAATATATGCATCTGAAGTTCAAGAGAGAAAGAAACCTGGGATAAAGAAATAGAATTGGGAATTTCAGCATTAGAGGCGATATTTATAGCCCTGGGCTTAAATGAGTTCACCCCGTTGTCATTCACCATTTAAATTTATTGCTGGGAACTGAAAGGAAATTTCAGCTTTTATATCCATTATTCAGATTGGGAAGAAATTGTTCACAATAAATTTTAGTTTCAATAATCCTTGTCTATCTTTCCCCATTAAGTGTCAAAAGTTGGAAAACATAGGTATGCTCATACTCAAATTAAATAGCTCTTCACCCATTCTGCTCAGAGTGAGTGAGACACTGTTGACCTTGAACAACACAGTGGGGTGCGGGTGTTGGGGGTGCCAACCTCCACACAGTCAAAAACCCACAGTGAAACCTGACTCCCCCAAAACTTAACTACTAATAACCTACTGTTGGCTGGAAGCCTTAACCATAACATAAACAGTCGATTAAGGCATATTTTGTATGTGGTATGCATTAAATTCTGTATTCTTACAATAAAGTAATCTAGAGAAAAATGTTTTTAAGAAAATCGTAAGGAAAATACACTTACAGTATTTATTTATTTTTTTTAAATATGCATGTAAGTGGACCCGTGGTGTTCAAACTTGTTTTTTTGGGTTTTTTTTATATGGTTTATTTATTGCTATGATTTATATTACATTTCAAAACCTTAGTCTCATTGCCTATGGCCCTTTGAATGCTATCAAAGATTCACCCTGGTAAAATAAAACTTTATTTTTAGAACCCACTTCTGTTATCTGTTATTTTATTGT
The DNA here is from genome assembly GCF_054644295.1 of Miniopterus natalensis. NCBI lineage: Eukaryota > Metazoa > Chordata > Mammalia > Chiroptera > Miniopteridae > Miniopterus > Miniopterus natalensis. The sequence continues at coordinate 16,770,399 of NC_142101.1, read as the reverse complement.
CTAATTCAAATTCCTTCCTCCCTGGGAAGAAAAGTGCTTCATCTCTATTTAGAGCTGTAACTTGAACTCTAGGAAGAAAGGATCCTTCAGAGACATTAGAGTGTTGACACATAATCTCACCAGTGACAAGAAAGGCAGAGCTGCCAATGGACTGCCTCCTGTTTGCTTAGTTTATCGACACTGTGCTAGTGTCTGAGGGACTGTCACAGCATTTGATAGAGGAGACCTTGCTTCACGAATCTTATACCCTACACAGGTCTCCAGAGCATTAACTATTGTTCATCTCCCCTCATATGAATCAAAATGCACAAAGAGAAAGGATTTTAAAAATAAAATAACAGCATCTTCTAACAAACTGTAAAATTCCTGGTAGGTAAATATCTGTTAAGATTCTTTCTGTATCACCCTGATGGTGTGGCTCAGTGGCTGAGGGCCGACCTAGGATCCAGGCGATCAGGGTTCGATTCCCAGTCAGGGCACGTGCCCGGGTTGCGGGTTCAATCCCCAATGACTCTCTCGTCATTGATGTTTCTGTCTCTCTCTCTCTCCTTTCCTCTCTCTGAAATCAATAAAGATATAAACAAACAAATAAATAAATAATCATAATTTATACATTATGTGAAACCCAATCGTCCTTACTTCAACGGATAAGTGCCATCAAATTTAAACTCCTTCAAAAGCCCTTCTTTATAACCCCCGAATTGACATTTCTCTCATCCTTGAAACTAGTAGCATTACCATAGCCCCTCTCGGATTTTTAAACCCAAGCTAAATAAACATCCTGTCTTTTCCTGGCATCACTCTGATTTTTGGAAACAGTGCTCTCTTCTATCTTACTTTTCTTTCCCTCTTCTCATCCCTCATCCCATTACGTTCTTGCTCCCAGATCGATCACATCACCGAGACTGATCTTGCTAAAGTCACCAAAGTTCTCCAATTTTTAAATCCAAGGTTTTCTCACTGGACTTCAGTCCGGTCTCTGTAACACCACCATTCAGACAGAATTTTCTCCTGAATTTCCTGGGTAGCTTTGGTTACTCCCTCTCTTTTCTGTCACTCAAAATCGGTATTAATTACATAACAATTATCAGTCATTGAACTAGACACCAAAGAAAAACAGGCTGAAGAATGGTCCCAACTGGTATGCATGCTCAAAGGCATTTTTGTGGACAGGTTTATGGCTTTGGTTTTCATTTTTAATTCAACAAAGCCATTCATGGACCACCTTCTATGACGCTGGCTCTATAAAGGTCAGAAAGAAACAAACCTTATAATTTTTAAGAAATCTGCACCCTAAGATTGAACATAGCCCATAAAAGCAATAAAGAGAGATGTGCAGTTGAGATTTAAAAAAAAAAAAACACAAAAAAAACCGGAATAAATCTAGAGCTGTGTGATTCAATTTCCTCCATAAGTTCGGATTGGCATCTAGGATATATGGTGGTTTTTTTTTAATTTTATACCTATTTATCTTTTGTTCTTTTCTCTGGAATCCTATTACATTTTTACTCAATTAACTGTGATTATATGTAATATTCTATGTAATAGTCTGCATGATTTAACTGCAATGACTCTCCTACATATTCTTAATTGACACAGGCCGTACTGAGAAGGCTACGCGTCTTCTCTCCTTATGCTCCTCTGAACGCTTGCTATAGACACAGTCTTCCTGTGGATACAGAGACAGGCTTTCCTATCTGCATGCGACAAGCTAAGAAGTCAGTTTGGAAAGTTGTGATATGAAGCAGTGACCCCTGTTCCTCTCGGACTTGTAACGTTGGGTACCTTTCCTCGCCGCAGACTCATTGGGCCTTCTCCAGATGTAGAAATCTAGATTTTTGCCCCAGGGGTCACATACAAAACGATTGCCCTCCATCAGCGATTTCCAACTGGTGTGCAGAATTTTAGTAACTAGCTTATGTGCCCTGAGATGAAAAAGGTTGAAAACCGCTGTCCTGAATAAATCGGAAAGGAAATCGACTGTCTGCAGGATCTGAGGCTCCACCACAAGACTCCCTCCTAAGGTGACCTTGCCAGGACACAGCGTCTTTCAGAAGATGACCCGGGGAGGTATCTAACTCGAAGGAAGAGACTCACGTCTCTATCTGCAACTGCGCCGTGATGCAGAGAGAGACGCCAGCCGCAAGAGCAGGCCGGGTTTCCTTTCCAGCGGCTGGAAATTAAATTGCGCGCTGAGCCAAGGCTTCACGCTTATCAGTTATTTCGCTGACTCCCGGCCCGTGGCGTGTCGGCGCGTGGTGCTCAGGGCAACCTCCGCGGGCAGCTCCACATGATGCTCCCGCGGCTCGGACGCCGGGAGATCATTCAGATAGAACACGCACAATGGGCTCTTATCGTTCGGGCCCCATTCAAGCAGTGGAATGGGTTTCAGGCTCGTTCCCCGCCTTTCCAGGTCCACGGTGTCTCTGCATTATGCGATTTTTGTCTGGTTTTCTCCCTTCGCCTCTCACGTCGAGCTTGACTGACGCCGTGACAAATAAGTCGCTGGGCTTGTAACCACCGTGTTACTTGAAATTTCTACTCCGGGTTTTCTGGACCATTCTCCCCCTACAAATAGAGTCGCTCTCTGCTTATTTATTCTATGAGATAGAACAAAAGCGGACACAGGGGAAGTGATGTCAGCTTTCCCAGGTGGGGCATAAAACTGACTGAAGTTCTACCCCTGGCTCAGTTAGAGAAGCAAACTCCCGCACCCCAGGTTTGTATAGCTTGCTCCCTTTTTCTGTGTAAAACCTAAAAGTATGTCATATTCCAGGTGTCAATATGACCAAACCATTAAGTTTTACTGTTTTGAATAAGAAAGTAACGTGTATCTGTGCATAACGATAGGAGAGGTCAATGACCGAGCTGACCTCATATATATTTATATATATATATATATATATATTAATATGTTTTTATTGATTTCAGAGAGAGGGAGAGAGAGAGAAACATCAATGATGAGAGTCATTGATGGGCTGCCTCCTGCACACCCCCTGCTGGGGGTCAGGCCCACAATGCGGGCATGTGCCCTGAGCAGGAATTGAACCAGTGACCTCCTGGTTCATAGGTCGATGCACAACCACTGAGCCACGCCGGCCGGGCCTGATCTCGTCTTGACTCCTGCTTGCGTTGTAGAGCCCTCTGTCTCTATAACTTCCTCCATGGAGCCCCTGGTCAAGGCTGTCCATCTGCAGAATCTCCAACCTCGCAGGGAACTGGGCCACGTGGCAGAACTGCCCACTCTCTACTAAAACAACACCCAAGTCCCTCCTTAGACCACAGGGCTCTCCTGATGCCGCACAGAAAGGTAGGGGGACTCGGGGTGCTAAGCGTCAGCTCTCTGTCGCCACACTGCGACACTGTGCTTCCTCTTTAGTCCACCCCCCAGCTGTCACAGGGGACCGCCTACTGGCACACCCTTTCAGCGTCCCAAACACTGTTCCATTCAAGAGCGCCCGTCGCTAGCATTTCCAGGTTGCCTGTCGAACGCACCTGACTTGGAAAGGAGACATAAGGACCCGTGTGTCTGATCTTCTGCCTCTCCTATCTCCCGACTCATTCTTTCCAAAATCCGACAGCTCCATAGAGAGAGTTTCGGACTTAATCTACCCCCCCCTGCTCATCCGGCAAATCTGCCCCAAGGCTTGGCCCTCCCTCATTGTAGGTCCTCCCTACATTAAAGGAGCAACAGCTCCATCGGAGACTCCAGGCTTGGCTCATGATGTTCTTTAGTGAAATCTTTAATATTTCACTCACTCCAAAATTCTACTTAGAAAATAACTCTTTCTCTTTGCATGTCTTTTATCAAAGTCTCAATTTCCCCACCACACTGCTGGAGCGATGAATGCCTCAGGCCCACGAGGGAGAAAACGAGGGACAGCGTGATGTAAAAGGGAGGCTCATCCCCACGGTTTACTGAGAAAACGAACGAACTAATTAATGCATAAATTTAAACTGAGAGTCGGTACGTTTCTGGGACCGCAATCACAATTTTAAATGCCACTGAAAATATGACAAATTGGTCATTTCACACAAGAAGAAGAATTAAATCTTCTTAGGAACTTGACGTCCTAGGAAAAAATAATGCCCGCCACCTTCAACGATGTTCCCCCTGAGATTCATGGAAAAGCTGTTTGGTGAGGAAAACAGCTAGATAGCGATGATATGAAAATACAACTTATTGAGGGGGGGTTGGAGAGGAGAGAGATGGAATAAAGATGAAATGTGAGGCCAAGAGAAACCTGGGTGAAGATTAACAAGTGAAATGAGTAGAGAGGCATGGATGATTCTTAAGGAGCATCAGAAAATTAGACATTCTAGGATAGATAGATTAAAAAAAAAAAATGTAAAAACTCCAGGGCACGACAAGAAAACAGCTAGAAATGATTTGTCTATAAAGTAATAACACCATCCGCACAGGAAGTTGGATTTCAGAAACTCTGTTTTTCATCGAGAGTCTATATTCATCTCTTAAGGGGAATCAGTGAGAGTCCAGTCAGGGAATTATGCAAATCTATCAAAGAAGCAGATCCCTTTTATTACTATGTGATTTGAAACACGGCACACGTGGCTCATCTAACAGACTTAGTAGAATTTATTCTTTGGAGCACAGCGTCATTGAAATGCAAATGGAATTTCTAACGCAGAGGAGAGGGGGCGGATGTGATTGTCTTACCCTTTGAGATACGGCGTGTGTTCCTGGCCCGATATCTTTACCTTCTTTGTAAACCACTCGGCACAGTTCCTCCCTCCCCAAACTCCCTGTTATCACTCCTGGGTGGTCTGTCTAAGCTTTTAACTCGGTTTCCTCTTTCTGAAACATATTCACCGAAGTTCTCCTGAAGTCCATGGAAAGAGGGTACATTAGCTTCTCATGTGCATATGATTAGGGGATGTGTAATCATGTGAGATTATTCTGTGCTCATATTTACTCAAAGATGTTCAGACAGCACCTGCTCCTTGCCAGAGCCTGTTCCAGTTTGCGGTTCACGTAGCAGGGATAAAACACAGAGTCCCTGCCATCGTGTGGTGGGTGGTCCATGCAGGAGACAGGTGCCCATCAACCGCAGGTGTCTTTGGAGTGGCGGTTCACCGGTGTGATACCTGGTAAGCACAGTGAACTGGAGAGGTCCTGTCCAGCACTTCCGTTCTGCCTAAGCTAATAGGTGAGAAACCTTGGCCAACCATTTGCCTGGAGGCGCCTTAGAGCAAATTTCATAAATATGGTGTTTTTTTGAGGGTGGTAAGGCCTTCAGGTGAAATAGAGGCCACCGGTTTCAGGCCCCCTTCCCGTTCTGATCAACTGTGCTTCCCCCCCACCCCCCCAACTTGGTTACTCGGGCATTTCCGTGAGGCTCTTGCAAGAACTGGCCATTTCTGAATGACTTAGGGGCTTCTTAGTTTCCCCCCAGTGGTTAGTTGTTGGAAGATTAAAATTGAAATGCTTTGAATAGACCCAAAATTGAAGATCGGTTGCATTTTATTAGCCTCTTCTGCAGCAGGCTCCTGCGAAAGATTAATCCACAATACGTCTATTAGAGAGCCGTTAGGCCCGTGTTCGTTTATTAAGATTAAAGCGCTAGGACAGATGAGAAAACAATATTGTCAACCTCCAATACTCTCTTCTCCGGGTCCTAAATTTATCACCTTTTAGGCTGAACTGGCTGCAACATTTTGGACTCTTCCCAAAGCTCTCTGGCTATGTGGGCATCGCATTTGCATACAAAAAGGCGCACATCACGGCTGGATAAACCCACCATCTGGCCCGGGCAATTTATCTGGATTTTTATTGAACTGTACAAAACTGTGTAAATATATATTCCTAAAATTCCAACGGCTTCCTTCTCTGTCTGCCTGACTGCATTTCCCTCCGGTAACCCCGAAAAGACTGGAGCATTTGTTTCCCCAACCCCCTTCCCCACCTTCCTGCTCTGTTGACTACTGTTAGCACAAGTTGGGCCCTGAAGCCAGGCCGGCTGGTCCACGGCCAGGGAGCACGATTCAGACTCGGTCGGACTCTGTAGCTGATTCTCAGGCCTTCACTAGGCTCCAGATGAGCCTCCGTCTCGGTGGCCCGTTTCTCACAGCGCCCATTCCAGAGCAGCGGCATTCTCTTCTTACAGGTCTCATCCTTGCATGCGATCCATTTTAGACACTCGGGCTAAGGATTCCAATGAATAAATATCAGTATCATTGCACCTCTGCTTTTTTTGTTGTTTTTTAATGTTTTTGATTTCAGAGAGAGGAAGGGAGAGAGAGAGAGAGAAACATCACTGATGAGAGAGCCATTGACCAGCTGCCTCCTGCACACCCCCGACTGGGGATCGAGCCTGCCACCCAGGCATGTGCCCTGACGGGGAGTCAAATTGTGACCTCCTGGTTTGTGGTTTGACGTTCAATTACTGAGCCACGCTGGCTGGGCTGCACCCATATTCTTAACAGGATGGATAGATTGATGTTGAAACTCATTACCTGATATGAGTTCAGCTTTTCATATTAAAGTATGAGGTACGTCTAGAGGTCTGAACGAAAGGACCTCTTTCATTCTTACTAAGCAAGATTGGATCCAGAAGATCTTAAAGGATCTCCTGAAATTGCTACTCTATCCTTATTGGTAAATCCAAGGAGCCACACGACACAGTGTAGTCGGAGCAGGAAAGGTCACACACTCGGAATCCTGCCTCCTCTTGAACTGTCCCAAGGTCAGCCATAGCCCAGCGGTAATCGCGCCTTCGTCATCTCCTCCCTGGTCATCAACGGAATTCTAGCTGGTGTCCCTGAAAACCTCTGGTCCCAACCCTTTCAAATCCCCGAGGCCGTCTACCTAAGGACTGGTGTTCCCATGACTGCATAAGCTACAGGCTGAGCTCTGAATAACAGAGTCCACATCCGAGCATCTTCCTACCCCTTCCTACCCGCCCCTCCCGGGTCCCACCCTACCATGCTATCCTCCTCGCCTTGCACGTCCCCCTGTAAAATCTCTGCATATTCTCACACAACACAGCTTTGTTTGGTCTGGTTTTAAAATCCCCTGCTTTCGCATGTCATGTTTTCTGCCTGGAATAGCTTTCCTTGGACTTGACTTTCAACCTTCAAGTACCATGAAGTTTTAAGTCAGCTGAAGTTTAAATAAGACACACGTCAACCCCTCCAACCTACTCCCCGAGCCTGGGTTAAATGCCCCCTCTCTCCTTGCTCCCATAGCATCCATTTCATGCATGCCATGGTATATTAATTGCATTTCGCTTAAACTAGCTCTAAATACTTTAGATGTTCTTTGTTGGCAGGAGATCACGGGATGTGTATACATATCCCCCGTCCCTTCCAAAGCATCTGTCCTCTAAAAGGCACCCCGTGATATTTATTGACTGAATGAATAAATGATCCCACGAATGAGCAGTTGCATCGGAGCAGCACAACTCTCAAGAAACTGACCCTTGAGATAAGCTCAGTAAACTCTTTCATGAAATTCTGAAATGTGATTCGCCCCAAAGACACCGAGCGGGTTATGCCGTCCTGGTCTTCCTATCACAGGGAGACAGTGAATCACTCCTGAATTACAGCTCTTAAGACCTCACAGCCAATGCAAAATGCCCTGTAGGACATTCATCTTTCACACGGCATTATATTTTTAAATGATAATTGTTGTCATAAGTGTTCTCACCCACATTTAGGCTAGTTAAAAAATTCTGCCTGCCTCCATAAAATGAAAGATGCCAGACTGTTTACAGATGAATTAATCATGACATTATCCCTGGAACTTTTTAAATTACATCAATTACATTGCATTTAGCATCACAAAATAACCTGCATATTAAACGAAGGGAATCTTTTCTCCTGTTAATAAAGATTAAATCATTAACTACCACGGTTGCATAGCAATATGTCTGCAGTCAATGGCTCCCAGGACACATAAGAAATCTCACTCTGTCACAAAATGTATGCTCTCCTTCCAGGGGCCTCCTCAATCTTGACGGAATTTGGGAGCATCTGTTTTCTTAGGAGTTCATGTATGAACTGAGGATCACGTTTAGGGGGTAGGTAGGCTGCCAAGTGCAGAGAGCTCCGGAGAGCCATCTGCAATAATCCCACGTTAAAAACCCAGTGCTCGGCCTCTTCGTGAAACAATAGCACAAGCCTGGCTTTTCAGTTTCCAATTTAACTTTTCAGATACTTAAAAGGTTTGGATTTAGTTAATCGATGTCTCTCTCAAAGAGTAGGTTGGCGATGTCTGAGTCGAGCCAGGCAGACACATAAAGACATTATTTCTAGTGTCTTCTGTGAATTATGCATAAATATACAACAAAGACAGCAATACGTAATCAAATATAAATCTGTTTAAATATATTGGTCTCGAGCCATCTTCAGAAGAAGTAGCCTTTAATTCATTAAGCTAATTTAATTTTCTTTACCCTCTGTATATTGTGAAATGTTAAAAACGCAAAAACCCTTCCAAAACCAAATTTCTTGTTCACTGAATGTAATATTTTGATGAGTAAACGGGAAGACATATAGGGATATAAATTTTAAATATTTATTGAGGATGTTGTGCTGTCTCTAATTAATTTAGGTTAGATTTAATTATATATGTAAAACAAGGAACTCAGAGCCCCCAATGGACTGTGTGTGTTCGCGAAAGCGAAGTCTAGAAATAGCGGAGCCAGCATTAATGCTCTTGCCATGATTTATTAACTTAATGTACTAATTATTCATTAAAACTCTTCTAAACAGCCTCTGTCATCAATCAACAAATATTTACAGAACAGCTCTTGGTATGTGCACGTTCCTGCTCTGCGATAAAACAGTATAGAAAGGAAAAGAGAACCGACCCATTCTGTCCTAGGTAGGAAACTAATGCGAAATTCTGAGTTATTTGGCTCGTGGGTAGTCAACCGAATACTAACCCAGGTGTTGCTGTGACTGTGCTTTGCAGATGTGATCAAAGTTCGTTATCAATTGATTGTACGTAAGGGCGATTGCCCTAGATAATATACACATGCATTTTTTGATAGCTCAATGGATGCGTCTTTCTTTTCAGAATTAACCCAATGGAATTAATAATATTCAAAGTGTGTATACATTTTTTTGGGACACCCTGTATATCTCCTAGCGGTTCTGGTTCTCCGGTTGAACCTCTGACAGACCTCTGTTGTCTTGGCTGCCGAGGACAAGGCCGGTCTCCCCAAGGAAAAGCTGCAGGGACAACTAGTTTCTAGGGGCCCTGACCTAAGACAAACTCTATTCTGCCTCCAAAGATGGAGCTTCGAGCTCGGCTTGGAACTTTGAAACCGTTCAAGGAGAAAGGCGGCCAGAAGAGGAAATAAATGGCCTGGGTAGTGTATAATAATTTTTCAATGTTATCTTGAGTAGGGAGAAAGGGGAACTTGCTTGAAAAATCTTTCTGACTGGTGTCTCCGTAGAGTTCCGGACCTTTTACTCACTCGTTTATAAAACAAATAACCTGTTCATTTATGTGGGGCCTGGCAAGGAGAAAGGCAATTCTCTTGAGCTCAGATCAATAAATCCTTGAAAAATCTTTCCATTTAATAAGACGTAGGTGACCTCACATATTAAAAAAGAATTTATTTTCTATATGGATTATTGGTATCCAATCATTAAATGTCTTGTATTTCAAGTCATTAAGTGTCTTTGAATAAACGGTTTATCTATTGCAATCTTCACGTACACTTGGACTTATTTTTCACACACATATATATCTATGTAAATATACATATGGTTATGCAACTTGGCAAATATATATATTGGGGAAATCAGGCTAGGGCTGAGGATTGTGTGTTTCATCATGATTATGCGCTCTATAATAAAATCCATGACCAAGGTATGGAAAATAAACTGATTTATACGTATGAAAATATTCAAAATCTCATTGCACCTGTCAAATAATATCCCTTTCTCAGGACTAATGATATAAAAATTCAGGATTAAAGATCAAAACCCATAAATCATAAACAAAATGACACCTGTTTTCCTTCTTATAAATCATTTTTCTGACACTGCCAAGTATAACAGGGACGCTAGGTCAATCCATCACGCCCGGAGCTAAATACAACATTAGTTTCCAAGGATATGCACATTTAGGGTGCCGCAAGAGCTCATTAATTTCTTCACAGATATTTGAGAACACACCCAGCAATGCGGTAATAAGCAAAAGGAATGCTCTAGAAGACCTTGATTTTTATTTTAACGAGAAGAAAAAACAGATGGGTCGTTCACTAGTCTGGGAAATATGAGCAGCCCCCATCCTAGGAATTTTGTTGGTGTTGCTGTTATTTTTATATATATATAATGTTTATATATATATATAAAATATACAATTATTTACATATATATTATATATATAATATATATTTTAAAGTTTGTGACTAAGCAACATTTCCCAACGAAACGATTACGATTAGGATCTGAAGTCCCTGAGCTCTGTTTACCTCTAAGATATTTTAAGTATACAATAAATTTAGTTTGAGCTTGTAGCCTGGGAAATGAAGATCTCGAAGTTTAGAAAGTAGAGGAGATGGGAGTGAGGTTGAAGAGAAACTCCTGGCAGGTCCCTAAAGGCGACCTCACCTGAACAGGTTTTAATTCTTCTGATTTCTAGTCCCTACTCCTCTCTGGTTCTTTCGCCCATTTTCTTAGACATCCATGACCCACCTGCTCTGACTGCCACTGTCCTACAGCCACTTCCTAAACCACACAGATCACACAGCTTTTAAAGATGCGGCCTGTTAAAGTCTTAAAATCAGTGACTTTAAAATTAAAAAAAAATTTATTTTTAAAATTTTAAATGTGAAGACAGAGAAAGACACCCACCAGGCCATCTGGTAAAGCCCATCAGACATTAATATATTCATTTTTTCACTTAGTTTGTTCAATATTCATTTAAGCGCTTCTCCCCTTGAAAGACACTGTTATGCCCGTTTTTCCATCAGTTCCTCCCTCCTTTCGGTGGTGTTTTGGCTTCTCGCTGTAGGACCTCGGAGGCGGCCTAAAATCCCCCAGTGGTGGTGTTTGCCCGCTGTGCCTATTAGTGCCCAGGATGGTTCCTGTGTTAGAAAAAGCAGCTCTTCCTGGGAGAAGCAGAGGAGGGGTGTGATCGCATGGGGGGCTGGCGGGGGCCTCATCTGTCCCTCTCCATCAGTGTGAGCTCCTGCCAGACTAACTAGGTCAGAAGATGTCCATAAAAATTTAATTAACTGGTTAATCAGGTGGACAAAAGATCAAGCTGGATATGTTAAATCCTTGAAGGAAAGCTAATGAATTACCTTGGAGCTCTCCTTATCAAAGAACCACCAATTCCTAGAACCGGACTGAGTTCTTCGCACCCCAATATTTCTGCCACTTAAGAGACAGAGACGTCTGCTCCCCATCAGTCCTGTGGTTGGAAGAGAATTTTTCTAGAAAACAAACCGCATTTATTAACTAATGGTGACTTTATCAGGTTCCTTAATCAACACATCTAACAACTGCTAATCAGAATTTCTGATAGGCTATTTGCAATCAGATCCTATGTGGCCAAAATTACAAGAAAGTACCTTAATCCCAGGTTCTCCTTATGAAAATAAAGAAGAAAACTTCACTGATTGCAATAGTCTAAAATACTAGAAAATGTGCATTTATTTTAAAGAGTCAAGTTATACATGATTTTGAGAAATTTGAGGGGGAAGGGAGATTTAAAGTCTTACTTCAGAATTATTATTTTATTTTAAGCACTACATTTATAAACTCAACCTCAAAATATTTCATTCAGCTGAAAGGAGAATGAATGAAGAAATATAAAAGAAAAACAGATACGTCTTTGCGGATTTTCCTCCGGGCTTTCTAATTATGCGTCTTTCCCTCTAGAGTTGTGCAGAAAATTCAAGTGCGGTAAAAACAGCCTCATCAGCCGCCTGATTGGAAGAACTAATTTAGACAGGACGCGAGTGTGCCCTCGGGAGAGGAGGCGGGCCTTGCACAGCGAGACATGAACATACACATTTTCTCTGAAGAGCCTCCGAGTAATTTTCAATCATAACGTGTTCGGCCCTATACAAAATGTTATGTTTCTGTCCTATCCAATCATATTGATTCACAGAACTCCTATTAAGGAGGCTGAATACGTTTTATACAAACTTTCAAAACGTAGCCGCGTGTTACACCAAATGTCGAACTGGAAAATAAGCAGCTTCGTGTATTAACATGTATTTATTCTACACGTTACTTTAAATCTCTACCGGGTGGCAGACACTCTTGGTTCTGCGCCTACTGCTTGAGTTTCTACTAAGTGACAGACACTGGGGGGGAAAAACAAAAAGACAGACATGTCTCTGTCCTCGTAAGGTTTAAGAATTAGGTTTATTACCAAAAAGGCTGCCTACTGGATGATTTCGACTATATGATGTTACTGAGGGCAGTTAAAAGATCCCTGGTTCCCAGAGAAGGGGACAGGAGATCAGTGGAACACGGAGAATTTTCAGGGCAGTGACACTACTCTGTACGTTATCATAACAATGGGTAAATGTCCTTGTGCATTTGTCCTAACCCATTGAATGTCCAACGACAAGAGTGAACCGTGATGCAAACGAGGGCCTCTGGGTGATGGTGACGCGTCAGTGTAGGTTCATGGGCTGGGAAAAATGTTCCATCTGGCGGGTGGGGGGATGCTGAGCGTGGGGGAGGCTGAGCATGTCGGGGGGAAAGGGGTATATGAGAAACGACTGAACCGTCCTTTCAGTTTTGCTATGAAGACTGCTTTTTAAAAAAAAATTCCTTTAGCCCGGCCGGGCGTGGCTCAGTGGTTGAGCGTCGACCCAGGATCCAGGCGATCGGGGTTCGATTCCCGGTCAGGGCACATGCCTGGGTTGTGGGCTTGATCCCTAGTCAGGGGCATGTGGGAGGCAGCCGATCAATGACTCTCATCATTGATGTTTCTCTCTCTCTGTCCCTCTCCTTTCCTCTCTCTGAAATCAATAAAGATATATTTTAAAAATAAATAAAAAAATTAAATGCCTTTAAAAAAAAATCACACTGTAAACTTAAATATATATACTTTTTATTTCTAAATTATACCTCAATACAGCTGGAAAAATTATCACAAAAATTTAACTGCAAAGAGCTTCCTGACAAAAAGACCTTATGCTAAACATGGGTCTAAAAGTGATTATAAATGTTAATACTGAGATCATTGCGTCCAGGGGGGAAAAAAAAGACTAATATCCACTTGTTGGGAATTGTAGACGCTGTTATTCAAACATCCAGCAGGCAGCACATCCCGTGTGTGTGCATGCGAGCACTCACATATAGAGTCAACTATATTTAACTTATCCAAAAAGAACCTGAGCACATTAAGTAATTAATGCTTGTCAGTTACTTTGAGCGAACGCCGTTTCAGTCAAATGCTGTATCTGTGGTAAGTAATAATAATCATCAAGATAATGGGCTGTCCAATTACGTGGGTTATTTGCTGGCAGTTTTGAAGCGTACCATATGTTTGCCCAGAGCGCAGATATTTAAGTTTATCTTTAAAAGCAAGGCGAGCACTCATCAATTTAAAAGGAAATGTTTTTCATGTGAGAGACATACTGATGCATATGATGATTCTAAAAGCGCCGACGGCCTATGGCGCCGTCAGTCAGGCTGCCGTCGATATAAAGAAGAGCTGAGCTCACTGCCTCTCGTTTCTCCATCAGTTCTCTTGGGATTGAGACCCTTTCCGCTCCTGTCCCACCCAAGAGAGCCATCGGATTTCCCCCCGATCATCTGGCTGTTGCCAAGGTCTTCCATGGCTCATATGAAGCTGCTATGGTTGCGGGAAATTACCTGATCACAAACTCATCCTACATAATTAATAATTCAGAATGGCTCTGAGCTATTCCGGGGAGCGGGTGTGGAAACAACAGCCCAATGATCCGTTCATTCTACTATGGGAGACGGGAGTGATGCCAGGGAGCGGCGAGGCCGACGACCCAGTTAATGCCTTGTCAGCTTGGTAACTCTTACCTCCACGGTGGGATGCTGGCAAATTCGCATTCTCTCTACTGCCCACTCACGAAACCAAAGCGAGAGGTCTTGGTGCCACAAATCTGGGCGGGGCGGCCTTGTCTTGTAGCTACAGGTTTTGGTGTTCTACCCACACCTGAACTTTCATTCAGTCCCTTCCCTCTATGCCTGTGTCTCCAAATGCACGGCTAAGAGATGAGCCACTGTGCAAACCAAGTGATTGTGCTGTTGACTAGGGAGATTTCGCAAGCCCTTTCTAGCTCAGAAGCAATGCCACACGGCAGCCTTGTCCCCTGTGACCGGCTCAGGGTCTGGGACCAGCAGCAGTGTGACCAGTATAAGGAGGCCCTGGGGGCCCAGGCCAGCAGGAGCCACCCGGGAGAAAATGGTCTCGGGGGGGCATGAGGCCCAGAGCACACATGTGGAGCCTGACAGGCCTAAGTACAAATCCTTCCTAGAGCTCCAAGTCGTACATTCCCACTTTAGGTAGATCACTGAGTCTCTCTGGGCTTCCGTTTCTATTCTGGTAACTGAAACAACATACGCAAGACATTAGCACATAATAGGCCCGACAGATATTTTTCTCTTTTTCCTGTAAGTCTATCTACTATGGAAAAAGTTACCTAAAGCATAGTATTATAGAAGAATTTAGTTAATGGCAAATTAATGGATTAAAATGTGATGCACGGTTCTATCAACAAGAATATCATTTCCACTGCTGACTAAAAACAGAGACATTACGGTTTTACAAAATTAATCTGCCATCGGTGGGGAACTGTTTCTCAATCGGCATAAAGTTTCAGTGATGCAAGACAAACACATTCGAGGTCGGCTATATAACATCGTTTCTAAAGTTAGCAGCATGGTATCTGGCACTTTGAAATATGTTAACAGTACAGATCTCATGATAGGTGTTCTTACCACCCAAACAACACAACAGCCAAAACCCCAAAAGGACAGAAGGACACTTTGGGAGGCGAAAGAGACGATCAGTAGCTTTTGATTATTGTGATGGTACCACGGGTGTATTCACATGTCCAAACTCATCAAAGTATTCATTAAATATGTATAATTTTTATATCAATTATACCTCAATAAAGTGTAACAAGTATTCTCACCGAATTTCTAAGTGTCTGTTAAAATCCGTTATGAAATTTATAGCTCTCTCTCAAAGATGTTATAACTTCACATAACCAAGCTCCTGTTGGATATTTACTTAAAATAAAGACAGTCTTAATGACATTTAAGTTAATTTTGCTTGTTTAAAGTTTTCACTGAAAAAAAGTCCCTGTTATTTTTAATCCAGATATATTTGGTATGAAGATGTAATTGCAATTTTAAATTAACTTGTCTTGTACCTCCGGGAACAACATAATGAAAGTAATTTTGTAGAAAACTGACCTCTATAGTCTTCAGCAATTCAATGTCCCCCACCAAAAATTAATCATAATTCTAGATTTTATTTTCTGGGGGGGAGGAGGTATACGTTCTGTTCATTACAATTTCATAGCACACCTCTGGAGCTGACCTCTAATCTTAATTCAAATACATGCCATTTGCATTTAAAATTAAAACAACAGACTAAGCACCAATGAGTTCAGCAATAGTTTTTCCTAAGCAGGGTGTTAATCTTTTAACCAAGGCTTGGACGGAAGCACAACCCCGAGACCCTTACCAATGGTGTCAGTATGTTCTGTGGTTTAGAAATTACTGAGCGTATAT
The DNA here is from genome assembly GCF_054644295.1 of Miniopterus natalensis. Taxonomy (NCBI): domain Eukaryota; kingdom Metazoa; phylum Chordata; class Mammalia; order Chiroptera; family Miniopteridae; genus Miniopterus; species Miniopterus natalensis. The sequence continues at coordinate 16,754,679 of NC_142101.1, read as the reverse complement.
TTTTGTTCCCTTTAGTTTAATGTTATGGGTGATTAGAACTTAGTAGGACGGAGCTTGGATGTGGCCCCCAAGATTCTGATGTCAGGGTCTATGCTTCCCTCGGGGAACACACCTAGGTTGGGGGTTTGATCCTTGGTTGGGGCGTGTACAGGAGGAAACTGATGGAAGTTTCTCTCACATGGATGTTTCTCTCTCTCTCAAATCAATAAAAAACATTCTCCAGTGAGAAATTTAAAGTTACTAAGCACAGTTCACTCTTCTTAAATGCTACATTTGAGCAACCTGAATAACAGGAAAAAAAAAGCATTCACAGGACGGTCCAAGGTGTTTTGCATTTGGCGGGGGCAGCTCTGTGTTTAGAACCTAGAGGAGGGAGCGGTTTGGGGAGCCGCTGGCTGGCTCCCCCTGGGCATGGCCTCAAGCGTCCCAGCTTAGTAGCAGGGATACATGCTCACCCGCAGGGCCCTGCATCGACGTAGCCTGTCGCCCATAGAGAAGCAGGCATCGCCTTCCGGGTAAAGTGCACACATTGTGGGAAGAGCTGCAGCAAAAATTAAGCTAATGTTTTTAGCAAAAGATGGTGAGATGGGTTTTCTACACTCAGTGGGTGTCTCTGCTCGCAGCAGAAACGGACGTAAGTTTCTTTAGCACGATCCTCTGCCTGAGGTGGCACCTGTTGTGTCGCTCAGTGTGTACTAATTGCCGATGGCAGCCACTTACCACCTTGAGCGGCCTGGTCAACACCATGTTTAGCTGGTGGAAGGATCTGAACCTTTCCCCCAAACCGTGTGCATGTGTCCGTGTGTCTGTGACTGTGTGTGTGTGTGTAACAGCTCATGATACTTTTGAATTAATTTTGTTTCTCGGAGTAGAGCTTCCGCTGATTTGCTGATGACCTTTCACAGCAGACTTATCTGATAAGAAATCAGACGTACGTTTTGGACATGCATTGATTTTTATCGTTTGCATAGTTACTGGTAGACCAAATATTGGAACTGTCCTTGAAATCGAAAACGGTGGCATTTTAAATTCATCTGCTTAGACAGTCGTTTCGGAACTAGGAGACAAATTATCTATCTTAAGAGGGAGAACATATTTTCATAAATATCTACGAAAAGCATATTCCAAAAGCCTAACCCTCATTTCTGCAAAATAAGAGAAAAAGGCAATCCCTACACAGGCATGCCCACGGTTCCAAGTTTGAATGTGGTGAGAGTCCCATGAAAATGGATGTGTTTTTCCATTCAGTGGAACTGGTTTTAGACAAAACCCACGCCTTTCTCCCCTGTTTTGTCTTTCAAATAAAATGAAACCATTTAAGCAACTTGGGTGGACTCATGTTAAATAAGCGAGGAAAGGACTCCCAGGCCTTCAGGAAGCCCTGTCTGCACCTGGGCCCGAAGTGAGCTGCCCGCCGGCCACGGCCTCGGTCCAGGTGGAAAGGACTGTGGTGGCTAAGAGGCCCCTCAGCACGTTTCTAAAGTCAGCTTCAGGTTTAAAAATGTCCACACTGCCACTCCCTGGGCTGTTTTGTGGGGACGGGCCTTTTCCTGCCCCCTCACCGGAGGAAGACGGTCCCAAGTCCTAACCAAGAACGCTGACGGTCAGGCCCAGGAACCTGAGGGTGGCGGACCGGCTACGACTACAGGTGTACCTTGTGCGTGGTACTGCTCTTAGCTTTACTGCACTTCACAGGTGTTGTGGGGTTTTGCTTTGTTTGTTTTTGTTTCTTAAAAACTAAAGACAATGCCCGGCCAGCGTGGCTCAGCGGTTGAGCATCAACCTATGAACCAGGAGGTCTCGGTTCGATTTCTGGTCAGGGCACAGGCCTGGGTTGTGGGCTTGATCCCCAGTTGGCGGAGTGCAGGAGGCAGCTAACCAATGACTCTCATCATTGATGTTTCTCTCTCTCCCTCTCCCTTCCTCTCCCTAAAATCAATAAAAACATATTTTTTAAAAAAAAATCTGAAGGCAAGATGCTCCACCAGAGAAATGTTTACAACAGGTTTCACTGCGATCCTCGCTCCATCACCCTGGTCGGGAAAGGGGCCGCAGCATCTCTGCGGTAGGCCTGCGCTGGGAAAACCTACAGGATCCGCGAGTCTGTCCCTGATACTAAGTGGTATCCCTCACTTACGGATGAAACAAGGGTGTTATTAAAGAAAACTACGCCCAAAGAGAAAAGAGGTGTTTTTATCCCAAGTTTTAAAGGATGGGTGAAACGCACACAAGCACTTTTTCGTTCAGAAAATCATGCGTTTTCCGACACAGGTAAAAAAACACTGCACGACTCGATGAAACAAAGCTCTTCGGGTAAGAAGAGGGGTCTAAGCAGGAGCAAAAGCCAAAAGGCAGGACTGTTGAAAAGCCAGTGCTCTTGTATTTATTTTCTCCACTACCCTAAGGAATCACCACAACCTCGTGAGGCAAACACCACAAATAACGTTTCTTACTGTTGAGCAGGTTGAAGGTCTGAGGCGGTCTCATGGGCCGGGCACCAAGTTCTCTGCTGGGCCGGTTACGCCCTGGAGGGTCTGGGCCAGAATGTTCCATTGCCTTCTCCGGCTTTGCCAGGCCACCCGCATTCCTCCGTTTTCGGCCCCCCTTCTTCTAGCCTCACTGCAAGCCTCTGCATCTCTCTGAACAACCCTCCATTCTCACCTCTCTCTCTCTCTCTCTCAACATCTCTCCCTTTCTCTCTCTCCCTCCCTGTGATCAATGGTGTGAGAGGTGATTGGCTTTTACGGAGCCTCAGGATCATGAAATGGGACCCACCTGGGTAGCTCGGGCTACGGTCCCCACACCCGAAAGTCTCTACCTTGTTAATAGGGCCTGCAAAGCTCCTTTTTGCCGTGGAAGGCAATGTAATCACAGGCGTAGATGTTTAGGGGGGGTCGTTATTTTCTGTTTCAATGACCTTCATTTTTCCCCCAAGTGAATTTAAACTCTTCAAAAGAATTTTTTTAAAAACCCTTCTCTGTTGATGTATACCACAAACATGCCTCTATAGACACAGGCTGGCTCACCATCAAAAATAAACTTCATAAAGTGTAAGTTCATAAGAGCTAAAATACGACAAATTTGGAATGCCTAATCATGACGGGTTTTATAAAAGCGACGGTGGCTGGTCGTTTTACTTCTGCTAAAATGATAAGAGAGGACTGGAGGGAAGGGGAAAGAAGAGAGGGTGGCAGAGACAGGGGAGGTGATTCCGACAACCGTCAGCCTTAATCCTGGGAAAGGCAGTCTCATGTAAAAGGCATATTACTTCTTAGCCAAAAGAAAAACCAGGCCAGCGCCTTACGCAAACTGTTGCATCGAAATAAAGTAAAACCCCAGTTCTTATTTTGTAATCGTTTGTGACGTATCCATTAATAGCACAATTACTGCATTGTAATCCTATCAAGGGTTTGCTGGAAATTTGCCCCGCTGGCAAATGTATCTAAAAATGCTAATCTAAGCGTTCTTTATCTAAAAATGCTAATGCAGACCTCTGGCTGAGAATTTTAACATATCGATCCATTGGTTGGCAAACTGCGGGTTGGCGTGGGACCGCACAAGCTGCAGGTGAAACAATTCTCAGTGTCACAAAACAAGGTTCAGGCATTTGCAACTGCTCTCAACTGAAAGCGTCGTCAGCCTGCGGTTGCATTCGTCCCATAAATATTCACTGAGCACGCGCCCTGTGGCGGGGATCGTTTTGGGGACCTGGGACACTGTGGGAAACCGTGTAACTTTTGTAAACAGAGAACATTTATTCAAGAAAATACTTTGTCCTCTGAATTAAGGGGGTGATTTTTTAATGGAGCAAATAAACACTTGTTGGGTTAACCACCGAACTTTCTCTAATAGCTTCCCGTAGCACTTTGTTGTTTCCCATGAAGGCTTCCGATACCTGGTATCTGCCTGGGATCTCTTTCCCTGTGCCTACCGATGTCTAATCTGGGGCACAGAGGAAAGAATTAAAACGAACCTTTCCGAACATCCTGCTCAGAACTTTGAAAGCACAGTGCATGTACAAATGTGTTAGTGAGGGAAGAAAAGAAATGGCATCACCTAACTTAATTCTTCCTCCAAATGCTCTGACACTTGAACTCTTTCATTGAGATGTGTCTTCTTGTCTTATCTTTCCATTTCCGTTTCTCGACCCCTCCAAGGAGCAAACACGAAGCTTCGTGAAGCAAATGTAATGATCTGGTACCCAGAAATGAATGTATTTTATAGTATATGGGTAAATAGATTTTTTTAAGATGTAATATTATATTTCTTGATTTTCCCTGATCAGAACTACTGTTCTGAAGCTCCCAGGAATAAAATTCAGTAGCAATTAGGGCACCATTTTCTTGCACCCCGGGCTGTGGTCATCCAAATGCAGTGCATTAATTTTTTTCTGCTCTTGCTTTATTACTCTAATTTTTTTTTTTTAACTTTCCAGAGTATTGAGCCAGCAGGTTGGTGGCTATCCCCTTGTTAAGTAAACAACTTGACTAATTGATCATTAGGTATGCTCAGTTTCCTATTAAATGTGACGATCGTCCTTACAAAATCTCAAAATGACAAACTTGCAAATGCTAAGAGCGTCAGTAAACACAAATTATTGCTCAACATTAGTGGACTGGGCCATTACTAATCACGGGTGGCTTTAATTACTTTATTTCTTGATACTTTGAACTTTAAAAAATATATATCCCAATCATACTTAGATTGTTGAATCTGAGTGCCTATGAACTGGCCCTGGAGATTCGTTCTCACTGACCTGGCTTTTCTGTTTGTCAGTCCCACCAAACATTCAAATTCTCTTTGGCGTCTTCTGAATGTCTGGCAAAGCCCGAGCTCTCAAAAACGAATGGTTCATCTTGGATAATTCATTCTGGCCATTGGGCTTTGGTTGCTGCAAGGAAGCTTTTTGAAGTGCCTCATGCATCTACCCTATGCAATTTAGTCTGCAGATGACTGTAATATGGGAAAATATCAAAAGTGAATGTTTTACAGAAATAATACCTTTTTTTGAACATGTCAGATTGCCTGTCCTTGAGGCTCTTTATTTGTGTGGCATGTCGAAACACCTCAACAATACCCTGACCTTTCCAAGCTTGCGGCTCTAGCTCTTTTCGGAAGCTTTTGAAAGTATGTAATAGTCTGTTCTACCTTTTCCCTTTCGTACTTGTAATTCCCATAAATCATGTTCCTTCCGCTTTAATTTCCCTCGTACTTCTTTCCAGGTCATACAGTGAGATGCTGCTAAATGTTAACCGTTTGAGGAGAAACGCTCAAAACACGTCAGTGATTGGAAAAGAAAAACAAAATGATGTTCGGTTCTTATTTTATCTGCCGGCTCTGGTACCTTCTCACTTACCTGGCCAGGGGAAGATTGGATCTATCATTGAGAAGGGCATTATCTGGGATTTCTTGAAATTTCACCTGCAAACAGGTTTTACTGCTGTAGAGGAACTCAGGTGGAAGACATTCTGCTCTGTGTCGGGTATGCAAATCAATGCACACCAATTAACCAATTAATCGGTGCTTTGGATAGATCATTACTAGTCACAACACGTTGCTTCTTAGATGAGAGTGTGTGTGCGACATTTGCTGTCTGCGTATTTCAGCAAGGATGCACATCATGGTGTATCTGGCAGCCTCTGAGAGAAACAACACATCTTAAGGCCGAGCTAGAATGGGGTGCTCTGCAGGTCTGCAGGTGTGTGGAACTCCTACCTAGTTAGAGGCTCATTTCTTTGCGTGCAGCGCCCCCTGCCTTCGGTAAACGAAAAGCGTACGCAGGAAAGAGCTTCGACGCAGCTTTATTGAGTAATAGCTGTGATTCTTAAAAGACTCCTCTTATGTCTTCTGTGTAAAGCATAAGCTAAAAGAAATAGAGAGTTAAAGTGTTAAAAAAAACCACACACACCAGCGAGAAAGAGAACACACAGAGACCATGACAAATAGGCAAGAAAGAAGAGACAAGATTGTGCACGCTGAGTGCATGGCCCGCATCCTGAGCTGGTGGGCTTGGAGCTGACATCGGATCTCTGGGGAAATTGGCTGGATGCAGAGTTCAATTGGAGCACCTCTTTGAAGCTTTGCATACCACCAAATTCACTTGCTGAAATGATAGTCTTTTTCCCCCTGTCCAGGCCAGAGTGACAGACAGTTGCAATTAGTAGCCTAGGGTAGAAGGATAAGGGATTAAGAAAAAAATCAATGGTTCAAGAAGAAAAGATTGATGCTAACGCTTGCTTTAATGTCAGGGGACCCGCAAAGGGGGGACGGATATGTGAGAATGCTATGATCTTACTTTGATTTTTTTTAAAGGTATATTTTACAATGATTTTCTAAAAGGAGGGAAAAGAGAAATGTACAAGAGAGAAGAGTTGGATATATGGCCAAGGGAGGGCTGGGGACTGGGGTGATTGTATCTTCAATCTTCCCCTACATGGTAAAAGCAAAGTTCTCCCTCTCTTCTGACCTTGATTAACAATGTGAGTGGTATCAGCTTTTCTCTTAAGGTCCTTTGCCCAAGTGAGGGGGCACTAGTGGGCCAGGACGGAGAGATGGAGATCTGGTTCAGTGTCAGTAGAACACAGTATGGTTTTTTTAACTCATTGCCTCTCCTGGAGGCAAGAAACAAGTGGTAAGCAATATCAAAAGAGGAGTGTAGCAAAGAAAGAAAAAAACATAGTGGAAAAAAGCAGTACCGGAGACTTAAAAAGCAACAGAGAAGGGGCACGGTGTTTCCCACTTGAAGGAAACACGGACTCGCAGCAGGCGTCTGTGCGGGTGTTTTCACAGTCGGCAGGGCTCTCTCAGTGGCACCCACTCATTAGCTCTGTTCTGCAGCCCTGAGCAGCCACAGATAAAACAAGGAGTCCAAGTAGGAACTACATGCTTGTTGGGCATTACCTCCAGCAAGAAAAAGTCCAATGGAAATCAATAAAAGTTGCACACTGTCATCATCGCTGAATTCTGTAGTGTTGTTTGCTTAACAGTTTCAGGGCAAATCAAAATGATAATCCCTTCAACATGCATTTGGCTGCACTTCCATTTTTGACTTGGCTCCCACCAGATCCCTTGATTGAAATGCTTTCCTCAATGTTGTTCTCTCAGGATCCTTAAGAAACACTCTCTGAAGGCCGTGCCCATCCCACTCTCTTTCATTCCCCTAAGCGCCTGGAAGTCACCTCTATTATTACACCTATTGTCCTGGGCTGTGATCCTTTGTTTCACCAAAAAGAGTCCTGGAGGGTAACCTCTGAGTTACCCTCACTCTGCTCTCTATCCTCATGAGATATAGTAAGTCTTCCATCTATGTAGGATTTTCTTTCTTAAGATTAGTCAACATCCTCAGTTACTAAACTCCTAAAAAACAGCATAAGGAAATATTCATTATAACATCCTAAGGCACCTACATGGTCCTCTGGCTTTTTTGCTCCCCATGCCTCTCTGCAGCTTTCTGTTTTATAGATCTTCATGTTGTATAATCACCGTGGCCAAGTAAGAAGTGAATTTTAACTATGATGGACTGCTAGTGACAGAATATATAAAAGGTTGTTTTAAAGTTAAATGCTAATATTATCTTTTCTCATTATTGGGCACATTAGGTTGTCTAAATTTTCGTCTAAGATGTTTATCATTTTTAGTCATTAAAAAACAATGCACAGTGATCCACTCAACAACTAGGGAGACAGTAAATCCTTTAAAGAAAAAGCATTGAGCTTGACCATTAAGCAAGTACTTTCTCTGAACTCCATTAGCAATAATGAATGTGTTCTCTGACACATGTAACTTTCAAAACTATCCTTATGTTTCATAAACTACATAATCCCACACATTGGTCAAAAGATTGAAATGTACTGTCTGCCAGGTTAATCTATGGAGACAAAACTAAAATATCCCTTTACTATTTAGTCTGTTGAAGGAACTTGAAGGCTATTTATTTTTTAATATTTTATTATAATTAATTCTCCATTGTAATAGCATTCGTAAATGTTAATATTAGCTACTGCTCATTGGCCACCCATGTTTACTAGACAGAGAGCTACCCATTTTACAAATATTATTACTAAATCTCAAAACTTCTGTGAAGAGAAGTATCACCCCCTTTACAGACTGAGAAACTAAGGTTTGAAGCTAGGAAGAGACTTGTTCAAGGGCATTTACTAATCCTGCTTCTTTCTCTGGACAGAGTGACAACCTTGACTCCAAAGCCAGTAGTTTTCCCTATGCATGCATGGGCCTGATGTGGTCCTTTTGATCTTCTAGAGGTTAAGGGCTCAGGGATGCTCATGGGTCCTTCCTGGCACGACCTGAAGACCCTGAGACAAGAGGGAGTGTGTGGGGGGAAAGGCGAGAGACGTGAATTTGCCTTGGGGTGATAGAGACTGTGAGTGAAGGCGGTTGCTCAGTTTTCGTGGAGAGTGATAAGGGAGATAGCATCCTGAGCACCCCCACCCTTTAGGGCATGGGGAGGAACAGCTGACTTTGACTAGACACCTATGAATGGGCTGACAAAATTGATCATTAAAATCTAAAGCTACTCTCCTATCAGATTACAGTTAATATAGTCATGACCATGAGGTAGAGAGTATAGTCTCCATTCTCTTATTCCTACCCAAAAAATAAAGGAGACCTTTTGAAAATGCCCATCCAGGGTGCCATACTGTTTATTTTCTTTAGGAAGAACAAACGAGTCGAGTGGAAATATGAAGATTCTCCTGAGAGTTGACCAGGATGTGTTCTTGATGTTGTGACTTGGCAGGAAGGAGGCACCTGCAGAGTCAGGTGCAGTTTCCTGGCACCCCCTTGGTTCACACTGGTGAGAAGCGCTAGATTAGGAGACATGTAATTAGGGATTTTTAAAAAAAAAAATGTTTGGGGATTGTTTTTCTCTTCTGAGGAACAACAAAATGATGCTCTGTACATTGCTTAGTCTTCAGAGCTGCGGAAGAACTTGTGGAACCGCATATGTATTATTTGATTCTGAACAGAGAGAAGCATCTTTTTGAGATTAAGCCCCAAAGACAATCATTAGCCAGAATTTTCCAGCAAAGTTCCTGTGGGTTGTGGGAGTTCCTGACACTGTCTGCAATCAGGATCGGTCACGCTGGGCCATTCCTCACATCTCACTCCTAATCACCACTGGTTTCTCTTTAGAATCAAGCCTCTGTCCAGAGAGAGAGGCATATTTTGCACAGAGATGCTCTGACTTCCTTTTCATTTTCTCTCTCTGGAGGCTGAGTAAGTAACAGGGGGAACCGTAACCATGGATACAATGACAAGCAGATGCAGAGAGCAGCCTCGGTGAAGTGGAAATGCTGGGAACTCTGGGATGTGATCAACACGTCCTCCTGGGGGCTCCGATCATCAGAGGGGAGACCTGGTCTCACCAGAAATGTGCTCTGTGCTTAGAGAAGCAGGTTTCAGAAACTTCAGAGGAAGGCCTTTTGAATACAGGTGGCAGATTTAACTGTGCATATGATCTGTTTCCTACACACACACACACATGCTAAAGCTACAAGGATGGGTTTTATTTTTAACTACACATAAACCCCCAAGGATGGAGGAGAGGAGCCAAGGGCAACAAACTTTTAGAAGCTGAAAAGGAGATGGCCCAGTTCTAACTGACCTGGCAGGAAAAGCTAAACAAAGCAAAACCAAACTAAAAAGCCAAACCCTAAGTCAGCAACGAGAAAAGCCAGGAGACAACCGGTCTGTACACAGAATTTTCAGGTTTCTCAGGATCTGGGGACATCAGGTGCCATGGGATACCTGGCAGGAAGAGTGGAGCTGCTGAGGACTGATTGATACCTATTGGAGAGAAAGGCTGAGAATCCTTTCCAATACCAGACTGTCTGACCGCCTGCCCACATCTCCGTAGACAAGGAACTCCACTTTTTAGACAGGTAAAAACTGAGGTTCCCCAGGCTGTAATAGCCCCCTAAGACTGAGGTGGGGCCACCATCCCAAAGCAGAAAGATAAAGTAGAAATAGCCATGCTGGAGGCTGAGCGCTCAAACCTCTTCTGCTCCCACCCCCACTTGCCTGATCCCCTGTTGGGCTCCACAAGCATCGGCTGGCCACTACTCTGTGAGCCAAAAATCAGAAGATGGTTTTCTATGAAAATACAACAAACTCAGGAAGAACTGTTTCATCATCTTTACCTTAGGGATTCCTCAACAAATAGCCCTCCCGAGTCAACGAACGGCCTGCTTTTCATTTCAGGAAACGAAAAGTAATAAGAGGACCCAGCAAGGTGCGGGTTATATAATCATACACGTAGGGAAGTAAAACTTAATACGGAATTAAACAGGGATTGTCACTCAGCAACACGGGGCAGAGGAACAAAAGAGACGGCAGTGTTGGGGAATTAAATTCTACTGTAATCAGAAGTCAGTGGATCGTACCTAAAATAGATCAATCAAAAGCAGCTGTATAACCTTATTAATTAAAAAAATATCTAGTGATGCCTAAAGAGATGAAATGATTAAACATGCCCAAAGTTGTCACTTTGGGAGACAGGATGCAGGGGACTGGGTCGGGGGTGGCCCTGGGCCTAAAACCATTGTTAATGGAACCAGAGGAGCGCTGGAGTCCGCTCACACCAGGTCCCCAGAGCCAGCTGTCCTCTCCTCTCCCCACTCCCTGTCCTGCACCTATAATGCTGGCAGCTTGAGATTGGCCATGGGGTAGAGTTCACACCAGATAATTCGGAAAAGGCTACTCATCTCCGCCCTCCCCGCTTGGAGAAATGACTGTGCAATATCCGCCAGCAGTCCATTAACGATACGCCTACTTGACTTTTAATCACCGTTTCATAAAGCGTGTTACGCAGCTAGTAACAACTAATAAATAGCTATCTGATAATAAAACATTAGAACATTCCAGGAAAATAGTTTTAGAACCGTATGTTCTAAGACTCTTAAGGATATTGATAACTCAAGAAGACCTGAGGACCATAAAAGTTATGCTAATAGAATCACACATTATTCCAGTGAGAAAGAAAAAAAAGAAGGCAGTTAAATTAATGCAAATGACGGGGAGCTTTACGACGCACATGGAATTTTTAATGATCTAGACAAGTGTTGGAAAGAGGGCTCCAAGAGCAAAGAGAATGAGAGGAAGAAGCCACGATGTCAAGAGAGCAAAACAAGGTTAAAATAGGCCGGGGCTTCCTCAGAACTTGAACACCCGTCTTTTCCAAGCTATTTGTGAGCCAGGAAAATGAACGGAAGATGAGCTGGGAGCCTGTGTTGAGTAGATAGTGAGTGTTAACACGGTGGGAAGGACAACGCACCTGTCCAGCTCCTCCACTACATGGCAGCCTCCACCCAGGACCAGTCTGAGTGTCACTCTGGGACTGTTCGGTGAGTCTCACAGAAGCTAAGGAGATGAGAGTGACACGGTGATGTCATGTGTGGTAACCTGGGAACAAGGCACACATACCTCCACCCCAACTCTAAAATGAACATATTAACTAAGATACATAATATCAGAGAAAATTTCCCTTTTTTCCCCCACCGACCTTTCCCCTCACTCAGTTCTCTCTTTCTAAGCCCCCAATTCTCCGGCTGTCATTAGATAGACTCTCACGTGGGCCGACCCCTTGAGCATCAACGTCTTGACACGTACTCAAAACTACGGGTGGTTGACAAGAAACACAAGAAAGACATGAACTGATCAAAGAGCAAATAAGTGCCATTCTGTTTCTGTCTAATGCATACGCATTAAATATAGCATTTGGGACAACGGTAGAGATGAATTATGAAAAACAACCCTCTCCATTCAAGAATTCCAATGCTTAATTCATAAACCTCAATGACACCCCCAATCCTGACTCTCTGCACAGGAAGAATTTCTGTTCATAAATTTTAACTGCAGACCTTGGCTCTGTTGAGGGCGGCACACAAACGCTACTGACCAAGACACTAGGCCTGGGCCCCTTTGTCTCCTTAACTCTTATTAACCCAGGGAAAACTACTGTCCTTTGGGGGACAGAACAAAAGCTGCAGTGGTTGGATCTGCCGAACTGTACTTACCCATATTTTTTTTTCCAGATAAAAAGCTCTTCAGAAACCCCCAAAGCATAGCACGCACACCGGAGAAAATCATTCACAAAGGTTGCTTCATCATAACACGTAGATCAGCTATCAAATGCTGAGAGTGTCTTTTACCAACATCCCATAGAACACACGGCTACATACCAGAAATGGAGAGCTCAGGAGCCAATTGATGTCAGAGACAGTGCTGAAGTGGTTCATGAATTTGAAATGACAGCAGATGCTTTGAAAACGGAAAGCCGGCTGCCTTTTGATTGAACATGCTAATTTTCAAAAGAATCATTTGCTAGCTCAATTTTATACCATGTAACCTGTTAAGGCTATTTGGGGCTGCTGATAAAATAATATTGAGTTCAATTATCCACCATCAGAGGGAAAGATACCAGCTTCCCTTTTGTCCCTTTGCAGGTGTGTTTGAGCTCGCAATAAGAGGGGGACAGTGAGACGGCTCAGGGGACAAGTGGCTGTGTGCTCAGGGAGCTATGGGCATGAACGAGTGACAGAATTTGGGGATACATTCCCGCTGATTTGGTTCCACACTGAGATTAAAGCTTTAATTTCTACCACTTGAGAAAAGAAAGTTAAACAGGCAGCCACTGTCCTCGAGGCAAGATTAAATTGAATCCTTTATCATGGGGATCCACACAGGATGAGATTAAGAATTCTCACCAGCCAGTTAACTTTAGAAAATATTTAATGGAAGGTTCTCAGGGTGGAGGGATGCTTTTCTATAGTCAAGTTGCCTTTAGCTGCGGAAAGCTAGCTGTGGAAATTCGGGACTTTTTGGATGGATTAACAAATCAAGGGTGGTCCTTGACCTCCCTCTGCTCAAGCATCTTAGAGCCTCTCCCGATTAAATCACCAGTGAGAGGATGGCCTTGTGGTACCAACACCAGTGATGAGTGCTGGCCCCCTAAGTGTGGTCTCTGGCCGCGGGCTATCTCCTCTATGGGCGTCTTCAAGGCTCTTCTAGGGACACAAGTTTTGGTTGCGATGTAGCATCCGTCAAGGCTGGGGTCAGGGTAAAGAAGATGAGCCATCCAACTCAGGAATAAAATCAAGGTGGTCGCCAGGAAATTCAGTAATCACGATAAATAGTACTTAGCACAATATTTCAAAAAAATTCAAAATGAGTGCAAAGACTTCTGTGAGAAACAAAATATCAGAATTTTAAGGATAGTCTTCTTGTCTTCGGAGCCCGAATTCTGTGCAGTCACAGCAGCCCTTGACCCCCCAGAGTCATTACATCTTCCCCCCAGGTCCCCCCCCCCCAGGTAGATTTATGAGGATTGACAATGACATGCTTAGCAGGCAACCACAGGGTTGATATGTGATGTTTTTGTTATAAGGCTTTATTTATTTTTACCGCTTGGTTCAAAATATGAAGTCTGTCTGAATAAGTGACTATAGGGGTGCACATTGGTCTCAGGCATGACACTGTCAGTATTTTAAACTATTTAACACACAGCTCATGTGCGCTGTCTCATTAGCCACAACTGAATGTTGGAATTTCACATCGTTTTCCTATTTATGTTTTTAAGAAGATGTAGTCCTGCAGGTGAATGGATTCTCCTTGGCCCCAGCGTTTATTTTGTATTGTGTTCTTTGAAATACAATTAAGCAAACTTTTCACAGATCCAAAATGTGGATTTTTGTGTTTTCAACTCTGGAATATTATATCCTGATTGACAAGTGGTCAGAGAGGTTAGAAAGAACTAAAGAGTTTCATCCTTACGCTGGGCCAAAGGATCCAGCTTAGGAAGCTGCCTGGAGAGAAGATTAAGAGAGCTTTACTGGAAACAGTTTTTTGGCTTTTAAAGCTTTTCTTAATGGGTAACCCAGATGCCATTTTACTGTATTCCGTAGACATCTAACAACAAGAGAAGCGTCTTTTTAAAAAAAAAAAAAATTAAGTTTAGAGTGAGGGGGAGAGAGAGAGAGAGAGAGAGAGAGAGAGAGAGAGATATCAATAGGTTGTCTCCCACAGGCACCCTGACCAGGGATCGAACCCACAACCGTGGGATATGGTGTTTCTTTGAGGTTGTTATTTTGATCAAAGCATGAGGGAAGGGGAGTTCCAGACCCTTTTTTTAATTTGGCCCTTTATAAAATAATAGCTCTTACCAATGCATAAATATAAATAAATACATTTAGCAACCTAGTCTCAAATAAGATTATATAATTTTAAAAAGAGCAGAATTATAAGGATACATTTAAAAACACTCCCACTATAAATTCCGGACTTGGGAAATAGCTGGAGAATGGATCTGCAATTCTACTGGACGCACTGTGAGACTGGCATGGGCCAAGACTCTTTACATCCTGACTTTCATGAGCCCCACTCCGACCTGCACCCCGCGGTGGTGCTCCTGTCAGTTCAGAGCCAGTATTTAATAACTCCCAGAGCTTCTGGGCATTTCCATTTCCCTCGTGCACAGTAACCGTGGTAAATTGTTTCACGTCCCTCCACTAATGTCTTGCAGGGAGATTTATTCGTGGCTATTTTCAGGGACCTTTCTTAACAGGACCTGGCCTCCCTGTCAATCAAGGGGCTCTGGGACCTGGGTAGGAGGCAGCAAATCCCTCCTCTAGTTACTGGAATCCAGTCTCTGCTTAGCTGACCTAGAATTTGACAACTTTAGTAGGTCAAGCAGCACTTTAGTGTGCCACCTGCTTTATTCCTAAGGACACCATGGTCAGTCTGCCCCCACCATAGAAAAATCTTTGGACTTGTATCCCCCAAATCTTCTGCACAAAGTATCCTCCAAATTTTCAGATATGGTCTCAGCACAGAGGTCAGCTCCCAGAGATGTTTCTACCCCTGAAGTTGACATACCACTGTCCAGCCTTCGTTATTGCGTCTTATAATCTTTGGAGCAATTTTCATTCATCAAAGTTACAATTTTTCTTTGCCTATTTCCCTGGATAGTATATATAATTCATGAAATCCAAGACTTTTCTTTACGGTGGCACCCAAACAGGATCTTACAAATAACAGGCACACAATAAAAATCTGTGAAATAAAGAAACAAGCGAACAGATAAGCATGGCAAAGAATTATGCGAGATGCTAATCCTTCACATAGGAGAACTGGTCACCGACAACAAGCACTGGTCTGTTTAAGAGAGAAAATAGAAATTGAAAGACCAGTTACTACAGGGTTTGACCAAAATATTATATATATTTTTAAATATGTTTTTATTGATTTCAGAGAGAGAAACATCAACGATGAGAGAGTCCTTGATCGGCTGGCTCCTGCATGCTCACAAATGGGGACTGAGCCTGAACCCCAGGGCATATGCCCTGATCTGGAATCGAACGGTGACCTCCTGAATCCTAGGTCGACACTCAACCACTGAGCCATGTTGGCCAGCCTGACCAAAATATTATAGAAAGCAATTAGCCGTCATATGATTTAGCTTTCCAATGCTGCTTATCACTGACTCATTTCTTCTCTCTAATCTTTTTGTTTGTAATACATTATATTACCATAGAGACTGTTTTAAGTATTTTTGTAGGAAAGGGCTTACTATAAGTTTGGATAAGTTATATATCCTTGGTAACTGAAATTGGGGAATATTAACTCAAGACTCATTTTTTCCAGGCAAATAAAGCCTGAAAGGACATGAGAAACCAGGCATTTTAAGAAAGCATCTGAACGCAGTCATTGAGGATATTTTTCTGATGAACAGCTGAGAATCATCTAAACTTAGATCTATTCGTAAAGACACATCAAAGAATGGCTCATTTAAACCAAGCTAGCACATGTGGATATTTATAGTGTGTGTTTTTTATGCAAAGAAGAATGCTGTGCCTCTATTAATGTCAGATGAACAAAAGAGCAGGATGTATTTTGTGTCAACTTGACCAGTTAAAAGAACTCAGCCATGAAAGATGATCAGTTTGCTGAAATAAAGTTTGCTTAGGGATGATAAAATAAACTTCGATATTGATTTACGACGAGGCTCTGAAAAAGGAAATTCTCTGTAAACAAGTGTACTCAATGGACCATCAATAACTGTGGCCTCTTTGCTTCATTTATCCTGATTTTATCCTAAGTAAAGAGACTAAAAATAAATACCAGATGCCTACAGAACAGTGCAAACAACATGTCATTCTAATCAAACTCTTTAGAGATCTCATTTTTAAAACCAAAAACCACCTATTTGCCATTCACTTTTTGTCTCAAGTATATTTAGATTTGGAATGCATCTCTAAGCAATTTTCTCTGGAATGTATTTTTAGATTGTTGACAAAAAAAATCTCTATTTCCTGTGCAAAGCACAATTCAATGTTCAAATGACAAAAAAAAAAAAAAAAAAAAAAATTGTACCTAAACTTTGAATACTAAAGATTTAATTTAATCAGTTGCACCCAAAATTGTCTGATGAAAATTTAAATTAATATTCATTAGAATTACAGTGCTAATTTCATTATGTAGCTTCCTCAGAATGGCATAAAATAGTTTAAGGTTTTATTTAGTTTGAATAAAAATATAGGCATAAGTAAATATAATAATTTTAAGTGATATTCTGCCCATAAATAATCACTGTGAAAAATTATTTAAAAATGAGATAATATTTATGAAATAATACACAAAATGTTGAGAGTCATTTTGCACATGATTAGGTTATAATGTAAATTACTACACACAGGGATGAACACTAAAAAAAAAAATTAAGTGAACGTGTTTTTATTAGGTATAGTTTTAACAATAAATTATATACAATAAAAATTCAGTATATATGCTAATCAATAAAATCTTGTGACACTTTCTAAAACATCAAGTTAGATAAATGGGATTGTTTGAAATTCGAAATGAAAACTATAGAAAAAGAAATCAGATATAGAATTAATGTAGAAGTGAAAATGTAAGGGTACCTTGGATATGAAACCTTAAAAGTGAAGGAAAAAGTTGGCAGCATATTAACTACAAAATTGAAAAGTATATAAACACAGTTATTAAATGGACGGAAAAATGGGAGGAGGGCCTAAAGAAAACGTAACCAAAGAGATCGGATATGAAAATTCCCACCGTAATGCTTGCCTGAGCCCAGATATTCTATTCTTCTTCCTTTCTATCTAGAATGTACAGATCTAACGACAGACAAGAAGAGAAGGAAATGAGAGTGTCAAATGAAAATTTGGGTTTTTCAGGTTGGGTAACTTGGCAGATGCTATTGCTGTCACTCACACATACACGAAAACCAAGACACATGCCTGGCTGTGAGCACTTCCATTTGGAACCTGAGATACTGCACAACCTCTGACCTGAGAAGTCAGGGAGGAAGAGGTGTGGTCCTGGGAAAACAGGCCCAAGACACACACAGGCTCCTTGCAGGACATCGGATCCTGCCCGAAACACCACGAAAGACATATGGTTGCCTTTCATACTGAGCCCAGACAAACCCTGGAATCATCCTGCACTCAGTGAGGGGGGACAGGCCATCTGTCTATATTTGCCCCAAAACTAAAACCTCGTTGCCTTTCATGGCTCAGCTGGACAAAAGGACAAAAGAACACAGTCACAGGAGGCCTGATAGGTTGTTCAGATGGGTATTTACATTAGGAAAGTGGCAGGGGGACAGGTGTTCAGGGACCCAAGTTGAGGTGCTGATGTAATAGAGGAGATAGGAAGTTCACAGAGGTAGGAGGAAAGCAACACATGTGGCGATCGAAGGCATACCCTTGCCCCAATAGGTATTAACTATCTAGCATTGGCTTGAAGAAAATCAGTGTTTAGCATTAGATTGGAAATTGAGAACTGCTAAATTAGTCAAACTATGATGTGCCTGGTGTCCTCTATCCCTTTTGGAATGTGACAGACTACAGTTCATTCCCTAAGCAATTATTTGGGTTCATGCTTACTTTCTGATCCATGTACAAATATCAGGAATTATGTCTTAAGAGCACTTCAGAGTCTCGAGCGACTTTTCACTCCAAGGTGTTGTGGCATTGGCCCCGGGAACAGAAGGCTAAACCTGGCTACGGCTCAAGGTCCCTTTTCACAGAATCAGAAGGAAGATAAAATGAAATCTCCCAAATCTAACTAAGGTGGCTTTTAAACTAAAGCCGTTTTCTTTACGTGTTAATTGCATATCTAAGCTTTGTCCCCTGAAGTCTTTCATTATAACACGGCCTTTAGCTCAGTTTCATCTCACGGGGATTTTTTTCAAGACAATCCCCATACAATAACTTGGTTTTATTATTAAAATAATCACAGCAATATATCAAATACTATCAAATTACATAGGGAAAGCGTAAGGACCAGTTGCCGATGATTAAAAAGAAAGATGGTTTCTAGGGTGAAAACATGATTATAGATAACCTTGAGAAAAGAAAGAACATTATCCCAGCCACAAGGTGCCCGAGAACGGTTTATCACTTACAAGTGAGAACCTGAGAAAAGGGAAGAAATAATGAGTTGATAAAGAAAAGTATGTAAGTTGGCTATAGAAATCAAACGATAGAGTAAGTCCAGTGTTTTACTCATTATAACAAACAAGGAAGGTAATTCTTTCTTTCTATTTTATTTGTTTTTATTGATTTCAGAGAGAGGAAGGGAGAGGAGAGAGAGATGGAAACATCAATGATGAGAGTCATTGATCGGCTGCCTCCGGCACCCCCTACTGGGGGTCGAGCCCCCAGCCCGGGCCTGTGCCCTGGAAGGTAATTCCCTATCCAATTTTATTCCTGTATCATTTTTAGAAGAATAAAAATAAAAGAAAACTGACTGAATTTATTATTGTATTTACACTGGACCTGGGCTGGACCTAGCAAAAAAATAAATATATGAGTAAGACACAGAAAGCGGCTGGCCAGAGGGAGAGGGGAAAGAGAGAGAAGCCGTATTTCTCAGGTAAACTTCCCTGCACCCCAAACACAACATCCATCACTAGAGGCAGCAGGGATACTGTTGGAAAACATGGCCCAAGGCCCATAAATTCTCTAAAATTCCAAGGAGAATTTCCTGTAAATCTTTCTGCCTGAGAAAATCTCCACATAATGTTATATGGTTATGAAAAAAAAAAAAATTCAGTTGCTAAGAAACAGAAGCAGGAGAAACTAATGGTAGAAAAACCATGATACCGCTTCTTCCAGATTTCTGAAAATAGTACCGTTGACAATAGGGCGAGTGGAAAACACAGCATCCGTACGAAGGGGGCATACGATTATTGAGATGCTGTGAAGTGAATATTGCCTCTGAATTTCAAACCTTACATCGATGGGCAAATCTATAAGGACTCAACTTAAAAACATGAAGAGGGTGAGAAACAAGATGGCGGCGCAGGCGACGGCGGCCCCCGCCGCCTCCCGCGGCCACATCAAAATCACAGCTAAAATCCACAACCACCAGCACTCAGAGCTCCTGAAACCTGGCTGCACAGAAGCCCCGCAGCCAGGGAGCTGAGGAAGCACCGAGAGCGGCAGGAGGGTTGGGGACGCGGGCGGGTCGGGGCGAATCGCAGGGACGCGGCCGCGGGCCCACCCCCGGTGCCGTGGTTTAAACCCGGGAGGACATCTCTGCTGCGGAGGTTTCCCGGAGGAGCGGGGGTCCCAGCCCACACAGCCCCCAGCCCAGGGCTCCAGGCCGGGAAGAGACGTCCCCACAGCTTCGGGCTGTGAACCCAGCGGGGACTGTGGCTGAGGGTCGCGGAGGCCGCGGGAGCCCCAGCAGCTCCTCTCAGAGGGCCCGCGAATGGACTGGACTCACTCGGACGCTCCCTCTGAGCCCAGCGCCGGGCAGCAGCCGGAAAGGACCCGGGACACTCAGGGAGGAACTAACCTGCCTGAAATTGGGCCAGAGCTGGAGGGGCGGCTTCCTCCCAGGCAGAAGGGCTGGCGGAGGCCATGGCTCCTGTGGTGAGTCCTCGCCCCACACAGCCGCAGGCGCCATATTGGAGTCTCCAGCACGTGACTCACGCCTTTGGCCCCGCCCCGTGAGTCCCCGAGGCCCCGCCCCTCCTGCAGGCTCACCCAGGCCATTTCCAGGGGCTTTTCTGTGCAAGTGGCCTCTCGAGCCTCATGCTTAGGACTTTCCTAAAATCTCTCAAACAAGCAGCAGCTGCCCCATACGCCTTGATAAGTGGCCCCAGGCCTGGCACTAGCGGCAGCTGCACTGGCTCATAGCTTGGCCTCTCCTGGGCACCTCCAAGCCCAGCACAAGTAGCAGCCAACTACGGTTTGCTGTGTAGCTCACGCTGGGGGGCCCTGGGCAAGGCACTGGCAGAGGCTGACTTTACACCTCCCCGGCGGCCCCAGAGACAGTGCACCTGGTGCTCAGACTCTACCACGCTGGATTACAACCCTACCACAGCCACGAGTGACACACTCAAGGGGCGCACTTGGTGAACACCAAAGCCCCACTGGAGTAAATCCTGCTCCATGGGGGTGTCTCCAGCACAGCAGCTCTCTGGCTGTAGCTGCAGCTGGTACTCACAGCCGATTGGCCTGGGGGTCAGTTCCTCCCAGGGACACCAACAGCAACCAAGGCTCAACTACAACAGGACAGTGCACACAGCCCACACAGGGGAGCACCTAGAAGGCCCAGCTCAGGTGACTGGGGAGGCTGAGCCACTGGACCCTACAGGACACCTACTACACAAAGCCACTCTACAAATTCCAGGAGACACAGCAGCTCTACCTAATACATAGAAACAAACACCAGGAAGCAGCCAAAATGCGGAGGCAAAGAAACATGTCACAAAGGGAAGAACAGAAGAAATCTCTAGAAGAGGAACTACATGAAATAGATCCAAGCAAGCTGACAGACACAGAGTTCAGAATTTTATTTATAAGGATGTTTAAGCATATTAGTAAGAGTATTACGAAAAGAACTGAGAAAATCGATGACATAATAAAGGACCAATTTGAAATGAAGGCTACACGAACTGAAATGAAGAATAATTTACAGGGAATCAGTAGACAGGGAACATGAGGAAACAAAAAACACCCAACCAGAAGAGCAAAAAGAAAAAGAGTCCATAAATATGAAAATAGTTGCCCTGGCGAGTAGAAAAGGAGCCAAGTCATGTTTCTCTCAGGGAGTTCCACAAAGCAGAGCATCTCTCCCTAGTTTATCAGAAATAAAAGTTTCTTACACAACCACCGCTTAAATAACTTTAAAACGAGAAATGCATTAGCATCTTTATTACAAATGTAATTGGTTTTCTTTTATTTTTCTCTATGGGGATAGGGTCACTAGTTAAAACATACCACTGTAAAATCTGCAATTTAAATTTCATTTCATGCTGCATTGTGGAAAGAGTCTACATAAATAGCATCCATTAATCATTTAAAACAAAGGTTAAATGGAAATTAGGATCCTGCTATTTATTTCTATGATTATTTATGCTTTTCTGGTAAAGTTTTATTTCTCTCAGGGTGAAGGAATTCTTTTTGAAAGTAAAATATCTTTAAAATTGATAACTTCCAGGAGTCAATCGACCTGGATTAGCATAGCCTCCTAAACAGCATTTGAAGTTAAAGGGCCCATTAAGTCACAGTTACAATTTTAATTATATCATGATTTAATTACTAAATGTCTTTCTTCAGGAGTCCTATTTACTCCTATTCAATAAATACATTGCACTGGCCCATGTGGCTCAGTTGGTTGAGCATAGTCCCAGGCACTGAGAGGTTGCTGGTCTGAATGTGATCCTCCACAACTGAACCATTAAAATGAGCAAAATTTATATTTTCATATCTCCTGTAAACAGGAAGCAATAGCCATAGCAAATACACAAAGGGAAACTTTATAAATTAATTTACAAATGTACGCATGTCACATGAAGTGCATTTTGACAGCATCCTGAAAGGACAAACCCCAGCCCTTGAACACCACATGGGGGCTGCATTATGGCTCCTTGGCACAAATCCATGACCTATTTCCAGCCGCCACCATCTCAAAAATTTATGAGGACCTGGAAAGCACAGACGGGCTGAAGAAGCCACTTGAGTTCTGCTTATTAGGATACTCATTAAGCCTAATCAATAATTGATGAACCGTTTGTGGGGGAAAAAAAACACAAAACATATGGATTGAATTCCATCTTGGTGTAGACCATGCAGAAAAGAGTCCTAAGTATTTTGCCCCATTGTTTGCTATGTAAACACAATGTCAAAACCGATTCCATAACAAATAACTAAAAAAACTAGAGCTTTCCTTTCCCAACAGAACAAAATTATGATGTACTAGGCCATATTTTTCCAATGCTTTCAAAGAATCGACTATGGAAGCTGTTGGAATGTAAAATTAGTGGAATAAAATGAGAAGGGTTCATTTTTTTATCCCCCAATAGCCTTAAGAAACGCTAGAGAGAAAATAAATAAATAAAAGGCACCTATGAGAAAAGTGTTGTAAAGATAAAAAACACTAGGCTATGTCTACCCTCATTAAGCATATTCTCATGCTACTGGTTTTAGGGTAGTTTCAGCTAATAAAACTCCACATTTTTGCGGTTAGATGACTATAAAGTCAAAGCACATTCAGAAATAGAAATCCGCATTTTTGTGATTATATGACTACACAAAGTACATTAAAAACATTTAATTTTCGAACTGTTCTAAATTTACAGAAACATTGCTAAGATAATAGAGTTTCCATATGCCTCCCGCCCAGTTTCCTATAATACACTTGTCATCATCAATGAACCAATATCGATACATCATTACTAACTGAAGTTCGTATTTTATTCTGATTTCTTTGACTTTTACCTAATGCCCTTCTCTGTTCCATGAGGCCATCCCGGGCACCACGTCACATTTAGCTGTGCTGTCTCCTTAGGTTGTTCTGGGCCGTGACTTTTCTTGTTGGGATGACCCGATAGTTGAGAGGAGAATCGGTATTTTGTAGAACGTCTCTCCTTTGGGATTTGTCTGGCGCGTTTCTCGTTACTCAATTAGGATTGAGGATGTAAAGTGCATTTCTCATCACACTGTGCCTAGGACGCGTGCTGTCTCCATGACCTAAGCTGTTGATATTAATTAACCACGATGGCCTGGCCGAGGTTGTATCTGTTGGGTTCTCTGCTCAAAGTTCTTCCCCCACCTTAACAAATGCTCTCTTAGGAAGAAAGTCACTAAGTGGAGTCAACACTTAAACAGGGAGAGTGTGCTCCCCCCTCGAGGGAGGATATCTGTGTAAATTATTTGGAATTCCTACACCTGAGAGATTTGACCAGTGTGCCCTCTTTTGTGAATCATTTATTTCTATCGGTAGAGACTCAGGGATATTTATTTCATACTTTGAGCAATAATCCAATACTATTTTATTTCTTGTATTGCTCAACTTGTGATAGCTTTGGCCATTGGGAGATCTTTCAAAAAATACCACTTTCATTGTGTGTGAGTGTGCTCATGTGAGAGTGTGCATGCACACACTCAAGAACTTCCTTCCTTTGGGGCCCCATGATGCTCAGTGTTCACTCGTTTTGCATATCCTCCATCCCAGAGATTAGGATTCTAAAAAATAACACATGTAAATAAACCTTGAAGGACTTTTTTCCTTTGCATTTTCTGCCTGGGCACTATGCTGAGCCTAGGAGCGCAGTGAAAATTATCCTGAAAATGTGGGCCCTTAATATGTTATATAGTATAACAGCGAAAAGACAAAGGCCAAAATGAGATTCAGTATTTCTAAAAGCACGAGAATATCCCACATTTCCCTTCTTGTCCACAGTGACCCACCCGCCCTTCCTGCCTTTACAAACAAAAACAAAATGTCCTTTAACATTTCCTAACTTCGACTGGAGCTCATGTCATGTGTTAGGAATGGCCTCTTGCTACCTAATCACAAGGCTGCAAATGACTTTGAAAGAAAAGGCAGATTTCAAATGCAGAATAAAATTGTCACACATAAGATGGAGAATCGTAAAGAAAATTATATAATATGATCTGACTGTTATTCCGAAAATTCATTTGCACTGAATTATTAGCACCGAGGAATGAAACGTTTCTGAGAGATGATTTAATTTTCCCAAGAGTTATTGGTCTATATCTGGAAAAGAAAAGTTGGTTTCTTCCGCGGTGATTAATTAGAATGTGAAGCATCGTGTCGGATAAAGAAGTGGCGCTCGGCATGTATTGATGATACTGGAATTTGGTGCCTGCTTCTCAGTCCACACAGCAGGGGCCTCTTAACAAAAAGAGGAGACTCTAAATGCACCATCGATAAGTCCTATTTAGGACACAAACCTGTAAAGATGACAGGTTGCCTTAGTATAACTGCTAAAATATTTTAATTACTTAAGTATGCTTATCTGTAATTATTTTCTGCAAATTTTTACTTGGTCACTACCCATGTCCTTTTGTCTTTGTGCCTTAAGTTGTCATTAGATTCTAAAAACATGCATCAAAATTTTTAATATTGAAACCAATAACTCTTAAACATCAAATATTGAAAAAACACACATTTAAACAATTTTTTTAAACTTTAAAACCTGTACAAAGACAAGTAAAAGCTCCATATATATATATATATATATTTTTTTTTTTTTTAACTGTAATATATATATATTTGTGGCTATAAGTTTTGGTCAGTCCCTGCCACAAGCTCAATGAGAACAGCTTCCTCCATGGGGACAAACTATCCAGATAGGTATACGGTAAATTTTATATACTTTGAGGGATGCAGTGAGGAAATGGGTAGAGGAATGTTTATTCTAAAAAGTCAAGTCTGTTATTCTTTTACTTCAAACTACAGAATACTAGTCTCAAGTATTTTACAGTCTTGTTGAGTGAGAAACAGAGGAAACATAAATTGGAGACGTTTTAAAAGGATGGAAAGAGTTGCTTTCAGGACACTCCAAATGCATGTGATTTATGAGAAAGGAGGAACATCACAGAGACGTCGATCATATGAGTTACAGGAGGCTATTCTTCAAAATTTACTGGTGAGAGTTTAAGCCTTTGTGATTTGCAGTTTAGCATTTTAAGTACCATTAATTATAGAATAAAGCCATGCCTCACTTTTGACCATTAAA
This sequence comes from Miniopterus natalensis, assembly GCF_054644295.1. Classification (NCBI taxonomy): domain Eukaryota; kingdom Metazoa; phylum Chordata; class Mammalia; order Chiroptera; family Miniopteridae; genus Miniopterus; species Miniopterus natalensis. The sequence goes on along the minus strand of NC_142101.1, from coordinate 16,729,643 downwards.
TGTAATTTTACCGGAAGGGAGCAAGAACTCTGAATTGGACTCAAAGGAGGAATCTTCTCTAAGGTCACCCTTACTAAGTGGCATCACAACCTGATCACGCCATTCATACTCGGTGCCCCGTCTACTCCCAGCAGGCCGAATCCTGTTACTTCTATACTCCTCACCCTACTATTTATCCCTCCACCTACCCCTCTGAGTAGAGGCCGAAGCCGCTACAATAGTCCACCGGATCTATCATAAATGATCGGTCCCCAGCCCACTGAAGATACGAGCTCCAAAATCCTAAGGATATTGCGCCTCCCACGTACACATGCTCGGGGAACATTTGTCGAATGGACAGATGCTTATTAAATCTTATCCTTATGGGTGGATTTTAAAACCCTTTTGTGGGTAAGCGTTCAGAAGGCAACTGATGGGCTTTGGAAGTCAACATGCGATGGAGAAAGTCAGAAAGAGCCTTGATCTTAGACTTATAGGAAAACACCAGAAAATCTGCAAATTCACAACTTTTTTTTTTTTATGCATAAGAGGTCTCATTTTTGCTATGAATATAAGAGTGAATCATGTAAAAATATGAAAGTTATAATATTGGTTATATCAAAAATCATGTGTGTACATACATGAGTTTTTGGGAAAGTATCTTATTTATAATGATAGAGGGATATAGGTTTTACATGTAGATAGGTAGGTGCAGATAGCTGACTATTTAGCTGTGAAAATTCAGATCATATAAATAGATGGTACAGGTACAGATATATAAATGTGGAAGTAGGATAGTCAAGGAAATGGTCATTTTATCCTACCAATTACCTTTCCTTTCTATTTTAACAGAAGTTAACTTCATTTACAAATTTCACACAATACTTAGTGACGTCTCCCTCAGCTTTATATTCTACAAAATAGAGATAAAAAGATCCATCTATGGGTGAAAGGAACCTCTGATTTTAGCTTTTAGTCATCAGTATTGATCTTTATTTTTACCACTTTCAGTCACACTAGTGACTATTTCTTGATCAATACACCCTAGGAATCTTTGTGATATTGTGGTTTGGGCAATGTCACCAGAGAAAAATCTACCAATCCAAGGATATAATGCCCTGAAATCATTAACATTTATAATATGTTATTTATAATACTCCATTCAAAATACACAAGCCACAGTACCAAGTGAAGTGAAATGCATTAATCGTCCAAAAATGAACTAAAAATTTAAACAATATGGTTTAGCCTGATCAACTAAGTTCCATTCCTTCCTAGTCATTTGGTTAAATATGGGCATAAATGTAGGTTGTACCAAAGAGGTTTGGTTTACTGTCATTTAACAAGTGATAACTTTAACATTTTTTCTGGTTTATTATTCATTATATTTCCACGTTTTCTCATTTCTCCCAATGGAATTATTTCTGAGGTCAATCGCTTTTATTCTGTCTCATGAAATTCTCTCAGCTCCCAGAGTTCTTTTCACCTAACAGAGCTGTCCCTTTTCTGTCCATCTGATCCCATGGTTTTTAATAGCTTTTAAGATTAATAATTAAGTATAATAAAAGCTTTAATTTCTAAAAGGGCTAAGGAATTTTGAAATAACCACTTTAAAGCAGAAGAAAATCACATTTAATATATTTGTTATAAGACAGACACAAATAGAAGTCCAGGGACAATTTTTAATATTACTAATACAAAATTTCTAAAGTAGACTTATTTTTGATAAGTTAAATCTACCTAAATCAAGACTATACAGTAATGAAACATTCTGTTTGAATTAGTTAGTGGAACACCCCAAATGAAAGTTTAATGGAGAACTTTGCAATTTTAAGATAATTCTGTGCCAAAGAGCAGCTAATATTATCAGTTTTCCCTTTCAATTTTTATTTCTTCTTGACTGAGAAACCCTTCCTAAAAATGTTATGTCTTATTTAGAGGCTGTGGAAGAATATGCTGAGCAAAGCGGATTATGAGGCATCACAAACACAACAGAGAAAGCGTGAGGATATTTTGAAACTCAAGGAAATCTGGATATTTAACTTTAAGTAAACTTCAAAGCTTAAATTATATAAAATAGTTCTATGGGTCAGAACTTTAGGCAAAAACAAATAACCATTTTCAAAATTGCTTTACCTAAATATACAAATGAGCCACAGGGCACTCATCCCAGCGTTGATCAAGGCACAAGATAACAAGAATGCATCACCACCTCCTAAAAAAGCAAATGTCCCTATAACTTCTGAGAAAAACACCTGGACCTCAGCTTGCACTAAAAAGAAATGACAGCGCAGTTTGTCATTGCAAGAATATCGCTGTCTTCTGTTCATTACGCCTGACTCTCTATTATTGAGTAGAACTGGGTGATCTCTATTTCATTTACTTTCATCAGAAAGCTCTTCTAAAATGCGTCTGGTTAATATTTGGTTTGAATGAAGCACTTTATTAAAAATGCTGGCTAGGTTTCCACTTAATAGCTGAAAGGGAAATAATGGCCCGGCGTAAAATGGCCTAATAAATCAGAGGACACTCTTTTCCTTCTAAACATTTCCAAGGTTAGTTTTCATCTTAATAGAACAGCTGATGTGTCAACTGATCAACTGTAGATATGCCTGCGACTTGTTCCAGCGGAGAGAGGGATGTCGGGAATAATGAAAAAGGGCCCTTTGAGCCTTGTCTGAAAGCATTTGTGTTTTGCTACACATGCTTTGTGCGGGTTGAAAAATCATTTGCCTTCCTCAATGTAAAATTTCAATTGATTAAAAATAAAAAAAAGATTTAGCTGGTTCATATTTCTAAGTGGCATGGAACAACAGATCCTTGCGGTAAATATCATTTGGGGCATTGGCTTTATACTGTGACGGTGGTAAGGGCACTGGAAAGCTCCAGCTCGATCTGGGACAATGAAGCGTTACTAGATTATAAAGTTATATAATCTGAAGTGAGAACAATCTTCAAGTTGCATCAACAGTCATTAGAGACCTCAAGGTCACCTCTACAAAGGAGGGAGAGAGAGAGAAAGAGAGAGATTTTCTTTGCGCTCTCCCTCTCTCCCTCTCTCTCTCCCCCTCTCTCTCTCTCTCTCTCTCTCTCTATATATATATATATATATATATATATATATATATATATATATATATATTCCAGGCTACCAGTTACACTTCCACAGATAACGAGAATTTTGAAGTCCCTTTAGAGACACAGTGACAGTTACATGACAATTCTCACTTAATTCCAGAAAGAGATAAAGGGTCTCTAAGGCAGATTAGAAACCCAGGTTGTGCAGCATCATATCGGCCCAGAATAAAGCCTTTCATCAGGAAGGTGGCACAAAGGGAAGGTATTTCCATCAATTTCGAAACTGGGCCTACACAGAGCAGGGGGAGGAAACGCCTGTATTGCTCAAATTGAGGGAAGGCCCGGCCCCCTGCTGACTTTGGGTAGCGTCTGGTTGGCCTGAGGGCCTCTCTCCCTGCAGGTGGGGCTCTCTCTGGAGGTTTGCTAAATATGCTCCCAAACAGACTCCCTCCCCTGAAATGATCTGCCTGAACTCTAAGTGGAAGCCAGGTTTTGTCCATGATACGACTCCAGGGGCTGTCACTCAGGAGGCGGTCAACAAATTCTTGGTGAACCCCTGAGAATGCACACATAGGGGCATTTTGAGCTTTGACTTCCTCAACTTCAAGTCTTCTCTCAAGAAAAGTCTGAGCCAGAATCTTGCCCCCCTTCAAAGGAAGGGTCATACACGGGGAGCTAAGAGTCCCAACGCTTCTAAGGACAACTGAAGGAGGTTTGACTCGTCCCCAAACCCTGAGGGACCGGAGCCAGAGCACGCGTCTGTCCCGAGTGAAGGTGCTTTCGAGGAGGGTGAGTTATTTAGAAGTCTCACCCAGCGTTTCATTGGATTGTAAATCCCGCAAGCTCCACAGGGGCATTTTGAGCTTTGACTTGGGTCCTGCACAAGCACATCTTTTTAGGTTCCCATTCTCTGAAGTCATTCCTCTCATTGTTTTAATCTGAGCTTTACAAAAAGTATTGTCTTAAGAGAAAAGAATGCATTTATTAAGTCAAATATCAAGGCAACACCGATACACAGGGGTACACGTAAATCACCCTGAAAAATCTGCCAAAGACCTACTACAAGCTGGATTCCCATCAGCTTAGGAAAAGTAGATGGAACACTCCCTGGTCTGTGCCTCCAGGGGCACATAATAAAATGGATGAAAGGGGACAATTCAAATAGCTTTTCAGTTTTCATTTACCTCTATTATCAATGTCATTCTTGTATTTCCCAGGCACTTCCCTTTCGATCTAACCGTTTAATGGCACGATTTGTATCTACATTATAAAAATTCAGGTTCTCAGGTTCACCGTTGGGTTTTAAAGACTACAAATGCAGAACGTTGTCTTTCACAGGAGGCGTGAGAAACAGAAGTGAGAGGCTAGAGAGAAATCGTCACTTTTTACAAATAAAGATAATCTTTCTATTTAAAACAGTGGATATGTGATACGATACTACATTAATATGATTGAATTCTTTTATACTTACCTCTTTTTCCCTCATAGTGCAGCAAAATGATTTTTAATATTTATTTAAGCCCAACTACTATTTTTTTGCAATAAAGCACGTTCATATTATTTACTAAAATTGTACCCTCACTATAAAAATAAAATAAAAGTCACTCCCAAATTTAAAATGAACAGTGAGAAAAAAATGATCATTTACGTAATGATGTAATGTTAATGTAATACTACATTAACTTTTTATGCATTTTCTCTGTTTAATATAACCCTGTCTCTGCTATGGTACTAGCTGTATTTTTTTTTAATTCTTGTAATTTTGCCAGATAGAAGAATAGCATTGTTTTAAACTACATTATTATTTTAAACTATATGTAGTTCATAGTTTAAAACGATATATATAGCTTTACACATAGTTTATAGTTTAAACAATAGCATATTATTAATTTATAATATATAATATAATTACATTTACATTACAGTCGCACTCACTCATACCATACTCAGTGTATTATTAAGGAATACTGCTCAGGAAACTTACTTCAAAATATACATCCTGTGCATTTAAGAGACGCAAAATTATTAATGTTAGGAATATATCGTGTGTCTATAAGGTGAGTGAGAAGACAAGATAAAAAATGATTCAGAAAATAAACACGAATCATAAAGGTAATGTTTTAAACATTTGTTTTCAATACATGTAAATTTGAAGTTTAAAGCATTTATTTTAAAAGTCTCCCAAACTACACATCTGGAGTTTGGTGGACTCCACAGCATAAACCATAAAAGGAATAAAATTACTGAAAATTCAAAATGACAAAGAATGGTGCGTAAACTAAAAAGGCATCTTTTTCCCATCAAGTAACTTTCTTGAAATCATCTCTTTCCGAAAGTGGAAAGTACAAAAAGAGGGAGGCAATTAAAAATCTACTCCTGAAAATGCAGCCCAACTTGCAGAAAATAATTATCCAGGGACAAGACACAGATGCGTCGGAGAGCACGTGAGAGCAGCTGTGTACCGCAGGTAGTAAATGCAGGTTACGTTTCAACGATTTTATGGATACCAGGCTCATCTGGATGCTATTTCTAATAGCAATTTTATGGCTAAAGCTAATAAAGACAGGAAACTTCTGATTTTTAATAATACGAGCTTTCTTGGGGCGGTCGTTTATGCGGGCCAATGCAACTGGGTAAGTCTGAAGGCTAAGGTTAGAGCAAGCCTCGGAAAACAACTTAAAAAACGAAATGCATTCCTAGTCTCGTATCTTCCTAAAGTCATTACTGCATTTTTTGAAAGTGGACTTGAGGGGCTTCTTTCCCACTTCAGAGCTGAACCCATTAAACCCACTGTTCCATGTAATAAATTAATAAACAGGAATAGATTAACCGCACGACACGGGGCATTAGTTCCCTCCAGTGTCTCTCTCGATCTCATCCAGTTCATTGTTGTTTCTCTCCTGGGAAGTGGCGGAAAGTTATATTTAAATGGAGATTGGATAAAGTGCTTGGTAAGATATTTCAGACTCCCCGAAGTGTGGTGTGTGGGAGAGAGACATAGACGTTTGTTTCTTCCTGGAGCTTTGCTATCATTGTGATTTCCACCAAAAGAGGCTTCACCGTGACTACAAATAACTTATCCAACTAGACCAGTTTGGAGAATGATAGAAGATCTGATGAGTGATTACATCAGGACGATGCCCAGGAACACCAGAGCGGGCCAGCCGTCTAGGACACATACCCGGGAACACCAGAGCGGGCCACCCGTCGAGGACACATACCCGGGAACACCAGAGCGGGCCGCCCGTCGAGGACACATACCCGGGAACACCAGAGCGGGCCGCCCGTCGAGGACACATACCCGGGAACACCAGAGTGGGCCACCCGTCTAGGACACATACCTGGGACGCCAGCTGGGCAGCTCTTGCTCTCGCCAGCATAACACCTCCATCGATTTGACAAGAAGCCCAACCGTGCCACTTCCTTCCCCAGAAACGGACGTGGGCTCAGAGCGAGTGAAATGTGGGCAACCTGTTAACGCTAGGAACGCTTGGTTTGTTTGTTAAATTCTTTAATTTAGAATAAAATTCCAGCAATGCCCTCTAGCTCATTAGTGAGCATCTTGATCTACCATTCGAGCCACCACCTCTACGCTATGTGTCTTCAACCTGGTCCTTCCTCCCGACCTCTACACCCATTTCCATGGACACTCAGACTCTCCTAGGCCATGGTCCTGTCCTTTCTGAGGATCACTGGGCTATGTCACCACGAAGGAGCGAATTCACGCTCATGCGCGGACGGGAACAGAGTTTAACCATCCACTGAACACTGACGAGGGCGTTGTCAGGAAAGAGGTGTTTTCTTTCCAGCCAATAAGAATGTTACATCTCCTTATATTTTATAATACATCCTGACCACCCCCCCAAAAAAAAATTAATCATGTTATAAGGTCTCACTGTGTCAAAGACAGAATCTTGACTTACTAATTTTTTTTTAATATGTCCATTTTAGGTACTTTTAGAAAAGCTTGAATTGGGCACTGATTTGAAAGCTAGAGCAGTCACCCTGGCTGATGTCGACAAATCTCTTCGTATCCACGGTGATGTGAGAGATCTATAAATATGCTGCTGCTAGTTGGGTCTCTCAGCATAAGATCCCAACCTCAAAGAGATCTGAGGCACGACCGTATCAAAAGCGTTGCACTGACATTGCCACCACCACTCATTTATAAGCATCCCACGCCCCTGGGATAGACGGCTTCCCCCTCCTGCTGATAAACAGGAGCGGGCGTTGCTTTGTGATCTCAAGGTTAAAAATCAGCGGTTTACCTGCGAAAACATCTGTTTGTAAGCTTGTCTCTGCTTTTCCCAGGGGCCACATTTACATGCCGGGCTTTCAGCAGGCCAAAAATGAGAAGCCCGAGTTCCAGTTGGCCCATTTTCTTTTTAAATACGCCAGGATGCCTCTTTATGAGAGAGGGGCGGGGGGGGGGGGGGAGAGAAAAAAGATCAGCCTTGTAAGCCCACACTCATCCATCTGTAATGAGAACAAGTTAGATTTCACCCTCTCACACGTAATGAATAGCACCTCGGAACAGGTGACTCGAGACGTGAGCATCGATTTCAGATCGAGTGATGGATGTGGGATAAATGCCGGCCACGGGGATTCACATAAGGGCAACTGTGTTGTTGCCGCTGGTGCTGTCAGAGAAGCCTGTGGGAAAATAGATTAGACGACCTCCTGGAGAGACGAGGGGGATTTTCATATTTAATTTAACTCCTCTTCACATGCAAAAAAACAAACAAAAGAAAACACCCTTTAGAAAACAGTCTATTGGAAAACGTAGAGCCTTTCATACAAAAATCTTTAACACAAGGTAAGAGAACAGGGGTTTCTGTTTTGTCAGGCCCTCTCCTAACTTCAGGGCTTACGCATGTTACAGCTAGTGGGCGATATTGAATTAAGGACCCACCTTTATAAAGGTAATTTTCTCATAAATAGCACTGCACCACACAGGAGAATTACACATCCACAAAATGTTGCACAGATGAAGCTTAGGTGAATGTGTACCTTGGCTTCTAAAATATGTGATCTTGAAGTTTAAGTGTCATTACTAAATAGGACTTGGGCATCCATAAGCCCCCAAAGATGCCTACACAGTTATATTCCTGATGCTCTTGAACAGGAGGCAGCCATGAGCGCCTGGGGCTCACTTCCATGTGGGATTAGAAAGAAAGGGCAAACGTTATAGATACATTTTTTTTAGATGATTCAATATCCCCGGCTGCTCTGATTGATCAGATCAAATCAAAGGCCTGCAGGGAACATCTCCAAGGCTACCTGTTCGTCTCAAGAAGAATCTAGTGGGGCCAGAGCCTGAGGACCCTGGTGCCACCTTCCATTTCCAGGTGGGTACACCTGGGGAAACAGCCGGGCGAAGGGTCATGGCCAAGGGGCAGCAGCCCGGGCGTCCATAGAGGAAAATGGTAGATCCCAACCAGAAACGCCTTTGTACATCTCTGCACAATGTCAAAGCCAAGTAGACTGGGTAGCTGTCCTGCCGTGAAGAAGAAAAATAATCTTAAAATTTAATCCTGGAGTCGTTTTAGAGAAAAGGGGGCTTGGGGGCAGTTTAGATTTTAAAATCCCCCGAAGAAATATCTAAAGAATCCATTACAATGGTGGAATGGAACAGAAACAGAAAGAACAAAAGAATAATATGAGTTTCCAAAGACATTTAGTGCTATCCCAATTCCTCCCGTAATGATGAATTTTATTGCACCATAACTCTTATTTATTAAAATTTCTTTGTGTTTCAACAGCCCCAATGAGATGCAACTTTTTTGTTTTTATGTTGGTCCGGGGAGCCTTAGAGGACACTATACCCATATAACATATTAAGCACACCATCACTTGCCCATCAAACGCTAATAAATTTCTGCATCTTGCGATTTAGAAGGAATGCAAGGTCCTGAAGGGTTAGGACACATTATGGCGTTCAATTTTCAAGTGTAAGAAGCCCTGTATCTGTACGACTTGTAAAGACTTTGGACATTAAGCTTTAACTAGGTTTGCTGGAGGAAGCGTTACTCATGCCAACTTCCCGCCGATTTTAGTGTTGAACTGACCCTTCTAAGACGAACGTGTAGGTGTATCAGTAAAAAATATTGACCAAAATAGCTAACATATATCTACCCTTCCTATACCCAATTCACCCATGTAAATTCCTATTTCTGATATCGTCATCTCACGGCAATTTCATTTAAGAGATAGAATATTACCTAATAAAAATCCCTGTTACATTTTTTCCTTTGCCCTGTCTTCTGTCTACAACGTGTTTAGCAAATATTTGTGGAGGTTACTCTGTTTCGTGTACCCTGCCCTCCGGTGACCAAAGCATGTGATAGAAGGAACAGGTCACGAAAATGATGTTTGGACAGACCTCATCATTTTAATGCCTTTTTTAAAAATAAAACCTGTTACTAGAAATGTAATTCCACTGACCCCTCAGTCAACATCTACTAAGGAAATTCCATCTGCCCAAAGGGACCCACCATCCAGTTAATTTTATTCACATCCTTGCGCACCTACTGTCTTAACAGGCCGAGCAGAAAGCTATTGGCACAGAGAAGTCACCCCCGCTCTGCGACAGTGGAGGTGCTGTGCCCCAGACAGATTTTCCCCAGACGTACCGCATGAAATTGACATTTTCCAGCTTCTCCAGCAGGATATGAAGATTTTATATAAATGCAAATTTTTCCGTTTCCTAAGTGACATTCTAAAGGCTAGAACTGGCAGGCGCAGGTACCAGACAGGAACTCGTTCCCTGTGACTTAGGAAACATGCAAGGGGTTGGGTCGTAATCAAACTCCTCGTTTTAGCATCTTTGGCCTGTTCGTTAAAAGCGATCCTCCCTTGATCTAAGAGGAAGATGCCTACATTTGTAAATAATCTTCTCTTTCCTGATTCCTGGCCTTCGGAACAAAGCAACACATGAATCGGATGAGACCGTCTCACTCGTGAACACGATCTATGAAAAACAGCGGAGAGGAAACAATAATTAACTAGAAACGTATGTGCTTTCATTTGCAGCATTTAGCAATTATTCCTAATTATTCTGCAAGTCTTGCTGAAGGTATATTGAACTCCCAAGACCAGTCTCATTAGCCTCCTGGCCATGACACAGGGGTGGGGCAAAGGCGGGTTTGCCTAAATTCCCTAGATTTGATGCCATGACTCCCGGGAGCCCTTCAATATTTATTCTTTCTCAGATTGTTGAACACAGTCAGAATAAATTCCCATGGCTAGATACCAAGAAAAGAAATTTAGTTGAGTACTAAATATTAAGGCTAAAAATATTTCTTTTTTCGTCACGATTTTTTAGAGGGTTAATATCGCTAACACGTATCTGTAGAAAGAGGTGCACCTCTGAGAATGCCCAGGCACCGTTTTGGGAGATCACCCGAATGTCTGTTTTAACACCACTTTCTAGTATACATACAAACAGAATATTTGTCAGGCGTTTATATCTGAACCTATTTTTTGTGAACCTGTCGAGTCGTCATTTTTTGTCAATTATACAAACCATGATAATTAAGACAATTCTCCAGTAAGACAGGTCTTTTGTACAATTTCAGATCAAGAACCTATACCCTTATTATTTTACAGGACTTTTATAATTATTTTCGTGGAACATGGCTGAGCTGCCACCATCCCCTCTTATCGTGATGTCTGGAAGTAATTAAAATATCTTTTACTGGAGCGACAGCAATATCCTTACCTAACCTGAAACAGCATTAAATAAATTACTGACCGGGGAAGCAACAGGGCCCCTCTCTCCAGATGGCCCGGCCGACGGCTTGGGTGGAAGAATCAGGATTTGGGATTTGTGACTGCCTCGCCTTGGGGCCTGGGGTGTCTCTTTTACTTTACCAGCCGCCAATAAGTCCTGGTTTCGTGCAGACCAAAGCGGCCTTTCAAGCATCACCCTGAAATAAGTATTTTGTTTATTTTTCATGGCAGCTCTCGGCAGCACTGACCTCAGGAAAAGTGCGGGTGTGGCCGTGTTGGTTTTGGGCACCCCGGCAACCCCCCGTCTGCCCTGCTCTCATCCCCCCTTTAGCCTTGGGCCCTGGGCCGGCGCCGTCTGTCTGTCAAAACCTGCTCTCCAGAAACGATCAGAGGCACGTTCACACGAAAGCACACTTGACAAGCAGCAGCGTCGGGCGCGAGGCGTTACACGGGCTCTGAATTTAAATGCACCGGAGTCAAAAACGCCAAGCGCGCGCTGAAACCTCTGCGGCAGGATTTTCGTTTTCGGCCCATCTCCCCTCTGCTCTTCCCCACTGTCCCCGCTCCTCTCTCGGTGAGAGGGGCCCGTGTCTGTGTTCGGAGCGTGTAAGGGTGCGGTGTGTCTGGATATGCGTGTCTGGGTGTGTGATGTGTGCTGGGAGGTGTAGGGCCCTGTGTGTGCGTGTGTGATGTTACCTTGAACATCAAGGGAGGGGACTTCTTGGGCACCGACGGCCTTTATTATTATAAACCCCCTTCCATTTCCATAAACACCATGGAAAATAGTAAAAACATATATATTTGAATAACATCCTACATGAGGAAAGATACTGAAAGGTGGCGATGAGTGAACACGTATAATTCTTGGAGAGTATGATGTTCCAGTCTTCCTCCAGCTCCTTTCCTCTCTCTCATATTTCTGTGTGTTTTTCATGTCATGTCAGCAGGTCTAAATCTTGTGTAAAACACACCAAAACAATCCTCTCACCTAACATTTTCATTGTCATTTACATTCACTTCTTTAGTGACAGATTCTCGGGGACACTTGCTTGCTGCACGCATTTCAGGGAAGAAAAGTCACCCCCGGCCTGGAGAGCCACGCCTGCGTTTCCCACCTGATCGCTGGGTGGTGGAGGGAGCCCTTCGTGGGTGCCCCACAGGACATGCCGCCAAGCGCCTGCGTTCAGGGGACTGGAGCAGCAGCAGAAGCACGGATCGCCTGTCAGCGGGGAGGGACTGTCGCAGAAACTGTGAGACGCTAAATGAGGGGCCGGCAGGCCTGTCGGCTGAGCATCCGCCTCAGAGTCAGCAGAGGCTCGGTCCGCAGACATGCTTATGGTTTCCTTATTAGGTGCCACGGGAAACCCAATCCTTCCAGAGTAGAAGAAATAATGTTGAGGAGTCGATATTAGATTTTTCACGAGTCCCAGCCGGGATGGAAAACACAGGCAGATGGCAGAGCAGGGAGCGCAAGGTAGAAAGAACTTTGGAGTAACAGAAGCCTGAACTGAAATCTGTGTCTTCCACTCACTGGACGAACAGCCTTAAGCAGATCGTCTGACGTCTATTAGGCTCAGTTTCCTGATCTGCAAAATGGGCACAGAGCACTAATTTCATATGGCAGTTGGATTTGTAAAGAATGAGCCCGGCCACAGTCCGCTGAACTCCACTTAATGTCTTCATGGTGCCGACTCTTACCTGTGCCAGCATCGCAGTCTCTTTCTAGCCTTTTTTGTTTGTGTTGCCTGGCTTTTGACTATTCCTTAAATTCTGCAATGTGCTAATTTTTGTATTACTGAGCTACCCCGAATTTGGTAATACAAATAGCATTTTATTGGATAGTTATTATCCGCCGGGTTCTTTTCTAAACACCTGAACTTTTGGAAATTCCACAGGGTTCCTATAAGGTAGTTACTACTGTTACCTTCCTTTTAATGAAAAGGTGTCACTGAGGTTGTCCCTGGTCACGGAGCCTAATACATTTCAGAGCCTGGATTCCAAGGCTGGGCATCTGGGAACATCATGCAATCACATTGAAGGAGAGAGAGAAGGGAAGGGAATTCAAATAAGGTGGCAGGGTGCCACCCAGTGATGAAGCCTTTGACTAGCAGGGAGCGAACCAGAAGTCTGGGCGATGCAAGCAAATCACACTGAGAATCCGAGGGAGAACATTCCAGAGACAGTCATGCCAGAGGCTGAAAGGTATTTGATGCCACTGACGAACTGAACCATCGCTGGAGGTTATAAATTTTCAAGAAATATCTGATTCATTTCCCTTAGTCGCTTGGAATCTATACCTAGACCGCCGATAAATTAAAAAAAAATTAAAATTAAAAGATAAACATTTTAAATAGTGCCCCCAACATTAACAAAAGTACATTTAAAAGAGCTGACAAATAGACGCTCCGGGTATCGACGAAGGGCCGCGTTGCAAAGCTTCATTTATTTCCGTGGCTGCAGGAAGCACATCCAGTAACAGGAGAGCTCGTTTTCTGATCGAAAGATTTGTTAATGCTCTTTGGCATTGAACTCTGGGAGGAATTTAATATATATTGATTAATAATTAATGAGTGGAAGCATGAGTGGGTCGATGAGAACCAGGCCTGCCTGACAATGGTGCAAAGTGATTAAACACCGAGGCCCCGAGTTTCTGCTGTGATCCGGGAAGCGTTTAACAGTCCTCAGGTGCACGGGGTGGTTTTCTGCTCAGGAAGTTATTCTTTTAGCCAAAAAAGCCAGAGGCTCACGAAGCTCCTGTAAGCACCAGGGTCTTGGTGGAAAGCTCCTCAAGGTGCAGGGAGAGTGTGAGCAAGAGAGAGGGAGAACAGCACCAAAAGACAAAAACAAAACCCAGAGGCGCCCCGCCCAGACAGGATGCAGTTAAGGGCAGGCATCTGGGGAAATGCGGGGCTCTTGAGAAATGCGGTCAGACGGAAATGATCGGAGAGCTCGCTACATATAAACACCCATTTTTGTGCCATTGGCGTAGGGCCGAGGCATCGTGGCACCCCCTGGAGCGGGGAGGCAAACCCTAAACACCCACCTGTATCGTGACGGGCGGTGCACTTGGCCATCAGGGCAGAGTGTTTGCTTCTCATGAACCACGTGGCTTCTACTCAAGTATTTTTTATTTTTATTTAAATATATCTTTATTGATTTCAGAGAGAGGAAAGAAGAGGGAGAGGAGAGATAGAAACATCAATGATGAGTCATTGATCAGCTGCAGGCCGCAACCTGGGCCTGTGCCCTGACCGGGAATCGAACCCTGATCGCCTGGATCCTAGGTCGACGCTCAACTGCTGAGCCACCCCCGGCCGGGCAAGTATGTTTTCATCGACGGTGCCAGTGTTCATGCAGCACAGGATCCCTGCCGTGAGCAGTCCAAGGCCAGTCGTTATCAATTCCTCTCCTCGGGGTCCACTATTTAAGAAGAACCAGACCCCGGCATTTTTGAATAAATGTGGGTTTGTCTTGTTTGGTCTTGTTTTTATTGATTTCAGAGAGAGGAAGGCAGAGGTGCCCTGACCGGGAATCAAACCCTGACCTCCCGGATCATACGTTGATGCTCAACCCCTGAGCCACACCGGCCGGGCCAGTCCACCGGCATTTTTGAAGATTGCGGTACATTTACAGAGCAGCCCACACTCCCCCACGGGGAGGTGAGCTCACTGAATAGAATCGTTAATGGTTTTTAGTATTAAACACACACACACACACACACACACACACACACACACACACAGGGTGTCCCAAAAATATGTATACGCACTGCAACAGCTGGCAGCTCAATTTTAAAAGTGAAATGTATTTTAATAAACACTGCTTTTATATATTCAAAGTGTGTGTATACACTTTTGGAGACCATATATATATATATATATGAAAGAGAGAGAGACAGAAAGAATAAAATAGACTGTGCTACAGTAATTCTAAACATAATCATCTTTTTTAGTCCTATCTCCATCCCCAGATACTTCAGTCATAGGCACGGAAAACAGCAAGCACTTCTCAACTTAAATCATCGAAAGGCATGGAAACTCCTAATAGGAGCTTAGTCCAGGTTCTCTACACGAGAGGACTGTCACAACCTCACCAGCCAAAAATGCCAGCAGCGCTGCCTGGCAGCCTGACCGGGAGGCCAGCGGGCTCACGCGCAGTCCAGCCACAGGCCTCGCCCCAGCCCACTCTCCAGGCCGCGGCAGCCGCCAGTAAACCTTGCTTAAAATCCACAACCAGTAAACCTTGCTTAAAACCCACAACCAGTAAACCTTGCTTAAAACCCACAACCAGTAAACCTTGCTTAAAATCCACAACCAGTAAACTTTGCTTAAAATCCACAACCAGTAAACCTTGCTTAAAATCCACAACCAGTAAACCTTGCTAAAATCCACAACCAGTAAACCTTGCTTAAAATCCACAACCAGTAAACCTTGCTAAAATCCACAACCAGTAAACCTTGCTTAAAATCCTTCAGACAACCCCATCGCTCTCTGCTTAAGGACCTCTCCTCGACAGCCCGGAATTAGGTGACTCACAGCCCCAGTTGCCACCTGCTGGTCCTGTGTAATCACCAGCAGGGCCTCTCTTTCACTCTCGAAAGTGACCCAGTTCGGCCAATAATTACAGTTTCCCCTCCGTGTACTGGCTCTGTCTGCCCCACCTCTCAACTCTGCACCCACCACACACTGGACTTGCTCTGGGTGCCAGGATTTACCATTGTCATTCCTAATTCAGGGCCTCTTCCCAGCCTTTTCCTACCCCTCCCCACACCGTCTTCCTGCAGGTTAATGCCTTCTTAAAGCTATTGAGCATTTCTATTTTATTCCAAATACCACTTTTTTTCAAGATAACCTATTCTCTTTGTCTTAGACTAAGCGCAGCCCTCCTATTATTTATTCTCATAGCACCATGCCCCTCTATTTAGCACAGAGGTGATAGGACATTTACTTGCAAGATTCATTGATTAATGGCCACATTTTCTATTTTTCTCTACATTCTGGAGGTATAGAGACAACTTGGTTTCTTATTGTTTTTGTGTGTGTTTTTTTGCAAGTCATTGGACCCAATACCCGTAACTGTGCCTGACACAGAATTGAGGCTTGACAATTATTTGCTGAACTAATGATTAAAGGACCTGAAGGAAAATTGGAACATTAGACTCTTCAAGAATTATAAGTGTTTACTCACTGCCACCTTTCAGTGAAAAAAAAAAAAATAATATTCATAGCTGTTATTTTAGTAACAATAGCATGCATGTATTAAGTGCTGAGCATGTGACAGTTTTCTAAGTGCCTTCCATGTTTTAACTCAGGAGGGTTATAAAAATGCAAAATGCAACAGAGCATTCTAAAGCAATTAGCTTGGAACAAAGAAAGTCATTATGAAAACACGGATAGTGCCTTGGGGAAAGAATGCCAAGTCCTTGGTTCAGAGAGAGAAACAAGGCGAGTGAAGGATTTTCAGCTCTGTTCTGCACTTCAATTTCATGCTAGGCTTCAGGATGGTGAATGTCTGGCCTCCAACATTCATATTCTTTAATGGATACTTGGGACACGGGTCTTGCCTGATGACCATAAACTGCTATTTTCCTGACGCCACTGTCTTGAGAACAAAGCTCCCATGACTAAAATTTCTGCAAACTGGATTTAAAACTCTTGTACAAAAGGCCTTGGCCGGTGTGGCTCAGTTGGTTGGGCATTGTCCCACCCACGGGGAGGTTGCTGGTTCAATTCCCAGCCAAGGGCATTTGCCCAGGTTGCAGGCTGGATCCCCAGTGAGGGGTGTGCACATCAACGTTTCTATTTCTATCTCCCTCTCCCTTCCTCTCTCTCTAAAAATCAATAAATTATTCTTAAAAAAAAAAATAAATAAATCTGTACAAAGGATAGTCTACCCCCCTGACGTGGACCCAACTTTCTCCACTAGAAATTGAGAACCTCTTCTAGGGCCTTCAAGTGCTCACCTTAAACATGACAATCCTTCACCTGAATAAGAGAAAGCTGGAATGTATATGCTCCTGAAAAGAAATCCTGGCCACAATATCTCACAGACGAAAATTGATTATAACTCTATTCATGTGCAAACACTAGGATGAAATAATGAATCATCTTACTTGCCACAGATTGGTAAAGGGTATAATGTTGCTATAACTCAAATAACTTGGCTTATCATATAATCCTCTTTGCTTTACTTAGCCATGAGTGAACACCCATATTTTACTAACTCAGCTGCCTTTTTTCTCCCATGAGAGCCTCAGGAACTGTTGAGGCTCCAGTCAGATAAGTTTTACTCCAAAACATAACTGCTTTTATTGGTCTGGTGCTGGCAAGTGATGTAAAAAGTGAAGTCAGCATTAGGTATTGATCTCACAGTTAATTAACTTCTGTCCCGAAGCTAGTGTCTCCCTAATGAATGATGGGCATGCTGATAAAGAAAGATGTTCCCCGTAATAATGCGTATTTAATTCCTCTGAATTTTTACGGAGGGGAGAACCTGATAAATGCAAAATTTCTTTTCTCCTGCTTTCAAAAATCAACCCTAATCTCACTCCTTACCATAGTGCTCTATACATATAAAGAACATTAAAAGCAAGAAGAGAAAGGATAGACAAAAAAAATGATCTGGCATTAAGGATAAATCCTATGTCTGTGAGCATCTTGACATGCAAAGTAAAGAGATGGTTGAAGTTGGAGAGAAAACAAAAACAAAATGACCCCAAGTAAGGGATAGACAGAGTGCTTGGGACATCTGCAGGGAAGCATGTTAGAGCTCCTCGGCTAACGTGGAGGAGGCAACGGCTCCCCCAAAATCTAATGAATGGCACAGGGCAGAGGCTACCTCCCCCATTAAATCTCCAAAAGAGATTGCCGCTTCCATACGTCTCTTATTTGCTCTATTTTAAGAGCTGCCTTAGGATTTAGGAGGGAAAAAAACTAAGGTCATAACTTTCTGGCAACGTGACAAATAATTTGTAGCCACACAATTATTGGAACAAATTGACAAGAAACATTAAATGTCTCTATTAACATTAAACGTGTGAAAATACGAGGAGAATGTCATCACGGAGCAGATCCATCACCGAAGCCTTCCCGTAAGTGGCTTTTCAAAGGATTACCCCAAAGACCTCTAACTTCCTTTGACAGCCCGACACGCATCCCCCCCCATCAATTAAGGTATCTGAGCTATTCTTGAATGTCTCTCAACAAAATCACCTTTCTGGGAAAACACTTTCATATGTTTATAATCCCTTTCAAGTGTAAAAGGTGACCCTCATTCTGGTAATTAGAGATCAAGAACAGGGATCTGAAGTCACCGCATACACAGCCTTCAAAATGGCTTAGAGTTCAACCCTCTCCACTCAGCTTTTATCTTCTAAGGTTGGATTTCTCTTTCCCTTCCCTGTTTTGTTACCTCGTGATGTGGAAACCGGTCAGTCTCATTTCATCTATTAAAAATGTCCAATAACTTTAAAAAATGGGAACATTTACTGGAAAACTACTAAACTCTCTGGAAATTCCTTTTGAGGCCAAAGCACTGACAAACGCCCAGGTTAAAAAACATGTTTAGAAAGACCAAAGTACTTTTCATAGTGTTGTCAAAGTGTTTTCTGTTGGTGTTGTCGGTGTGTTGGATTATTTTTGATATCGGATAGGCCGCTGACAAGTTAGAGTAGGTGTGAATCGCGCTAGAGCAGAGCCAGCTCCTCGTGTGAATGGACGGTCTTCTCTTCCCAGAAGAATCACTCTGTCTACACACCACGCTCATCACTGGCCAATACCCGTGACCATTTCTCCCTGTAAACTAAAAATTTATTCTGAAAAATTAAGGGGCAACGTTTATGACGGACATGATGCTCTAATATCAATTTCCGATTAATGTAAAATTACTGTCAAGCTTGCTAATTGTATGTATAGTTCTCTATAGTTCCATAGCCATATACATAAAACATAGTAACAGGTACTATGACTAGTTAACACATTGCACATATTCATGGATTAGGATTTAAAAATCTTTTTAAAAGATGTTTAAAATTTTTTTTAAATGTTACTTTTGGGTACCTCTTAGTAATATACTTAGTGAAATGCTTTACGGCTTTCATTGTTTTTGCATATTTTCTAGATTTTCAACCAATGTTTATTTGGCATTTAGCATACGTCCTTCACTCAGCAGGAGCTGATGGCATAGTGCTAACAGGGCACCATTTGGAGGCTCCAATGACTGAAGTCTTGGAAATCAATGTACTAACAGCCGGGTTTATTAGGACTTGGTGAGATGGACAGAGCGGAGTGTGTGTGAAGAAGGACCCTGAAACCATGTCTCAGGGAAAGGTTTTTCTTGGTCCCTGAACAGCATTGGGTCAAGAATGCTGTCTTATCCACCACGCATAATATATTCAGAGAGCGTTATAATTGAGGCTAGTCTGTTTTAAATGACTAAAGAAAAAAATGAGAGTTTATATTACACTAGGAAAGTCTGGGAGGTGGGTCCAAGTATCCCCTAAGCAACCCACATGAAACAAATGGCCTATAACAGATCTTTTAATTCTGCAGGAAAAGTAGAATTTATTTTAAACTAAAAGATAGATAAGATTTCTTAATGATTATCCGGTGAGCTGAATTCCATTCTCAGCTCTGCACTGGGACTTCATTCTGTCAGATTAGATGAAACACTTAATCTTTCCAAACTGCCATCTATCAAAATATCTTGACAGAAGTTATATGTTAAGTCCCAGAGGAAATTTATGAGCGTGAACTTAAATTCCTTTCTTTGCCAAAATGAACAGGAGAAACCAGAAAATGTCTATAATTATTATTTAATGTGAATAAACAAAAATATAGAAATGTTCTTTTCCAGCAACAGTGTGGTCCAAAAGTAAAATTCAGTTTTTTAGCATTTCCAAAGTTCCTATAAGCTGCCATGTACCTGACTCTCTTACTGATTAGTTTTTGTATTAAAAAGATGACATGATTTTCTGATATATGTTAAGGCAAATCTTTAAGAGTATTTAAGTCAAATCGAAGCAGGGTCTTAATTTTTGTACTTTTAATGTTAACTCAACATTTCTAAAATACTCTTGACTTTTTAAAAACTGCGGGGGGAGGGAATATTGTGAGTAGGTAATTCCTCTAAGTGTGATGGTTAAACTAATATTTTAAAAATTCAGTTAAACTAATATTATAATAAATATCAAAATACAGGCCCTTAAAAAGAAAACACATAACTTGAATAGTGTGTTTTAAGCTTATATAAATTAATTAAGGTCATACTATGAAAATGTGCATGCATGTTCTCTCTTGAACAAACTCCTAGACTTTTTGGACAGGGTGGTGCATTATTTCATAGGTACTTATATTTTACTTCATTTTAGTAGAGAGGAACCTGAAGTCTCTAGAGCTTAAATGTCTTGCCCAAGACCACACTTGCTGTCAGTTTTGTGGTGTGTGCTTACAAGAGATCCCTTAGGACAGAAGTCACATGGGACACCTGATTTAGGCGGAAAAAAAAAAAATGCCAAGGACCCCTGAAAAAGCCTTCTGGGCGCCTGATCTTTCTCACCTGACAGCGTCCTACCCACCGGCATCTTTACGGGAAAATAGGCGAAGGTATGAGTTCGCATGCTCTATAAATATGCTAGGGACAAAGTCACAGCCACATGCAACTTTCATAGCAGGGCCTAGCTCTTGAGATACGGCCCCACTAAATGGGAAAGCAAAGCCCAACCCCAGCCTTCCACTCCACGTGCAGATTCTGAACTCCCGAGACACTACCCACTCGTGAAGGTCATCATCTTGGAGAGGCGAGGAGACATTAAGCCGGTGGAGAAACCCAAAGGCGAAGAGAAAGGTGGTGCGTGTACGCGGGCCTGTAGGCCATGGCCGTGACTACGTGACCAGCTGCTTCAGATACGCCTCCAAGGTCCCTTGCTCTACGTTAAAACGTGCCTTTCCATTCAGGAAGGTTTGAACTTAGGAAAGAAATAAAGGGGAACGTTGTCTTTTAAGACGTTTGCTCTGCCTGGCCTGCAAGTACCTCTCCAGCTCGGCCTGAGTCCCTCCCCCATTCAAGCCGGGTGCTCTGTTGACATGAAATCGCTCTCAGCTCTGCACACGCTTTTTTCTGCACATGCTGTTCCCCCTCTCTAGCATTCCCTTCCCCTTTCCTACCCCTCGTTCTCTTACATATTTTTATGTGAACTCGTACTCGAAGACACCGGTATAAATGGACACTTGTATAATTTAGCGATCGGGCCACCCAGAAGCCCTCTCTCAGTTTTCTGTCGCTCCCTAAGCCACCGTCTCCTGGGCCGAGTACCTTTTCTAAAGCCCCTGAAATCTCCCGTGCTTATCTCTGCCACCGTATTTCAATAGCCTTTTAAATTAGGTTGGTCTCCCCCATAGCCTTGGCCTCCTTGAGCGCAGGGACTGTCTTTTTTACGTCTGCTGCA
The DNA here is from genome assembly GCF_054644295.1 of Miniopterus natalensis. NCBI lineage: Eukaryota > Metazoa > Chordata > Mammalia > Chiroptera > Miniopteridae > Miniopterus > Miniopterus natalensis. The sequence continues at coordinate 16,708,411 of NC_142101.1, read as the reverse complement.
CCGATGCCAAGCTTAACACCTGACAGGCGGCAGGGAGAGGGCACGTCTGCTACATGAATGCTCGGAGGGTAACAGGCTTGCCTCTGAAAGTACTCGATTTAGTCACCGAGGCAGGGGCCACTTTCAGGGAAGAGCCTTCTTGAGCAAACACTACCACGATGATATGCTTTAGAGGGGGAAATGTTCTCTGAAAGTCTCCTTCCTGGTAATGTCAGTGTTGCAAGCTTCTCCTGCGGAGCCAGGCATTCAAAAAGCACCCGTTAAAATGCAAATGGGTTGCCCATGAGGCATAATATATCAATTCAGTAACACCCACTCTCACATAACAGAGAGCTTCGGTTTAAGGAAATGGGACTCGAAATAGCTTCGATGATAGAGTTTACCCAAGCACAGGCCATTGCCCCAGGAGGGCAGAGCAGCGTGGGTTCCCCAGTGCACGCTGAATATAAAAGCGGTGGGCAGGAGGGCCATGCAAATGTCACCTGTTTCCAGAGAATGTCTAACCTTGGCTGTTGAGAAAGCCACAGGAATTTAGAAATCATGAACAGGGGGTGGGGAATATTATTCCTAGAGGGACAGAGGTGGTATAAGAAGAAAAAAAATATATATATATGTAGATATATATATTTTAATAATACGATCAAAAGGACAAAAGCAGCCTCGTAGCTGCACAGCTCCAGGTAGCAAAGAGAAGCTTTGCATTTTTCCTCCCCGTCCTTTCTTGTCATCGTTTCGTATCTGTCACCCTGCCGAGAAAGAAGTGGTCACGCAAGCACGATCGGCCACTGTCACTGAGTAGTCTGCACCCTCTGCTCCCCTGGTGGGGGCCCCTCATTCATGTCAGTGTTTTGGGCGTGCGATGAAATAACGCTAGAGTGTCAGCCTCGGCTTCCTGGGCGTCCTGCCAGCTCCTCACTGTCGCGCTCTCTCTGTAGCAGCATCGGAGGCACATCTGCTACCCCTGACCTTGTTATTTTACTTCCATTCGTTTCCTTCCATCTTGAGACGTGTCCTCAGACCAATATATATATATATTTTGGTCTGAGGACACTTCTCAGACCATATTAGTATATATATATACACACTAATATATATATTAGTATATATATATATACACACACCATATTAGTTATATATACATTAATATATATATATTTGTGTGTGTGTGTGTATATATATATATATATATATACTAATCACTGGGTATACTGTTTCTTCTACAACAAAAATTACATCCTTAATTCTTCGGATTATAACTTCCCTTTACCCTAGTAACAATTTCCATAGACCTTGTGTTGAATATCAATAAATATACAACAGCCCAAAACGGAAGAGAATTTTTATATCAAGCATATTATTAATATTTAAATGGTACAAAGGGACGTGTAATTGTAAAAGTCCCGGAACATGATCGTTTATTTAGTACGAGGGCTGAAATCCAGTAACATGAGCTTGGAGCTAAACCTCTCCACTCTCTACTCATGTGGCCTTGACCAAGTTACTGAAACTCTGTCTTTCTGTTTCCCTGGTTGCAAAAAAAGAAAATAACATAACACCTGCTGCCTGGCTGGTGTGACTCAGTGGTTGAGCATTGGCGTAGAATCCAGGAGATCGGGGTTCAATTCCCGGTCAGGGCACAGGCCCGGGTTGCGGGTTCAATGCCGAGAAGGGGGCGTGCAGGAGGCAGCCGGTCAGTGACTCTCTCATCATTGATGTTTCTCTCTCTCCCCCCCTTCCTCTCTCTGAAATCAATAAAGTCATATTTAAATAATAATAATAATAATAATAATAATAATAATAATAATAATAAAATACCTGTTTGCAAGGCCTGCTGGGAGGGTTAGGCGCATTAATTCAGGCAGGGGCTTAGGGGCAGACCGGTGCAAGGCCAGTATTCGGGGAAGGCTATGGAAGGGTATATTTTCATGCCCCGCTACAGAACCGCATATAAATCACTGAAGCCAGAGCTTTCAGTTCAATTAATTAGCATCTGTCAGAGCCGGTAACAGGATCTAATTAGTATCAACTCACTTATTTGTAATTAGTGATCCAATTAGTATCAACTCACTATCTGGCCGTTACCTAGTCTCTTGCCAGGGAAAACCTGACGGATCCCCAAAGGCGGGCTAAAATTTACGGTGGGGGAATCTGGAAAAGTTTCGCTGCACAAACTAAAAGGCGCGCTGTAAAGAATCACATTAGAACCTCCTTGATCTGCCCCTCAGCAAGACAGGGAGGGCTTCTCTGTTTTCTCGTTAAATTAGCTCTAGCTGGGATGGAAGAGCGGGTGGGATCATTTTTAAATACTGAGGAAATAACAAGAAACAGCGTGGCTCCTGACCGAGTGTGGATGTCCCTCTCCCATGGATATTTTTCAGCATGGGAAGGGTTCAGAAGGTCCCTTACCCAACCCAGCCACGTTATATATCTTCCCAACTTACAAACAAAAGGAAAGCATCCGTGTAACCACCATCCTAGATTTTCATTTCTCATTTTCTTCCCGCACCTTTCCAAATTAGTATCTCAGTACTGTAAACATCATGAGCGTATACCATCTCCTTTTCTTAAAAATTAAAACGACCTACTATATATTCCCGTGAGAAATAAACTCCCATAGAAATAGCCTGCTAAAAAAAATAAAGAACCACACCTATATATTTTCCTCAAGTAGACCACATTATAAGGTCTCATGGTTGTATCAATTTTCATCTAACCTTATTGACGCCCTCCGTTGTCAGACGCTGATTGATCTCCCATCATGTGTGGCAGGGGGGTAGCCCGGTGGAAGTTTCCCCGAGGAGATAATACCTGAGACGGGGGGGACCATGAAGGCCACGTGGGTCAATCTACAACCCGAGTCTTTGTTGGACAAAGACAGAAAACGCTGGGAACAACGTGGAGGGTGGAGCTGGCGAAAAGGAAACAGCAAAAGCACACCCTGCCCCGCATCAGCTGAACTGCAGAACTGGAAGTGAGGCCGGGGTGCGTGCAGGCCTTTCGAGGTGGGGCGGGCGGTGAAGAGCTTTCCACCCGGGGTTCTCTACTTTCTCAGCAAAGCAGGAGGCCAGAGAAACACAACGATCTTCTGCAAGTGAGCGTGGTCCAGGGTGGGGAAGGGGGGCATGGCTGGGGAGTGGGGGAAGCAAAATTTGGGGAGATTTACCAGGGGGCATGGAAGACGGAGCTAATCACACCGTGGCCCCTTGAAACACAGCAAAACATTTCTAGAAACATATGCTTCAAAAGAAGGCCTGCTCATGCCCAAGCGGCATTTATAAAGGGCCCTGCTACGATTCCAAATTGTGGGGTTTTTACTTTTTCCCAATTAAAAGGATGAGTCTTCTATACAATTTTATATATATATATATATATATATATATATATATATATATATATATACACAATTATTTTATTTTATTTTTTTCTAATAGTGTTTTCCAGTTCACCTGATTTTCAGAGTCATCTGCGTCGAGCCCACTATAAGGATCTCTGGGCGGATCGTTTGCCCTGTGTGTAGAATATGAAAAAGGGGCCTTGGATTCTCATATCCACTTCTCTGAACTTCGGTTACTCCTGCGGTTCCCGGCCTGTTTCTCCCTCTGCTCTTTTTCACAGGGCACTAGCTTTAAAATAACATCCAAGACCCTCTCTAGCTGTCTCCCCATTTTATTTTCTCCTACTGCCAGCCACTGGGGCTCTGCTTCGTCGACAGGAAGAGTTATTAAGATCTGTGTAGTTGATTTTTACCCTCACTTAGCTCTGTTTACGTCCCTTGGGTAACTTTTCCTGTGCACGGCTCCAATTACGTTCCTCTGCTGTCCTCTCTTGGCAGCAAAATGTGATTTGGCTAATTCCTATCTTCATACAAGGGATGCTTCAGACTCCCCTTGTCATGGTTCCTCACTGGCGTTTTTTAAGGTTTTTTTTTTACAGCCCGAGATTAAAATCTATTTGCCAGTTTTGAATACATCGTCCATTTCTGGAGAAATTTTTTTGGTTTTTTTGGAAGTTTCCATAGGAGCTATCCTTTGAATGATACTTTCACTCTCATATAAACCTGTATCCCACGACTATATTTAGAATTCCACTGTCTTATTTATACAAACGTCACAGCGGTCGTTTCTGAGCATTACTTCCTTTCACTAATTTTTCTTACGTGAGGAAGAGATTGGAGTCGGCAGCTCATAAGGCCTTTCCCATCTTAAAAAATTCTGTATGTTATAAAAATGTTTCTAGTCATCCATTTGCATAACTTTAGCTCTTCCAAAGGAGGGTGTGATAAAATCAACTGATCTGAGGAGGCTGTTTTTGTTCCAAGAAGTGGGGGAAGGAAGGGACTAGTGTACATATTGGTGTTTGTATTGAGCACACGCATAGGACAAGGGTTGTAATTCCTAAACCCTACTGTCAAATCCCTACCTGGTCTTAGCCACACGCCTCACAGAGGAAATCTCAGGTCCCCACCTCATTGGGGTAATTAAGTCCTGGGTCTGCGAACAGCCTATATGGGCCGCAACTGTTTCAGTCCACGCTGGTAAGACTATAAAGAGAGTCCAACACTTTTCTTTTGACAAAACAATCTTATTGCCAAGGGACAAAAATAATTTTTTCTCCCCTTTATAACTTTTGAAAAACAAATGTTCTACTTCCCAGTAACACATACATCATTGCCTTCCAGGCGTGACACGCATGCATTCTTCTTGGGTAATATATGGGCAAGAGGGTTGAGTGGGAGCCGAAAGAGTCCATTTATGTTTCGAAAGTGATTGATGAAAATGATCATTCAAAGGGAAAAAAATGGGTAAACCAATGTTTCTGCTCTTCACCTTTTCCTATCCCTAAATTAGAGAATATAGAACACGGACATCTATCATTTCAGCACATCACTCTTCTATTTAAGGGCAATTTTCTCTTCCACGGCGCTAATGTGAATCAGTGGGCCCACTGCTGGGATGGACTCACTCAAGTCAACGAGCAAACTCTTCTAAATTGGAGAGGCAGTGAGGAATTTGCTGAGGCTGCCATATTTAACATTAGATCAGAATAAGGTATATTCGCACAGAGTGGACTGATGCATCTCCTAACAGCCAGAAAGAAGTCGTACGTGCCTTTAGTTTATTACTCCAATCCACGGGGCGTGTTGTCAGGAACCGCCTCACCTGTCACCTGCCCACATATCTCACCTGTGCATCTCTACGCTCAGTCGTCACTGGGTACCTGTGACAGACAGTGAATCGCCCTCTCTACGGGCCTCAACACCTCCCCTCCTTAGTGTCAATAATTTGCAAATTTCTATTTCTATCTTTTAAAGCTATTTCCCTATAATAATATAACAAGTCACACTGAGAGGCTGACTATACAAATCAACGGGCTGTACAGGGGAATGAAACTCTGCCCCAAAACCTCTGCAGCGTTGAGTCCAAAACGCCAAACCACAAGCTCTGCGGTGACCGGCCCCAGATGGTGGGGACTTGGCAACGACCGCCGGCTTCCTTAATTTTTGCCCCTGCTTCTGTCTCAGGAGCAGCCCCAGAAAGCTTAATATGTTCCCCAAAGTGATGAGAGAGGACGCCCTGCTTGCTCGGCAGCCCGCCTCCAGCTTCCCCATGGCAACCGCCTCGGTCCCAGCTCACCTGGAGCCCGGGCTTTTATGACCGCGAAGCGTCCCCACTCCACCGCCCGCCTCTGAGTCGTCGCCAAACACTAGTGATGGTGGCCGGCCGGCGCTGAGAAAATAGCCTCTCTTTGTTCTGATCCTGGCAGACTTGACTTCTACAAAACCACAAAATGTTACCGGCCAACAAGCGTTATTTATGCCACAAAACGCCTAATGCACTAAGACGTTTGCTTCCTTTGAAATGCTATTTGAAAGGGGTTGGAAAAGCAAGATTTAAAGACCCTACTGAGATGTATACTATACATTCCTCTTAATAATTCAGTTGGTATCTGCTGCCAGTTAATTGTCAGACATCGAGATGTGCCTTGAACATTCCAACAAAGATAAATTAGTCGGTCCCTGTTGCAGAGATTAGCTGCGAGTGAGGAAATATAAGGAAACAAATAATCTAACATGTGCACATGTACATTTGCTAAAAAGAAAATGTGAAGAGAAAACCTGGCCTCTGCCTAGTAGGTTGTGGCTGCCGGTGGGAGCACCCTTTCTTTGGAACTAAGACCTCTAGGCCAGCACAGCGTCCAGCCTTGGGGGCAGGGATCCGACATTCCTGGGGGATCATTAGGTGTGATGGTGATTGGTCCACGCCTACATCCATCCTTTGATTCCTGGACCCATGAATCCTGGATACGGGGGAAATGGCACCATACATCCATTCCCACACTGGTTCCCCAGATCCTGTCCGTGTGAATTAGAAAACTCAGGTTCTTTTGGAGCTGAGCAAACCTTCCATGGGTCCCACTTTGTATATTGTATTTAGGAGTCTGTTGGGATTTAAGTCTAGTTACAGACCTCGAAGCAAAGAGGGGAGCTGGGGTGGGTCCAGAGGAGAATTGGCGTTGTCTAGCATGGCAGCTACCCCCAGGGAGACCAACACTGTTTCCCTTCAGATGGGGTCTGAGAGGTGTTTCCATCAGGGGAGGGGAGGCCTCTTGCATTGGCAAAGAAGAATTGTCAGAATTTAGGGGATCAGTGTCCCCAGATTCATCCGGGACCCCCTACACATTCCCCTTCTGACTTTCAAAGTCTCATTAATCCCAATCAATGCCCTCATTCAGCAGGAGACACCTTTTGTCACAGTCAAGTTGACAAATAAAATTAACCATCATAGAATTATTCCAAGAAGAACATTTCACAGAACTGCGGTTGCAGTTGTTACCATAAATAAAAATGAAGAAAAACTGGACAAATGAGAGCTCCTTAAAAGCGGATGAGATCTGTGCCTAGCACGTGAACAGCAATGTTAATGAACTCTAATAGAGTCGCTCTACCACTAGGATACACTGTCACTGGAGAAGTTTTGATGAAAAACCAAACAATATTTTGTAGAATTAGAGGACACCTTTGGCAGGAGGAAAAAGAAGTATACACTTTACTAAATATAAAAAGAATTAGCGGTTTTCATAAAATAGCTAAATGAATATTAACAGGCTGATGAATCTCAGAGGGAAGGCGGGGAAGGGGGTGAGGTGGGAAGAGATTAACCAAATAACTTATTATATGCATAACCCATGGACACAGACAATAGCGAGGTGAAGGCCTGGAGGGAGGGTGGTCAATGGGGAGGGGGGGAAAGGAGACATCTGTAATACTTACAACAATAAAGATAAATTCTTTAAAAAAAATTTTTTAAATAGCTAAATATTTTTCCATGTGGAGATAAAACACATATTAGCATTAATGGGAATCTTGGGGTTTTAAATATTAATTCTTTTGTGGACTTTTCCTACAACATAGTCAGCCAAATTGTTCCAAAGGGTGTTTAAAAGTGTTACTGGATGCTGGCTTAATAAGTTTTGGAAATCCTAGGTTAAATAGAGCAAAAAAAAATTTTTTTTTTAAATTCTCTTTAAGCAAGAGAGACTCAAAGAGCCTTTAGCATCCGCATGAGCCTTGTGGACTGAGCCTTGCGGATCTTCAGGTGCAGGACACAATGCGCGTCTTCTGCCAACAGTGTCAGGCCACACGACACTGTCCTGAAGCATCCCGCACATTACCGTTCCGTGCAGAGCACTTTGGGAAGAGCTTCTCCTGGGTATTTTCAGTCTCATATGCTTCTAATGTTCTTTTCCATTTACAGGGGTAAAAATATCTCCTCATATTAGGAAACTGTTATAATAGCATCTTACATAAGCCCAGCGCTAATTAGTTGCAAAGTGCTTTCGCCACCACGATAGCACCTTAACGTTAGAGGGTTTTTGCGAGGCAGGTGTAATGAGCCTCCTCGCACAATCGAGGACGTGGGACAGTGACCATCTAAGCGACGGTCTCAAGGTCACATGGAGAGTTAGTAACAGAACTTGGGTTAAAATTCCTTTTTTTTAAGAAACCCGGGCAAAAGCTCTTTCCCCTTAATTGTAATGTTTCTGCGGCATTCGCTTACACATTAGTGCCTGTGTACTCTCATCTAACCCTACATTAGCTGATTATGAACCATGTTAGTCATTTCTGAAGCCTCGTCAGGAGAGGATCTTTAGCTTGAGACCAGGTTTCTGTGCTGATGCTGGCACACAGACTAGAGGGCCCTGGTTAGGCTTCTTGAGCACTTCGGGTCTCAGTTTCCTTATTATGAAAACAGAGATTAAAAAGAGTCCCACGATCCCTTTTCTAGAACCCTTGGGGCTGCATGTATTTCTCAATGTAAACTGTGTAACAGTGAGATAATCCACTCCATCTTCCATACATGGCGTAATAACCACCATGGTGCCCAAGATAAAAGACAGATTTTTTTTTTCCAGCTAAACATCTAACTATTCACACTGAGGAGGTTCAGTTAAAGACTATTATTAACCCCAAGTCAATTCAGCTCAGAATTGCCACCAGCTAAATTTTGTCATGGAACAAATGAAAACACCTTTTGGTTTTCCGAGGTTGCGTTGGTCGGGTTCGGGCTGCTATGACAATGTACCACAGGCTGGCTGGCTTATGAACAACAGAAATTTATTTCTCACCGTTCTGGAGGCTGGAAATCTGGGGATCAGGGTGCCAGCTGGTAGGGTTCCGGTGAGGGTCCTCTACTGGGGTGCAGATGACTGACTCTCTCTGACTCTTATGAGGGCACCAAGACCATTCATGAGGAATCAACGCTCATGACCTCATCTAGTCCCAGTTACCCCCAACGGTCCCACCTCCTCATACCAGCACACTGGGGGGACAGTTTCCACATATGAATGTTGAGAAGACGCAAACATTGAGTCCATAACACAGGTTCTTGGCTATCAGAACTGTGACATCAGATCCCTCAGGCTGTTATGAAAATAGATACTATACACATTAGAGCCCATAGAACAGTACCAGGAGCACCATGAAAGCCCGGTAAATGCCAGCTATTAATATCACTATAATGATTATTAAGTAAAATTCCATTTTTCTCAATTGCATTCATTAAAAAGGAAACTCATCCAACATCTCTACATCATGAAATTTAGGAGCGAGCAAAAAATATGTAACGTTATAATCTCTACCTATTCGGGGACTTCCATAAATACACTTTTTTGGGTAATGAACCTAATAGTAATGTATAAGAGCAGGTAAATAGGAACCATAATGAATATAGGTTTCAACTATATGCTAATCTTCATGAAAATGACAAAATATGGGCTTAACCTCAAAAGAAAGGCGTGTGATGTATTTGCTTTTGTTTTACCGTGAGCAACTAGACACCACTCATTCATCTGTGCGTGCAAATGGGGCGTCTGGCACAGAGAGGAGCCAGAAATCTATTTATTGTGTAAGCAAAGATGCTGTGATGTGGCCTCTGTCCAAGGGTGGACATCTGCTTCTGGCAGGGTCAGCCCTCCTGACAAGTGTGCAGGGTTCAGCAACGAGCATCAGACCCAAGAACAACCAAAGAACAGCGTCCCTGGATTTCTGTGTCGAGACAGTGAGAGAAAATTGTATGAGCTTCTTACCGGTGACTGAAGACACCAAGAGGACAGCAGCTGCAGCGTCTGAATTCCCTGTACCTAAGAAAGGAAGAGAGAAAAGTTAATACACGACCTTGTGTAGAACAACAACAGCAAAAACCGGAGAGGATTAACGTGTGCGTGTGTGTTTGAGTCGTGATCCCCAAGAGCTTTGAAGTCTGGTCCATTCCTCCCATTCTGGACAACTTGTTTGTACTCTGAGACCCATCCCATTGTCCTTCCAACACATTATCTTTTTAAATTTTAGCTTAAAGTAGTTTGTCTGTTGCATTTTCAAACAAAAAAAGTGAGTCTTATACGTATGGAAGGTCAAGGGCTTTGTACATGAAGCTATTTCATCTGAACTATTTATAAAACTTGAAAAAAAATGGAAATGTAATGCTCCACACTGGAAGAAGCACAGTCATCTAAGCCTTGACAAGTCTATAAAACCGAAATGTGTTGCAGCCGTTCAATCTGTTTCAAAGATTATTAAGCAACCTTTTTTTTTTTTTTTAATGTGAGAAACAATTAAGCAAAAAAGCAGGTACAAGACTGTTTAATCAATATTAGTCGCATTTGTTTGTAAACACGTTAATGGGTGCTCAGAAGGAAAGCTATGCAAATGTCAAGAGTGGCTGCCTGTGGATGCTGATAACACAGGTATGTCCATGCTCTGCTGTACTTTTAAATAAGCATATATTTTTATATTTAAAAATATGGCATCAAATTATAGTTATATGTAATATAATATTTGGTTTGGCGCCTAAGCAAATTATTAGAAATTTCAACTTAATAGTCAAATTACTGGAGTATTTATTTTATAGAGAAAAAGCCAGAGAAAAAATAAAGGAGAGACAATTACTATTCTAAGTGGAATAAAGAGGACTTCTCTGTGCACATTTACAGAAACAGCACAGAGGTGTCTGCCCCAATAAATTAGAATTTTAAGTGACTTTTTCTCTGAACAAATATTAAGGAACTATGATAATTACTTGAATTGTGTTAAGTTTTCCTTTAATTAAAAAATAAAGCCCACAATGAGTGAGATACTTTTTTTGCTGAAGAGGTACGTGGTTCCAATTACACGAGCAAGCACTGTGTAATGAATTAGACCTTTCATCCTTTGCAATTGCCTTCTGGAAAAAAAAAAAAAAAAATACATCCTCTTGCACCCTAAAAGCTTAATTCGAATACTTTTGCCGATTTTTGGCGATAAGGCCTTCTCCTTAGAAAACCAAGAGCAAAAAGCTAACACTCAATTTCTGAAAGTAGAGGGATTAAAAAATAAATAAGTTGAGAATTAGGGAATTGCAAATAAATACTCCAGTGAGATACCCCCTCCACCTGTTAGAGCGGCTGTGATCAACAAGACAAGTCATAGCAAGTGTTGGAGAGGCTGTGGGGACAAGGGACCCCTCGCTCAGGGCTGGTGGGGATGTAAACTGGTACAGCCACTGTGGAAACAGTATGGAGGCTCCTCAAAAAAAACAAGAATGGAGTTATCATATGACCCAGCAACCCCTTCTGGGTATCTACCCCAAAATTTTGCAAAGATATATGCATCCCTATGTCCGTTACAGCATCACTCACGGTGGCCAAGACATGCAGACGACCAAAGTGCCCTTCCATAGATGACTGGATAAAGCAGATGCGGTGCATTCAAACAATGGAATAGGACGACGCCGTAAGAAAAGGTGAAATATTGTCATTTGCGACAACACGGATGCACCCTGAGAATATCATGCTAAGCCAAATAGGTCAGAAAAAGCTAAGGGAGCCCATCCATCGTTCAGTTTGGCAGGAGCACAAGTTATAAATCGTATAGCGGTAGGTCCTAAGTTTTCTAAACTAAAGCAAGACCCTTGTTAGCTATGGTACTGACTTTTTAATTGCATTTTATTTGCAAGGTGTGTCAAAGGAAAGGACTTGCACGGGAAAGTTAACTTTAGATAAATTACTCTGATGGCACTATTGGGGTGCTTTCCTAGGCGCACAGCTTAAGAACCTCGACAGGCCATTGAAGCCACTCATCGAGAGAAACAGGCAGGAAAGAGAAGATGTTTTCATGAGGTTGAAAAGATCAGAGCTCCCTTATAGACACGGGTTCCAAATTCATATGGTAATTGGTACAAGGATGTATAGGTTTCCAAAAAGCAGAATATTCACACCTTGAGCTCTGAGCTGGAAAGCGAAGGTGGAGGCCGTGATAGTATTAGAGTCTTACCCAGCTCTTTTCCCTTCCCTATTCCAACGTTGTAAGGCAAGGCCATGGCCATAAAGTGTGATAAATGTCACATCTGCAAAGATATTTTAAGAGACCACATAGAATTCACCACTTCCTCTGAGTGACCGTAAAGAGAGACGACTCCCAGCTGATCGGTGAGAAATAAACCTTGTGGAGGTTAAGACATTGAGAGATCGGATGCCAGCTTATTACTACGGAGAAGCCTCCTCTCCTCCTATTACTAAAGAAATGATCAGTTATTCACTTAAGTATGTCATTCAAGCCATAAAAGCAGATGAGATTCCCCAGGAGTGTGTAAGAAGAAAAGCGTTCTGAGAGCAGAACCTTCTGGAACTCCATCACTCAAAGGCCAGATCAGTCAATGAATGTCCCCAAATGTCACCAAGTGGGAGCAGTTTCGGGAAAACTTTTACAAGCAGAAGACAGCAGTGTTATAGAAGCAAAAGGAGAGAAGGCCTTCGAGGAAGACGTAGAATTAAACGCAAACTATTCATATAAATTAAGAACTGAAAAGCTGCCCTCGAGTTTAGGAACTGGATGGATGCTGGCCTGAGAGGACAAATTTATTGGAATTGTTGGAAGGCACAGCATAGTAGGTTCAGGAATAATAAACAGGCAACGACTACCTTTAAGAAGCTTTGCTGCGAATGGTAAGATGCTGTATTTTCCATCAAAGGGGGATAAATTAATGGAAACAGTTTCAATTGATCAGCAGAATTTTTTTTACTTCATCCTTTCACTCCACCTGTAGAAGTAAACACTGTGTGTGACAATATCACGCATTCAGGGCCTTAAACGTTGGGACAAATCGTGTGCCTTTCAGGTGAAGCGCAGTGTAAGTGATTTTAGAACCAAGCAAAATTTTTACATAAGTTATTTCATTATAACTTTACGCAGATTCCATCAGAAATATGACAAATGTCTGAGGACAAAGACTTGCTTGTTTCGCATGACTAACTTGCCTGTACATACATATGTGCACATGCAGGTACATACATATTATAACTATATTGATACTGAGAGGAATGACGATTTGGTGAAAGATGTTTCATTTCATGAATCAGATTGACTTATTTACGTTTTCAGAATGCATTTATATCTTAATTAATGATGAAGGAAATGTGTGGTCAAGGCTACTCAGTATTTCTCTTTAAGATGGTTTGTTGTACAACTTGAATTTGTCCAAAAGTAAGTCCATGTGCACATATTTTGTAAATAAAGTGAGTTATAATTTAGTTAAATACAGTATTACAGTTTCCTTTAGACAGGTAAAATTTTAAAATATTGGCCCTGGCCAGGTAGCTCGACTGGTTAGAGCATCGTCCGGATACACCAAGGTTGGAGGTCCAATCCCCGGCCAGGCACACACAGGAATCAACCAGTGATGCACAAATAAGCGGAGAAACAAATCAATCTCTCTCTCCTTTCAAGTCAACACGTAAAAAATATTAAAATACTGAGTATCTTGAACGAATATATATATGAATTCGTTATCCCAAATCTACTATCTTTTTCGAGCATGGATTCTTAATAACGTTGATCTAACGTAGGAATGAATGACTTTTAAAAATGAAAAGATTAAATAGCTCTGACTCAGTAATTGTTGGAGATGATAAATATGTAGAAATAAGTGTATGAATAATTTTCTGAGCCTGAAGAAATATTTTGTTGTATTGACATGCATTAAATACCACCCTGAATATCAATAGTGCTTAGAAGCTGTTTAAGTTGATATTAAGCTGAAAATGTAAATTTATGCAGCAATTAGAGAATTATTTGTGCAAAAATGCAGCAAATCCGAGATAATATAAAACTGCTACAAGCTCTTCAACAGGGTGAGAACCTTACAGGCTCATCATAGGCTGTCAGATGAAGTGTTGTGTTGTTAGGGACACTCCCTATTAATGCTGATGGGATGAGAAACTATTTCTTTTCCTTGCTAAGTATATCAAGATCACCCTTCCTTAACCAGATTCCCTTCTGGTTATAATTAAAATTTGGTCTCCCCAAACTGTAAGCCACAATGCACTATCGTACAAATTAGTTCATAAATGTAAGCTATAAAAGAAGGTATTTAATTGTTTTTTTTGGTCACATAATACAGTTACCTAAATAGCATTGCACTCCTAAGGATGTCGGATCTATACTATTCGGGTAGGCCAACAAAGTGGTGAAAAATGCATACCTAATATACAGCCTGCATAATTAGACGCTCTAAGATGGAAAAAATTTTTCTTTAGCATTAACCCAATTTTTATACAAGCAAGTCTCCAACACAGGAAAAGTCTTAGCCCCTCAAAAATAGTCTCTAAAGGGCTGCATCTTAAAGACTGATCTGCAGGCCAGTGGAAGGGTGCAAACTAACGCCGATCGTGAGAAAAGCAATCCAGTATTTGAGAGGGTTTAGAACTTTTATGGCTATATGGCATTGCCAGGACATCCAAGACCATCATTCCTCCCCCTGCAGATCATTTTTATTTTGCTTTTTAAGTCTTGGTTCCTTGGGGGGGAGAAAATACAGATAATTTGAGAAGTACAAGGGTGTTCCTTGCCTTTGCATGTTTAGGCAAATGTTAGGCAAATGATTTAATGGCAAAAATAAATAGATATATAAGGAACTTAAGATATTCAGGGCATTATATAGTGATGAACACCAGATAATTTTTCAGCAGTAGAAAAGCCTAAAGACAAACACACTAATTTTTAAATGACCTTGAAGACATAATTTCATTGACCCAGTTCTAAGTGTTGTTTACTTTTCTCAAACTTTCTCTTTTTTCCTCTACTTTTTTTCCCTTTCTTCTTTTGTAAAAATTTTCTTGGAACATCCTAAAAGTAATTGAGTTGACTGCTGACCACTTGGCTTCCAATGGGTATCTACAGTTCACATTTATTAGTAATTTTATTAGTAATTTTATTTAACCTTGAAATAAGCTCTTTTTATGTAAAGGGGCTAATAAAATGCTTTATTTTTTTTTACTTCCTTTCTTATTACATTTATTGGGGTAATGGGAGAAGATATGCTTGACATTTCTGCTGTCACTCCACACTGACCCCTGACTGGAAGTTGTTCATAGTCCTAGGGCCACCTCTTCAAGCAGTGGGTAGTCCTTGGTGGCCCCATAAATATCAGTTAAACGTAAAACAATTCAGTGGATATTTACGAATGAGTTTGTCAAAGCCTAACTATGGAGAAACACCCCACGTCTTAGCCCATGCGGGCTGCTATAATAACACATCATAAACTGCAGAGCTTAATAACAATGGAAATTTATCTCTTGCAATCTGGAGGCTGAGAGGCTTAAGATCAAGGTGTCTGGTGAGAGCCCACCGCCCCCGAGATGGTCACCTTCTCGCTGTATAAGTTCACAGGGCTAAAGGAGCAATGAATAAGGCCACTAACCCCATCATAGAAGCTCCTCGCTCTTGACCTAACCGCCTCTCAATCCCATCACCTGGAGGGTTAGGGTTTCAACACGAGAATCTGGGGAGGGCATAAATATTCAGAGCATGGTAAATGCCTCCTCGCCTTAAAGTCATGGCCAGTGGTCCCCATGAAGAGCATCGTGGACCAACGTGGCCTGGAGGGGTGCTGAGTAATTTTGGCACCAAAGTCTCTGCAGTTCTGCAAGTGATAAAGAAGAGACCTGATCAGAAAATCCCCCGGGGGCCATAAATGGATATTGCGAGTCACCGTACTAGTTTATAAAAATATAGAATCAAATAGAGTGGAGCTATTCATTTCTATAATCCTATAGAGGCTGCCTGGGTGAAACAATCCAACAATTATAATGCTATGAGAATATCAGAGGGATGGGTAACTCAAGATAAAGAAAGAGATCCAAATGAAATCTTTCCAAGAAGAAATGCCTGGATTTTTGAAGAAATTGGGCCAATAGAAGGGGATGAGTATTAGAGCTTGAATGATAGGGACCATCTGGGAGGCATGGCAGGTCGTTTGGCATTTTGACACTCATTTCAGGAACACAGATTGAGTCTGGAGGGTCTGAGTTTGGAGAAATTGGCTGGGTCCAACTCCCAAGAAACCTCCAGTGCCAAGTTAAGAAATCTGACATTACCTTTCTATAACTGCGAGGGAGACGTGATCAGATTTGCATTCTTGAGGACAATTTTAGTAATGCTGTGGAGAATAATTTGTAGGAAGGTTATGATCTAAGGCAGAGGAATTGGGTGTGAACTCATGAAGCCTTTTAAGTGAGAGATGATGAAGGTCTGAAGGGAGTCAGCAAAAAAGAAAAATACAGAGGAGACTTGGTGATTAATTGAACAATGGATGTAAGGAAAGAACCAAAGATAGGTCTGGTTTTTTGCTTTGGGAATTTGAATAGATCATAATGAAAATATAAGAGGAAGTTCAGGATAAAGTGGGGAGGGGGCAAATGATAAGCTTGGTTTGGTGCTCCTTGCATTTGAAAAACAGATTCATGTTGAGCAGCAGATATTCAGTAGACAGGTGGAAGTACCCACCTGGAGCTTCAAAGACAGGTACCATGTGGTGGAAATCAATAATTTTAAAAGGATTTGATGGCTCAGGTGATACTACAATCTAGGCCAGAATAAAGTTTCAGGGGAACCATACAACGACTCTTAAGAGCCAGGTCGATGGAAAATCTGGAGCATGCAAACCCAGATTGTTCACAGAAAACAGAAGGGAACAAATTGGGAGGGATTATTCTAAGACACTGTCAACAACAGAAAACAAACAAGCAGGAGCACCGATTTTATTCAGATCTGAAGTCCAGATCCAAGCGGTTCTGCCTTAACTTTTATAGGAAGAACGATACATGTCGGCTCTAGGTGTCATCTCCATACGATGGAGTATTCTGCCACTTCGTCTACGTTTTTGTACTTTCCACATTTTCTACGCTAGGTATGTATTACATAAATGATAAAGCTGCCTTTTCTCTTTCAAATAATAATAAAAATAGCCTCCCTCGTTTTTTAGTTCTTGCCTCCGTCTGTCTCTGGCCTGGTGAGGGGCTCTTGAGTCGTCATGAGGTTCTCCTGCTCCAGTGCCAGGCTGAAAACTTTGCTCAGCCTTTAACTCGATGCCAAGTTAGCTTTGGCGTCCTCGCTAGGTGGGGTGTCTCCTATGATCCCCAGGAAACGACTTCCTGTTTGCATTTTAAGCATTCCCTTGAAATGGGATTCTAAGGCATAGAATCCCTTTTCTCTCTTTGTTGTCCCTGTTACATACGGGGCTTCGAAATTTCTCTTGAAATAGAATAAAATTAATGAAAACACCTTACAGATATATTTAAATAGGCAACTGTCCACCCTAGGGGGGCACATCTTTCCGTATTCACCTTTTAATCTTAAGAAATGCAATGCCACAGCGAGAAGAAAGGGCATTACGCTTGCTTTACGGCTAAGGAGATTAAAATAATAAGAATGGGCTATAACTTTAAAAATCGAGTGACGGTGTCCTTTCCTTTGTTGTTAACTCCATTGATCTACCCATTATGCTGTTCTTCTTCCAAGAAGCTGGGATAAAAAGAGCATTTGTGTAGCTATTTGGAAGATAAATAAAGCAGAGCTTGTTATTTGTAATCAGCGCCCTCCTTGGCGCTCAGATCTACTTCAATAGCTGGTACAGCTCAGGCACCGCGAGGGACGCTGGCAGAATGCGCACTAAAGAAGGTGCCGGTCAGGGGGCTCCGTGGGCCCCTTCTCCCTGAAACATAAATCGGATTATCCGGGCAATTAGGTATTTGTACAAAAGGGAGACCAGCGTGCCTTTGACAAGAAAGTCAGACATTATCATAGTTAAAGCCTTGCAGTGGGGCCATGTGCCATCATCCTCTGGGCTGTCATCTGTCCGGATGCTTTTATCTAAAATGCACTGTACATGGAAGAATTAGCATGTTACTAGGAGGCAGGAATAAGCGACTATCATTTAAAAAGAGATAAATATGTTGTATTTGATGATATTCAGATCGTAGGACTGTTTTCTGTAAGGCATGAAATAAATGTGATCAGTAGCTGAAGAACAGGGAGGCAGGTCCTCGGACGTGGACAAGAGTTTGGCGAAGGCCAAGGGAGAGGGAGCCCGGGGTGGGCGGAGGCGGGCAAAGGGGAGGGGAGGGGATGGGGACACCTACAATAATGTCAACATTAAAAATTTTTAATTAAAAGAGGAAAAAAAAGAATCTGGTTTCAGAGACATATAAACTTATAAAAAAATTAGCACGCTGAATCAACATCTCCAAAAACTATAATTTGGGGCCTCAAGGACACGCAAAATCCGTAGGTCTTGGTGCAAAGAAGAGCTCCTCCGAAAGACACTGCCTCCCCAGCACACGCACAAAAGGAAAATTCGGTTTGCTAAGAAATGCAGTGGTCGCGGTAATTAGATTTTTCTTCAACTCCAGCATGCATTTCATCCTGAAATCTTCTCTCTGAATTAGCATCTGAGCTTCTGCTGAATATAAATTACCCCGCCAGCTCTTTCTCCAGTGTGTCAATTTACTTCCATCGCAGCTCAGTCTGCCTGAACCCCAACCTGCGAAGACCAGCCGTGATTTCAAAGACGTTTCTCACAAACGCTTTGTGGTATCGGCCTGTCCTCCTCAGAGCCCTTCGGCCTCCCCAGCGATGTTCATATAACAAAACGAAAACCAGTGCGAGTGTTTCCTGAGCTCACGTCTCTCACCGGAGAAAAGTATAAGTATTACGTGAACACAGCATTGTGTTCTTTTTCTGCAGGCATCTCAATGTCGTCATCTAATCCATCTTGCTTAGCGCTCACGCTGCTCCTAGAATAACCTCTTAAGTCATCCAAAGGGGTCAGCCTAAAGAATTCATCAGG
Source organism: Miniopterus natalensis (assembly GCF_054644295.1). NCBI lineage: Eukaryota > Metazoa > Chordata > Mammalia > Chiroptera > Miniopteridae > Miniopterus > Miniopterus natalensis. The sequence continues at coordinate 16,689,755 of NC_142101.1, read as the reverse complement.
AAACACTAAGGAAATTAAAAACTGCAGCCCGGTGCAAACTCCCAATATTGACCTAGATTTTGCACTATGTACATGCAAATAATTGTCATCCTGAGAATTAATGCTTAATTTAATTAGCACTTGTTCTAAAGAATGTGTAGGTTATGTTCCTGTAAGAGGAGGGCTTCGGCCATTGGGAGCTCCCTCAGTAAACGTCGTTTCTCATCGACTCAAATTTTCTGTCGCCTGGCCCTTGAAGGGGACAATCCTAACTCCTTTCAGGCTCCGCACAGGTGCAAAGCCTAGGGACACCCACTCACGCACTAAGCCAAATACTAAATTGGTCAGCCTCCTGCAGAATGCAGCCCGGCTCCTTGGTAAGGAGTATTTTCCTGGTCATTACCCACGCCCTGCGCAGCCAGCCCAGGCAGAAACACCGAGAAATGTCAGAAACCTACGCACATAGGAGCCTACGGAGGAACCTGGGGGTGGGCTGCAAGGAGCTGGACAGCCAAGGTCAGCCAACAGGCTGGAATCCTTTGGACCTCACCGCGAACCAGCTGTGTGACCTCAGGCAAGCCGTGCGATCTCTTTAAGCTTTCGTTCCCTCGCCTGCCACGCGGAGATGGCATGAACAGCCACCTCCTACGTCATCGTCCTGAGGATCAAAGTAGGCGCCGCCTCTGACCCAGAGATCCTGGGCCTGAGTGACACAATATGCGCCTGTTCCAGAGCGGGGCCGTGCAAAGCCAACTAAACGAGGGAGAAACTCCCCGAAGAAAGGAGAAACACAGGGGTTAAGAGCGAGGGAGAATCCAGCCACCCCTCCTGAATAAAGACACGCTGCTCATGGCCCAGCTTAAAGAGTTTGGGGTTTGGTTTTGTAGATGTACCCGGCCCTGCTGGGGTGACCCAGGTAAAGCCTAAGCGAGACACGCAGGCGGCACCCTGACCCACGCTGCGATTTGAGGCCTAGTTCCCTGCACGAGGGGGCCCGAGGGGGCCGTCTAAGCTTCGTCGCGGGGCTGTGCCCTCCTTCCTCTTGTCCTGCCCAGTCCCGGGCTTCGCACACTTTCCATTTTACAGGCCAGGCTGCCTGCACATCCAATTTTATGGCTGGGTGGACTGGATAATATTCAGTTCATAATTGGCAATCGGGGGCGCGCGGTTCCAACCGCCAACCAAGAGCTGATTTTCCGTGAACATAATGTGCTGTCGGAGGAGGACACCCCCCCCGAAAATCCGCGGGGGGCTGGCTCTTGGGCTAATATGGAAGCTCGCTGTGCGGCGTCTGCCGCAGACGCCTGGACTCCTGACTCAGCCACGCCCGCGTGTCCCAGCGACGTGTCGCGCCGTTGGCCTCTGTTGGACATTTTCCATGATAAAAATTTAACACGTGGCCCCGAGAGCTCCTGGAGGGCGCCCTTAGAGTGGACGCTGTCACCTGGCGTCCTTAGCTCCTGGCAAGCACCTGCTGTTTGTCCTGTGAGTTGCGGGGGGCCGCGATCTGAGTGGCAGCTGGCCGCTGCTGCTTGGCCAGGACACAGGGTGACGCCACGTGCAGACGTGCGCGCTGAGGCTATGGACTGGTGTCCCGGTGTTGCAGATGACAATGATTGGGCCAAGGACCAAGGGTACCATCTACAGGTCCTCGTACAACCTCTTGCTCTGATGATATCAGCACTAGGCATTGGCCTGGCACTATAAATGCCCAATTGACATTTTAGCCAAATAGCTTCCCTTTGATGACTTACTCTCCTATTGCATTGTTTTTTGGGTTTTTTTTTAATTTATCTTTATTGTTAAAAATATTACAGATATCCCCTCTTTTTCCCCCATTGACCCCATCTACCCTGCATCTCCCCCCCCCCCAGACCTTCCCCACACTATTGTCTGTGTCCACGGGTTATGATTATAAGCATATAAATTATTTGATTAATCTCTCCCCACCCACCCCCGCATCCCTCTGAGGTCCCTCAGTCTGTTCCATGCTTCTATGTCTCTGGATCTATTTTGTTCCTCAGTCTATTTCATTTATTAGATCCCACATATGCGTGAGATCATGTAAAACTGAATCAGGAAGAATCCGAAAACCCGAACAGGCCAATAACAACTGATGAAATCGAAGCAGTAACAAAAAAACAACCAGAAAAAACAGTCAGCAAACAAAAGCCCTGGTCCAGACGGCTTCACGGGGGAGCTTTCTAATTCATTAAGTTGTAGGGTTAGATAGTTTCCTAAAATACTCTCCTGTTGTAATCACCTCCCAAGAGACGTCCAAGTCTCCTGTAGGACACCCGGAATGGGGACGAGTGACCTAGGGGATTATCTGAGGAAGACTTACCTACCTTATTTAGAATATTCTCCTATTTCCTCCCTGGCATTTTCCCACTTTCTCCCAACGGGACTCTTTCTCATCTGACTTGTGCTCATCCCTTAAGTCAATCCTATTAGTAGAAAATACACTTTTTTGTACATTTTCCATTTTTTTCCCATCGACTAAGAGTTACATACAGCGCTGTCCGGACACTGTGTGCATTATTTAAAAACTCTATTATGTAATATTTAAAGGAAAGCAACATGTTTATGTGTTAGTGCCCTATAATAGGAGAGAGTTTATTTCGGGGAGCATGTGTTTGAAAGGTACTTAGTTGGACTTGATTACAAATCATCTGGAAGGGCCTACGGGGGAGAAGTGGAGTAATGACTCTAAATTACATTCCATGAGCTAGGTCTTTGCTCGGCTTAAACGAATCGCTTGCTGGGAGTTTGTACCGTTGGAAGGATCCTAACTTATTCAGGCCACCGAGGTGCTATTTACTGCGTTTATTACTCCCCAGTCCCCACAGCTAAACAGGCAGTAAAGAATCCACGAAGAAGGGCTTTCATTCCTGCTCATCTGGTATAAATGGTTTCACCTTTGAGTCTCTGCCAGGACCTCAGGCAAACGCAGAATGCAAATACGATCATATTAAATCTGTCTTTTAGACTTTTGAAATAAATTTTGACCGGTTCAACTCCGTCCAGTGTATCCCAACATTTATACCCAAGCCTAGAGGCCCTTTGGAAAGGGATTTTTTATTTTATTTTATTTTATTTTATTTTAATTTTATTTTATGAATGAAAATTACACAGAGGCAGCAAAAATGCAAGCGCTTTCTCCTTTGTGGCTCCCAACAGCTACTTGTAGTCAGTCGATGCTATTTTTAATCTGCTTTTCCCAGTCATTTTCTCAGTGCTTGCTTTCCTTAACGTTTCACCACGATGATACGGACCCTTATGAGTGGCCTTCGTGTCATACGAAACCACGTTCATGGGCCTCCGGCAACGTGGCCGCTGTGGGCCTCAGAATGCAGGAGAAGCTTCTGAGTTGACGGGAATGGTCTGGATCTGGACTGTCCCCTATCGCAGCCGCCGACCCCGGGCGACGATCGAGTGCTTGACCTGTCACTGCTGCGACTGAGGAGCTGAACATTTCATGTTCTCTCACTTGAATTCATTCGAATTTAATGAACCACATGTGGCTGGTGGCTTATCCCCGGTTAGAAGGATGCTACACATATTATCGCTTTTACTACCACGATTCATTTGCAGACTGCACGTACATGCTGGGATACATATCGAAAATAAACACCACCACCAACAAGAAAGAGTAAACTTTTAAAAAGGGAGGGAGGGCAGGAAGGGAAGAACCCCAGCTTTCTAATGACCCGGCGTCTCTCCGGCCCCTTGGAAACTGTACCCCGCTGTACTTTAGCTCTGCTGTTAAAATTTATTTAAGCCTTGCAAACTAAAAGCATCTGTTAACATCTGGGTGGAGGCCACACTACGTACGCAGGCTTGCCGGACGGTTTTATGTTTTCAAGGATGTGAATACATGGTCACCGTTTATCGACTAGAGTTTCCGTTTATATAAATCTGGTGCATCTACCACATTTAATTTAAAAATGTCTTTCAATGGAGTCTCCTACGCTGGTTTCTCAGAGGGGAAGAGAGAGCTCTGATCAGAGCCAGATTTACCATGAAATATATTAGATCCTTATAATTTATCGATTTTAAAAGTAGTTGGAAGCTAGGTAGTAATACTTTACTTTTGTCCAGATATGAAGACATTCCTTCTACAGATTCTTGAAAATGCTTAACACAGCCCGGCAAGTGCGGCTCAGTGGTTGAGCATCGGCCTATGAACCAGGAGGTCCCCAGTTAGATTCCTGGTCAGGGGGCCGCCTGGTTTGTGGGCTCGAGCCCCATATCATGGGGAAACTATTTCTCCTGGCTGCCTCAGCTTCCCCGGGGAAGAGCTTAGGTTTAGCCTGGGAGGCAACGGGGGTTTCTTTGAGATCGAAGACTAGCTACTCGGGAAGCACTGGTTCAGGCAGAAGCCCCAACGGTGCTCTGATTACGGGGTGAAGGCGAAGGAGCCAGAATGAAGGGCTCAGGTCCCATCAGAGTCCTGAGCCTGGGAAATTGGAGTCGGGGTTGCAGGGGGGGAGCCTTGAGAAGGAGGGAGGGTAGGAAAGCGATTTTAAAAACGACACAGCTTTGTCTGCACTCATCCCTAACTATGAAACCCGCAAGGTGTTTTTATCATGTTTTTCCAAATACTAACCGATTCTGAACGATCACCCTTTCAACCCAGCCTCTTGCTAGGGTGGCCCTGTCTTGGTGACACAGCCGTCCCAGGCCTCTCTCACGTTATAGCCCCAGGTAGGCTTTCAACTGTTCGCCCCCCGCCACCCTCATCAGAGCTTCAAGGAAGGGAAAATAACTCAGTCATTTCAATAAGGTAAATGCGTCTGGAAACAACGACAGCCTCAGCTGGCTCCCTGTGCGTGCCTATCTACGCGGGGACGTGTGTCCCACTCAGTGGCCTACTCGATGGAGCCTTCGACACCGTTTCCGCTCAGCGGCAGCTGACCGACACAGCTTCGATTTCTGACCTGACGGCTTTGGGCTGCGGGTGGGCTCCGCTTTTGTGTTTCTCGGCGGATTCAAAGCTCTGCAAGGGCTTCCCGCGCCGTTGCTGGGGGCCTGTGTTGTGAAACCTTCTCCGTGGGTTGCGTGCATCGAGTGCGGCCAGGTCTCTTGAAAGCCTTTCTAATCCTTGCGTTCAGTTCCCTAACATTCCTGCCAATTGACCGGCCTCTGTGTCGGCGACAGATGTGAGGGACGCATTAGCCCCAGGCCTGTCTGTCTCTGCGGGATACAATTCTTCTTTTTCTACCGGGGCTGAGACACAATGTCGGAAAAATAAGTCTGGTAACAAAAGTCGCCGTGTGCTTTCATGTCGCACTGTCCTCAAGTCCCTGAAAACCGATTTCTATAACATCACAAAATTCCCTCTGTCCGGGGTGAATCAGACCGCGGAGGGGAGGGGGCGGTCACGCAGTCACCGTCCACAAAAGGCTTGGTTTGGGAGACACAGTGATATCTTTTCGCTTAATCTCTTCTTCAGAGACATCCAGGAATGCTGAGTCCTATCGCCTGAGTCCACCATCCTCGGTTGCATCTACCTATTTCGGTTTTGTGAGAATACAGTTGACTCTGTAAAGCGTTTCAAAGAGTCCAGGGTGCAGGCTTCAATAAACACTATCTACGTTCTAGCGATTTTTTTCAAAAGAAAATGGCAAAACACACGTCTTCACTCTTAGCCCATTGAAGTAATACGCGACGGAATTAAATCCTGTGACCATTTAAGCAGAGAGACTGTGTCTGTGCCAACGACAGCGGTGGCGTTCTAACGACAGCCTGATCCTGTATTGGGTCTGTCGCCAGCCTGGTGCTGACCCATGGTAGAGGGACCAGCATGACCGACGGGCCCGGCTCTCCCTAGGCCTTTGTGGCCTGGCTGCTGGGATTAAGGGTCAGCAAAGTCCGCAAGACGGCACCCTCCCGTGACACCCGATCAAAGCAGCAAGATCGGCCACACTCGCCGCGTGGCCATGGGGTGTGCACTTTGGTCCCTCTTATCGTTTCAGTTGGTCGCCTCGGTATTTTGCCTGGGTTCTGGCCTAAACCCTTAAGAAGCAAATATAGCCTGGCTGGCGTGGCTCAGCGGTTGAGCGTCGACCTAGGATCCAGGCGATCGGGGTTCGATTCCCGGTCAGGGCACAGGCCCGGGTTGCGGGCTCGATCAATGACTCTCTCATCGTTGATGTTTCTGTCTCTGTCTCTCCCACTTATCTACCCCACCATTCAGGCCGCTGATTGTAGTCTGACATTCTGAGTTGGAAGATCCATTCTGGGTGCAAATAGAGATGACTAGGGGGTGCGAGCATTTTCACAGAGGAACACAATGTACAATTTTAGGGTCCTAAACTAGTTTCAATTGCCGCTTTCCTTATTTGAGTGTTTATGTTTTGGAAGTATTTTGATCACAGACTATAATTTTTTTAAAAAACATAGCAAGGCCATTTTGTGGGTTTGTGTCTTTTTTTTGGATTACTACTGAAGCTTTCAATGCAGTGTTTATCCAAATTGTTTGTCTTGTACAGGCGAGAATGACATCTCTAGACGGCTAGCTACATATTTGGAAATGGCCTGTCAGCTATTCAAGCCTATCAGAGAGCCCTGGAAGCAGCTGGAACAGAATTGAATTCCTCTGGATAATCGGCGTATATGTCACTCGGAAAACACACTCTGTCTCAAATAATGTTGACCAATGAGACAGGGCATGTCTTCCCACACAGACCACACACTTTCACATGGGGGAAAACAAATAAAAGCATTGTCCAGAGACATTTTAAATTTCATGAGAATGTATTTTAAGATGAAATAGGCCAGTTTCTGGAAATCTTAGCCAAAGGACTCAAGGCGCCAAACTTTTTTTGTAACCGATCCGATGGTTCATGCTTTGGAGGCTGCGTGTTCTGGGAAATACAACAAAATAGAAAATAGACAGTTTACGTAGAAAGGGCTCAATTTAATTTTCTTTTTTTAACCCTTACCCGAGGATATTTTTTCCATTGTTTTTCAGAGAGAGTGGGAGAGAGAGAGAGAGAGAGAGAGAAACATTGATGCGTGAGAGACACATCGATTGGTTGCCTCGCTCATGCACCTCGACTGGGGCCGGGGATTGAGCCTGCAACCGAGGTACATGCCCTTGACTGGAATCGAACCCAAGACCGTTCAGTCCACGGGCAGACACCTTAACCATGGAGCCAAACCCTCCAGGGTGAAAGGGCTCAATTCAGCACGTTGATAAAATATCTGCCTGTGAGCTAATTACACAGCACTATTCAGGTTTACGGCAGGGAAACACCCTTCTGGTTTCTCTGGGATGTCTCTTCACATATATTAAAAAAGTGCTTTGCAAAGAGTAAAGAATGTGACAGTTAATCAGAATCATCTCTCTAAGGTGGCCTGATCGGACATTCATCTTTATAAAACTCAACCGTGAAGTTAAATATCATCATGAAACCAGTTTTTGGTGCTGGTCTATTAGAGAAAAGACTCAGTCGCTCTCTCTCAGACATACAGAAGCGGAGAACATGTTACATCAGAAAATAACACCTGGTTGAGGGCTCTTGTGCCTGAGAACATCTGTTTGCTACATTTTAAAATGAATTAGGTAACCACAACTTGATTTAGTATTAATTTCTGTTAGTCTGAGATGCCAATTTATAAGCCACACTGATTTAAAAGAGAAGCAGAATTAGCAGAGCTACAACATGGCACTAAGAAAAAAAAAGTACCAGAAATTTGGGGACATAAAGTCTAAAATTGTGATTTATGACCAAGAAATTCTGCTTTTAGCAATTTTTTTTTTTTAACAATTCAGTGTGGAATAGAGAACCTAACATACAACCTGAATTGTTCTCATTCACTTACTCAGAAAATAATTATTGAGAGCCTAGATTATTTGTTGTACGTACATTTCCATCTGAGGAATTTTTTCTCTTATCTCACCTGTTCTCTGCATCACATTGGGTTCTCTTAGCCTTCGAAAGCTCAATCTGATGCTCAACTGGGAGACCCAGGCTAACCCTCCTGTCCTACAGATTTAAAAATATATTCATTTCTAAAGCTTTAACAAAACAGTTCCTTGTGATTAGGACCAAAAAAACAAAAAACAAACAAACAAAAAAGGTACAACACCTGTTTAATTTTGGTAGAGCTTGTTTCTACTCAACAGGCAAATCACTTCCTTCGCTTTATTTTGGACCAAATGAAAACAAAGGGAAGATATCACCCACCTGAGCGATAGTCATTTTACATCACATTTTAGCTCAGAGTAACCCTGATGAATTCTGGTTACTGAATTGATAGATGACCAATTTCTGAGTCAGAGAAGCAGTTCGAAACTAGTTCTTTTACTTTCAATTGCTTCCCTAAATCTCCATTATGATCATTTAGATTCTCTCTTTTTTGCCCCCTTCTCTTAGGAAGAAATGAGGTTTTTGGCACACACACAAAAGAGAATGGCACGCTCTATCTTAATAAAGGGACTTTGCATTTTAGAGGCACGGATATGATAATGACAGAGACTAAATGAAATAATTCCTACCTGGATGAACAGCTAGCACTTCTTCTACAGTCTCCTAACGGTGTAAGCTGAGAGTTCACGGGGACTGGGTGTCTCACGATGCTGACAGTGAACCTGGAACAGCTCGGCCCGGCCTGTGAGGCTCCGTGGCTGAGCATCGACCCGTGAACCGGGAGGTCAGGGTTTGATTCCAGGTCAGGGCACATGGTCCCCAGCAGGGGGCGAGCAGGAGGCAACTGATCCATGACTCTCATCATTGATGTTTCTCTCTCTCTCTCTCTCTTCCTTCCTCTCTCTGAAATCAACAAAAACATATTTTTTTTTAAAAAAAGAAACTGAAACAGCTCAAATGGCAGAGGTGCTTTATACACCGCATGTTAAGATTAAAAATGCAGCTTTATCTCAGCGTGAGGCCAACGTTAATAACCAGTCCCACTCGAAGAAAGCATCAGGAATTCTATAATTGAAAGTTGCCCAATTGCGCATGGACGAACCTAACTCCCGAGGAGCACAATTCATCTTAGTCAGTGTTTCGCTTAAATAACAAAGTTTCAGCAAAGAACAAGCACCTTTGCTTCCCATATGATCAACGTTGATGTCCTGGATGTTTCACCGTGTCTGCAAATGATGGCGTTTGCAGATAGCATTCTGGCAGATCCTGATTACAAACTCAGGCAGGCAGAAAAATTCATTTATGGTTAAGAGAATAGCAAATGTTACAATACTCCGTCTTCGGAAAAACAATAATCATTTCACCTACAGCAAACTTGTCCACTGCCGTGGCATACATTTTCTACAAGTTAATTTTTTATGCTTCCTTTGATTGATTTTTTTCTTGCCACGGCGATGCTTTCTCAGCGATCTTCATTTACGTTCTACCTTCTGATTATGGAGATCTTGTCTGTTCGAGTAATTATACTGGAACTGCAAGTTCACGCTAAAAATGAGAATTACAACTGCCATCAGCTTCTTTGGGGTTTTGACAGATACCCTAGAAGAAAATAATAAACTAGGACCCCCTGCATTGCTTCTCACAGTGGGAATCAGCTTTGTACAGTATCTGTCTCTCTTTGATTTGCTTGGGAAAAAAAATAATAATCTGGACTCTAGATTCATTTAGGCACAACTTGCAAATCTCCATCAAGGAAGAGATGAGAAATGCCTGTGTTTGCAGCATCACTGAACACCTCTCCTTCAATTATTGGACATTATTCTGAAGCTGTTCTTTGTCTGACAAACTTAGATTTATATGTACATGTCCAGATTGTGCCAATTTAATAGATTTTTAAGTTCACTGGAGTAGGTCAACTCAAACATACAGGCTAGTGTCCAACACTGTCACGTGCATGTCTTGAGCAGAAAAAAAAAATCCTTATTAGCTATTCGAATGCAGGGTGCAGGCTGGAATCTTGGCGTGACCGCCCTCCTGCCCATCTGTTACCCTTATTTTGCCCATTCACATTGGGATCTGCCAGGATAAACCAGAGACAGAAGCCAAGGAAGGTCTGAACGAGGGGCTTAGCCTTCAAGACACACATCCAAACTTATTTCCCCCCTGTAACATGTTTTTAACAAAAAGAAAACTGGTGGGAACCGTTCCTCGGGTGTTGTTTTCTTTAAAGGGCTCCATGGTTGCCTTCCAAGAGCAAAATACGTAAACAACACAAATTAGCTGGAATGTTTACTTGGGTGAGGTTCATATCACATAACCAGGTTTATGATGTCTATTTTCAGGCCCCAGATTGGAGTATTCAAGAATTTTTGTTTGTTTGTTTCCTGTGATTCATTGGGAATTGTATCCAAGAACAGCCTAGGTTAGTCCTCAGGGATGTTAGCACAGGACGTTCATACACCGAAGATGAAAGACCCATAAAGGAGTCAGGAGCGATGGGGAGAGTCAAAAACCTGACGTCTAGGGATGGAACCAAAACGGGAGCGAAGGCTGAATCCAAGCACCTCATTTCAGAGCAGGGAAGTAGCAGCAGGCTCTCATCGCTCAGAACTCACACGGCCCGAGCGCCTCCTTATTTTATTGAATTTGTTGGGGTGGGATTGGTTAATAAAAACACCCAGGTTTCAAGTGTACAGCTCGATACCACATCACCTGCACACTGCATCCTGCGCTCGCGGCCCCAAGGAAAGTCTCTTTCCATCCGCATGGATCTCCCCCTTCGTGCTCCCTTTTTAGAGCTGGGACCCCACAACTGAATTCCGTTTGTAACACACCGAAAACAAAGAAAACCAACCCATATGCAAGGAAACCAATAAACTGCCTTCTAGGGTCCAGGATCTCCACTGAGCCAGGTCATAAATAATCTCCCTGAGGCTCTGAACTGCCTGCTTGTGAAGACCTGAAAAGAGATTCATGGGTCATTTTCAGACACTTGTCATCATCAAACAGGTTACGTAGGGGAAATTTAAAAAATTATTTACCCAACAAATGAATTCATGGGTTAGAGGCAAATTATAAGTTTCCTTGCGTAAGTTATGGGAATGGGGCTCCCCTTCTGCGCCCTGAGTCTCGTAGTTTATAGGTCTCTCATCTTTTATGGCTGCCTGAGATTCTATCCTGAGAAACAGTTGGCCACGATTTTAAGGAAGAATCTCTTTGTGGTTTGGTTTCTCTCCGGCTACAATACATGCTTTCACACTTTTAAAAACACATCATTCTACTTCACTTTCTAAAGAGCAGGGATTCATCTTTATCTGCCATTATGGGCAATGGCTTCAATTTACAAGATGTCTGATGGAAATTCTTTTTCATTTTTCAGAACACAAAAGATTCAGACTACAGGGTAAGTTTTAAATCCCTAGAAAACTTCACCAAGGTCAACAGTCTTACATAAAAGGGATATGTCTCGTCTTCTAAGAATTGAGACAGATCTAAGCTGGCATCGAGCAGATAAATGGGGATGAAAAAAATAAAACAAATAAATATTTTAAAAAAACAAAACAAATTTAAACAAGCTGCATTAAAACAGGGGTGAACTATTTTTACACCAAAAAGTCCTACCGGGCATTACTTAATTAATGATCTTTCTGATGGCTGGGCCTCTGCAGTGGGCCATTTGTCGTGGCTTTAACCCAACGTGGTGCTTTATGTGGGTGATGATGGGGGGGAGGAAAATTACACAGCTAAGCTCTCCTTAGAGGCAGCTGTGCTGTCGAATTTCCAGGTAATGAGAATATTCTCTGAACTTTGAACACATCAGGGCATGGAATGTAAAGGTTTTCGGGTTTCAGTCCTTTATTTTGGCCGACTGTCTCAACAAACGTTATTTTTACGAGCGAATTTCCACACCATCAACAAATCACAGAGCCGACGCCGGGGATGCGTTCGAAACATAAAATTAAAGAGCCAGCGCGAAATGATTGATTGCCGAGCTCAGAAGAATAAAATATTCTGTCAGCCCGGCTTAAGAGAAATATATGTCTAATATTATAGGGCACCATCCGCAATGAAAGTCAGCAGTCAGCAAAGTTTCCTAGCGCGTGAAGTGAGAAACCTGTGAAAATGTGTCTTTTTCCACAAATGAACCTCAACGTATATGGTTGCTTTTAGTAAGTTCTTAGAGTCTATACGGACATGACCCCTCTGCCCCTAGAAAATGTAACCCTTACCCTGCGTGCCTTTGGGGAGCGAGATGAAATCAGGGCCCTAGCCTGTCCTGCTCAGTGGTTAGAGCATCGGCCTGCAGACTGAAGGGTCCTGGTTGACTGTGGCCTCGGACACGCGCCTTGGTTGCAGGCTCCATGCCCGGCTCTGGTAGGGGCGCCAATTGCTGCATCTCTCACATCGATGTCTCTCTCTCCCCCCCTCCACCCTCTCTGGAAAGCAATGGAAAAAATAATAATAGAAATCAGCATTGTCTGTTTTTCCAGGTATCCAACCAAAGGGCCTAACTTCTCTCATTTTAGATGCGATCACAGACCTCTGGCTGCATCCGTTTGTTTCAGGGAGAAAGAGAGAATTATTTTCACCAGAAACACCTACAGAGAGACAACCCACGCACCGCAGTCCCAGCCAACATCCACGGGCTGCTCCTTTGCCCGTGGACCGCTACCCTCAGCCTCTGCTGCGGGCGACTTGAGATGCTCTATGGCTACCCTGAGTTCTGCCTGGCCTTTGATGAAAACCATCTTTGTTCAGCTGCATTACTTCCCCATTATCTTTTGGTGAGGCGTGAGAGCCAAGGTCTAAACAAAAAAGCAAGACAACCACATGCCCTTATTTATCCCAGCCTTTCAAGGCCCGAAACTATCTCCCCCGGCAACGAAGCTGCAGCAGCAGGCTGCGGGGAGGAGCTGAGCTTCTCTTCAGATCTAGAGAAAGAGGCTAAAGAGGCTTCTGCGAGGGATTCTTCATCCCACGGCATCGCTAGAGACGACCTGTGGGTAGCAGCCTTTAAGGCCGGTACACTGGTAGCTATCCCACAATCATTGCCTCTGCTTTTCTTTCCACTGCTTCTTCAAATACAGCCTCCCCAGTTGTGACCGTCACTGATGCCCATTTTTTTTTAATATGGTTTTATTGATTTTTAGAGAGAGAGAGGAAGAGAGAGGGAGAGAGAGAGAAACATCGATGAGAGAGAAACATCTATCAGTTGCCTCCCACGCACCCTTTACCGGGGATCGAGCCTGCAACCCAGGCATGTGCCCTGACGGGGAATCGAACCAGTGACCTCCTGGTGCCTGGGCCAGTGCTCAACCCACTGAGCCACACCAGCCCCAATTCTTGGAGAAGGTATCAGTGAGCAAATTTGGGGGCTAGTCACCTTGGTGACCTAGTATATTATACCAGCTGAATTTACGCCTCCAGTTGGAAAGGGGGTAGAGAGATATCAAGAGAGAAAGCACTTTGAGAGGAATGAAGGAATTTCAGTAACATTTATGCTCAGATGAGCCCCTCGAACACACGCAACTATCCCGAGAAGACTTTCATCGCCACTCTGCCGATCAAGGCTTTCAACTGATGTCTCCTTCCCGATACCCCAAAATTGGTCAAGGTCAACATATGGAAAACAAAACTCGTTCTTACCATCCCCCAATGATCCGGTCATTTTCCTACATTCCCACTTCATCCCGAGTGGAGCTGCACATCACGTAGGCCAGGGACCTGGGAGTCATTAGCAATTCCAGCTCCCTTGACACTGCCTCGAATTACGCACCAGTGCGCGCAGCAGGCCAATCTACAAAGATTGGGGAGACTGTCGGCTCAGACTGAGCTTAAATTTACTTTCATTTCACTTTATTAAACAAGCAATGAGCAGTGTAAAGGTTACACACAACTCAATACAGTTGTCTTTTCCTTATATACAGTCACCCAGCACATAAGGGATGTTCCCACAGCGTGGAAACCCGTGCGTGGAGGGGAGGGTTAGGATCATCAGCAGGGTCCGTGAGTCCCTCAGTTCATTTTTAATGACCTCACATACTGGCCAGATCTACTTCAACATAACAGCCCTGTAGAAACAAACAGTATCTAACTCAAGTTCCTTCTTTAATTGAAATCCATTTATTCTGCTTTTAATCTCAGGAGAAAAGAGAAATATGGGATCATCTCCTTTCTGATAATAAGACAGCCACACTTTTAAAAAATTGTAATTTATAGAGTGTCTGACACAGTAGGAAAAAAAAAAAAAAAAGAAAGAAAAAAGAAACCTCTCTACCCTCAGCTTCGGCCAGCCTCTTATTATTTATGTATTCTTTCTGTATTGGATTTACACAGTCTCTCTCCCCTGAAGAGCTCAGGGTACTATATGACAACTTTTAAACAGCAAACATTATTTCATCATAACGAGCCCGACTCTGTCTCTTGCAGAAAGAAAGCAGAAGATCAAACACTGAGCCAGAAAATGATCACTCATCCTAAGGAAGCCAAGCCCTCTTTATAAATGCAGAGCACGCAAGGAGGGTCATTGCCACCAGGAACAGGGGCAGGCCTAGGAGCTGAGCCAGAGGGGAGAGTTTCCCCTGAAAGGCATCGATTTCTTGCTCCCCTGATTTATGCATCACTGATTGCTTCGTGTATGTGCCCTGACTGGGGGGCGAACACGCAGCCTTGGCGTATTGGGACGGTGCCCTAAACGACGGAGCTACCCGGCCAGGGCCCCTTATCATTCATCTTAATTCACCATCACAGCCAAGAACATTGCGGATACCAAGTCTGATGAAGGAGAGAACCAGGCCTGGCGCAGAGCACATGCTACATAAATCTTTAATTAGATAGATACGAATGTAAACAAATGTGTGGACCCGAAGAGTCGCTGGAAACAACCCCATTGTATGTGTCAGTGCAGCTCTTCTGTAGGGACCGTTGCTTACACAGCAGGGAACAGGGTGAGTGGCGGCTGCTTTATTAATGATTGAAAACTGGTTAATGAATTATGACTGCTTAGCATAACTGAGAGGTGAGTAAATTCGAAGAGGGCCAGGTTGATCAGCAGAGCGATGTAGATGTTAGGAAATAGGATTCAGGATGAGCAGCTAAGGGAATTGGGGCGATTCGGCCTGGAGAACAGCATGGGAGGGTATTACAGCAGGCGAGGGCCAGCTGTTCATTTCTAAAGACTAACCCATGTGATGAAATACAGGAGGCGGTGTGTTAAAGTAAATTCACCAAGGAACCGAGCATTTGTAAACGTACATTTATGTTACAGGGAACTCTCAAATTTAAATTGTGTTAGAAAATCACAGTTGAAAAAAAAAAAATCACAGTGAAAATAGCTATCATTAGGTATTTGGAAATGCATAGGTGGGTTTAAATTAAATCCAATATTAGTGAAAACTCAAAATATACAAACAGACCTGAATACCTGAACTGTATATGTAGCCCTCACTTAGTAAGTTTGTTGTAAACCCAATGTTTCCAAGGTAATTATTTAAATTCAGTAAAGTTTTAATTCTCATGCTTTCATTCCGATTTTGTGGTCGGAATGAAAAGTAGTAAAATGTTTGCAGGACCCCGCACCTTTCCCAAGTGTTTTAATTTGGTGTATTCACTCTCTGTGGGAGGCTGCTCTTTAAATATAAATTTTTCATGCCCGGCTGGTGTGGCTCAGTTGGTGCAGTGCACCAGGAGGTCGCTGGTTTGACTCCCGGTCAGGGCACATGCCCGGGTTGCAGGCTCGATCCTCAGTAGGGGGCATGCAGCAGGCAGCCGATCTATGGCTCTCTCACCATTGTTTCTCTCTATATGTTCCTCTCCCTTCCTCTCTCTCTAAAATCAATAAAAACATATTTATTTTAAAAAATACATTTCAGGAAAGCATACCTTTTAAATAAAGTTGTTTATGTTTCAAATGCAACATGGTAAATGATAAATATCTACTATCTTAATATTCCACAGCCTTAGGTTTCATAATTTCAGGTTCTTTGAAAGAACGTTGTGTTTTCTCTTCACAGCTGCCTGCATGGTCTTAACAGACACATGAGCACCATCTTTTGGCAAAAATGAGCCATGAATTTAATTTATTTTTTCCCCCTCACAATGGCTATCTCTCAATTACTATCATGCATGTGGCCATTCTAAAAATGAGACTGAAAAAGGGATCATTGAAAATCATTGAAAACGATCCCTTTTAACAGCAAGTTAAAGAGATTACAATAAAAGAGCAAATTTTCAAGAAGAAGTTTTCATACAATCAAATGCTGCCGATCAAGCCTGAAAATGACCCCCCTGTTGAGTTGCAGCTAAAACATTACAGGGCCATGGGATTGGGGTGGGGTGGGGGGGCTCTGGGTGTCTAAGAAGAGGGAGGTTACCAAAAATGGGGAATAAGCCCAGAAGAGGGGGATCAGGGCGAATGGAAACGAACCCCACATGGAGACTTTGCCAACAACAACACTGGATCTCGTGCCGAGCCTAAGAACAGGTGAGCCCCATTTTTTCCCAGTTTTTTCCGATAGAACCGACCTGTAACGTTGTGCAAGTTTAAGGTCTACAAGACAATGATTTAATGTATGTGTATGTTGTGAAATGACAACCACAATAAGGTGAGCACATCCACCACGTCACGTCCTTACAATTGTGTGTGGGGGGTGAGAAATTTTAAGACCTGCTCTCTTAGCAGCTTTCTACCATGCATACGGTCAGTCCACCGTTGTTAGCCACAGTCACCCTGCTGCCCATGACCTTCCCAGCACCACGTCATCTTATAACTGGGATTTGTGCCCTGTGACCACCTTTACTCAATGAGGTATCACCTCCGTTCAGCCCTCTCCCTGAAAGCAAATGGGACTTGATGTGCTGGTGACTCTCAGTGTCCACCTGTCTTCGAATCACTTTTCTGGGGTCTCTCTTTAAAACTATGAATTGCCCCTGTCTACACCATAAAGGAGGCTCTTGGCAGCCTCCTTTCTCCTTAAACTACCCCAAATCTGTCCCTGTCCTTTAAAACTTGCTCAAATTCTTACACCCCCTAAAATCTGCCCTGGCTGATCCAGTCCAGACCCATCTCTCGCGGCCTCCTTAGGGGTCCCTCTCAGTCCTTGGCACATTGGGACGTTAGCAAGTTCTCTGCGAGGATCCATGGAGTAAATTATTTTTTTTCGAGCACTAAGGCGATTATTTAAGAGGTAGGAAAACACTATGCTCCGAACCTCTTAGAAGACCACTATGTTTCAAGGTGTGGGGTGGGGGCTGGGAGGAAAGTCAAGTAGCTGAGACACAAGAAGAGGATTGAAGGTGACCTTGGGCTTTGACCCAAAGAGAAAAGCGCTCCTCTGTGGGGAGACATGCAGCATGGGTACTGCCCCAAGGGAGAAGGCTCAGGGCCACGAGCTTTCCTTGGATGAAGCCCACATCCAAAAAAAAACAACCCTTTGCACATGGACTTTGAGCAGAGATGGCAGGACATGGAACGGGGTCCAGGCGGGGACTGGAACACACGCCGTCGCCTCGGGGTCCCCCGTTACTCATGGGATCTGTGTTCCGACGGCACAGGAACCATCGCGTAAGTCCCTCTCCCGCTTCTCTAAGGCCCCGGGGGTGAGGCTGTGCGGGGCACAGCAGACAGCCCAGGAACAGCGTCTTCACTTCCACGAGCTTTGTTCTTTGCACGCCTGGAGCAAGCGTTTGCTGAATGCTGGGAGAAGTATCCGTGAGCCCGGGTGGAGAGAAAGGCCAACACCACGTCTCCTACTGGGATGGCGCACAGTAGGAGGCATGCCTGTGTGCCAAAGAGTAAAACCCACAGGCTGCGGGTTAGAATAAAGGCCCCGTATGCCTGAGCTGGGGGAGAGACTCTCCCCTTCCTCTCCTAAAGCAAGGAAAGTAAAAGAGACTTGCAAGGAGAAGAGATAACACAATGGGGCGGGGGGAGGGGGAGGTGGCCCAGGGGCGCACGGAGCAGCTGTGATAAAAGAACAGAAGACGAAGGTGTCCGACGTCTGTGCTGGGAGGGAGAGGAGCCATATGCACCCGTGTGGCACGTTGGGGACAAACACAACAGACTTGAGCACAAAGACAGAAAGATGACTCACAGGGGACGGCTGATAGAGATCCCACCTTCCCTTGCAAGGAAATACAAGGCATCTGGGTCACATTGGGAACAGATGAGACATACGGGGGAGAGAGGGGGAGCATCTGGAGTCCACAGAGGTGCGCGTGGCGGGAGGAGGGACGCGTGAGCTGGAGGAAATGATGCAGCTGATGAGCGCTGGGAGCGGGAAGGATGCTCGTGGGAGCCCCGGAGGGAAGGTGGGTGTCCCTGGGTCCCCCTGGGGGAAAGGGAGGTGCTCTGTGCTCGCTGAGAGGGAGACACTGCTGGGGAAGCTCGGTTACAAATGAGGCCTCGGGGCATATGTCAAGAATGGAAATCATAATTATAGAGCAAAGGGAAGCCCGTATACACTGGGCATCGGCGACCAGTGTGTGACAGGGACTCCACCTGGCTGAGTGTTTCGAGCACATGGAAGGAGAGATGAGAAAGATAACCGGGGGAACATAGTTGGAAAAAAGTCTACCAAGAAGAAAGTCTGAAAATGAAGCTCTGGAATGCACTAGAAGAATGTTTAAAATATCTGCGCAGCCCTGGCCAGTGTGGCTCAGTTGGTTGAGCTCTGTCCCATGCACCAGGTTGCAGGTTCGATTCCTGGTCAGGTCAGGGCACATGCCTGGGATGTGGGCTCGATCCCCAGCAGGAGGCAGCCGATCGATGTTTCTCTCTCATCAATGTTTCTCTCTCTCTCTCTCTCTCTCTCCCTCCCTTCCTCTTTCTCCAAATTCAATAAAAACATTTCAAAATAAAATATCTGCCCAACTTTGGCAGAAAACTGAAAGTATTTCCCACATCTAGGTAGACAAAACAACACCCATTGGTTGGTTTAAGCATAAACTTTCTCTTCTGGATGGTGATTTTCTTGAGAGCAAAGACTATTTTTTGGTGAATCTTCCTAATCTCAGAGTTTTGTAAAATTCTATGTAAACTCAGCTTACTACAGTGTTTGTTTTTGCATCTATGCAGCACAGATTAATCAAATAACATAATCTGGGGTCCTGGGCAAGCACCCAAAATACAAAGGAATAAAAATAACGCAGAGAACAGATAGTAAAAGAAAAGTTAAATTATACGAGTTAATGTGTCTGAGATGTTTTTAAAAAAATAGCAAAATGCAATGATTACCTAGTAAACCTGAGTATTGTGCCAAAACAGTAATCCATTTATATTTTGGCTACGAGTCAAAAAATATCTAAAAATTATGCCCCAAAAGCATTAAGGCCGTGTGTGAGAAAATGATAGCTAAGTACATCTACCTTCTGTAAAATATAATATCTCAGTGTTAGGGAAAGAAGAAACAGGGATAGACCGCCAAGATAACACAGAATAGCAAAGTGGCTGCTGACTGCTTGCGTGGGAGACAACGCACCCTGCCTGCTGCTCCCCGTGAACAAGCTTTACAAGGCAGCAATAATGCTCAGAAATCCTAGCCCACAAGGACAAGCGCAAATCCATATTTTATGTGACATCTACGGTTTGGGACTCTCAGATAGAATATCATCATTATAAAGCAGGGACGCTAAACTGTATTTAGCACGAGAAGAGAAACGGCGACACGTCCGATGCGAGAGGGGGGGAAAAACCGTATCTCTTGGGACAGCAGGAAGAAAACATGATGGTTGCTTAATGCTGAGAACAGAAAAGAATTTTCTAGACTTGAAGAGGCTGCACAGGGAATCCTCTGCTGAAATACAGGGGGATTTGCCTGCGGGGCCGCAGCCACCACTGGCCTTGCTGTAGGTGGGCCTCGCAGAGGGAAGGCCGCTCTTCTCGGGCAGAAAGAACTGACGACCGACCACGACAGAGGCCCTAGAGAGAGGATCAGAGAGGGCGGGAGTCCTGCCCTCGCTCAGAAGTCCAGAACACGGGGCGCTGGTGAAAATGTCTGGAAGAAGGCAAGGCACGTGGTCTAGGGATCGGAGGGGAAAACTAGATGTATGAGAGGAAACCCTTTGATCTTTAGATGCTATGCGAGAAATCCGACGATAAAAGCATCAGAAACGAGATGCACCCGATTTCTAAAAAGAAGAAAGGAAACATCACTCCACTGGGAAGGAGGGAAGATAAACTTTCTAGGCTTAGGAAACTCAATGCTTTTTTTTTTTGTAGAAAAAGGAACGAGAGTTTTAAAGGGGAGTTCGGAGAGCACGGCGGGGAGATCCCCAGCCCTGAATTCCCACCGAGGATCCAAAGAGGGATTTTGCCTTCCCGGCCGCAGATTCCGGCACCAGAACTGGGCCCGAAAATGCCGGTGCAGACCTCAGACCTGTCCAAAGTGACCGATGCGTTTTCCACCCTGAGAGGTGGCCCCAGACACCTGGCGATTGTTGGTCCAGGGCCACCTGCATGGTCTCTGTGAGTTAGAAAGAAATGGGATTTATTCATCTGGTCGTTGATGCCGGGGACTGGCACGTGGTCACCAGTGTGTGTGTCGGGGGAGGGGGAACAGGTGATTTTGTTTAAAGGATTTTTTTTTTCAATTTGACCCCGTAAAACAAACTCAAATGGTTTATTTCTCTCCTCTCTTGTCCAGACCAACACTATTCCCACCCTGTTTTCTTCCTTTAAGCAACTTGAAGCCGAAACACGGCCCTTCGACCTGTGGGCACCTGTGTGGAGTTTAATTAGCAGTCAGGCCATGAGCTCCACCCTCTCCCTGGCCCGTGATGCTCCTATTCTCTCACGTGTGTCAGGTTAGTATGTTTCTGCGTGTTCTGTCAGGCCTTTATGGTCTCAAGCTCTCTTTAATTTTTTTTTTTCCCATTTCCATTTTTAACTCCTGTGCTCTGTGTCTTTCTTCCGAAGGAGCAGGTCTAGGAGTTATGTCCCTGAGATGTTAGAGTTGCCTTCAAGGATCTGGTTTCTTTTTCTGTGTAAACCGATGTCTAAGTGAAGAGGGTGGTGACACACGACGTACCTCCTGGAGGACAGGGGTCTCTGTGCCCTGGTGATGGTAACATGAGCCCCTAGTGAGTGTTTCCTCTGAGCCGGGCTTTCCCTTGGGGTTAAATGTGTATTAACACATTCACCCTCCCCTACAGCACACGCTCCACAGTTTAAATATATCTTTATTGATTTCAGAGAGAGGAAGGGAGAGGGAGAGAGAGATAGAAACATCAATGATGAGAGAGTCATTGATCGAGCCCACAACCGGGCCTGTGCCCTGACCGGGAATCGAACCCTGATCGCCTGGATCCCAGGTCGACGATCAACCCCTGAGCCACGCCCGGCCGGGCACGCTCCACAGTTTAAAGGCAGCTCCTGTTCCCTGCGCATTGGCAGGTGAGGGACGCGAGGTCGCGCTGATCGCACACGGCTACCCGGGAGCAGAGCCAGGCTCCGGGGCCGGCAGGAGGGCCCCAGCACCCACCTGGCCATCTGCCGGCCGCTGTCCCAGCCCCAGTGGCCCACGCGCGGCCCAGCGTCTGGGACACCATGGCCCGTGAGCCCTCACTGGCTTCACTTTAATTTCATTTTGAAGTGCTAAGACCCGTATAAAGGTCAGATGGGGAAATATGGAAACCGGGAATGTTCAGCTACTGTTATCATGGCCGAATACCTGATAAAAATGTCCTATTAAGTCCTTAGCTAGGGCTGTTATTTGCACAGAGGGTCATTGTCACACTCACGCATGACCCTTCAACGTATGGATGTCAAATATGAGATTCTTACATCACAACTCTCTTTTAATCAGCTACATACTGTTTTTAAAAAGTTGAAAAGAGAGAGAAGTACAGGATATAATAGAACAAATGGTCTATTTCTCCATCACCCCAGGTCGACTATTGTTAACAAGTTTTTCTTTTCATGGTAAAATTAATAAAACAATGAAGATGAAGTTGCTGTGCCCTTTAGGGAACACAATTCTTTTTTTTTCCTTTTTTCTTGGCAAGAGCTAGTTTTCATTGATCTAAGAGCTGGTTCGTTGCCAAGAGTGCATCTCTCTCCCACCAAAGATGAACCTTCCCTCGTAACTTACCACCCACCCTGAGTGACTCTGGGAAAGAGGCACCGTGTCTCTAAAACTGTCTTTACAGTCACCTTGCTAAGGTCAGCGGGAAAAGCTGCACCGCCTTGAAACGTATTCGTTTATAATGGTTTCAATTTTTCCCTGTATCCATTAGGATAACTCAATAGTCATCTGTTTTCAACCTCGCAGAAAACTCCGTCTGAAATGTTATTTATAAGCCCGCATCTCCAAAGCCACGTTGCCGAAGACCTTGAAATTTCCCCTTTGGTTTTGTTATAAAATGTTTTCAGATCTCAAGATAGTTTCCAAAGAAATTCTCCACAGACGGCCCGAGAACCAATGAGTGCTCTTGAAGCCTCACACCAGTCAACAAAATCCTTAACTCCCACCGGCTGAATTAGCACATCTGTGAGGAGCCGCACTCGCCATCCCCTTTTACACTGTCTGCTTTTGTGCAAAGACGTTGCGAGTATACAACCCTCAGGCTTCCATCCGCTCCCTGGCTTTTGTTTGTTTCCGACAGGATGCACCAAATAGCCCATGCCCAGCGTTTTCTCCTGCTAGAGGCTTCTGGAAGCTTTCTCCTGCCTGAGTGTGTACCTGCCTCCTCACTTACAAGAATATAGCAGGTCCCCAAATAACATAGTTTTGTTATAATGTTGATGAGAGAGAGAGAAAAAAAAATCTATTCCCGGTGGGACCGCTGTCTGCGTGGAGTTTGCATGACCCCCCCAGGCCTGGGTGGCTTTTCCCCAGGGTTCCGGTTCCCTCTCATGTCCCACAGACGTGCACTCGGGGTGAGCCGTGTGTCTCCATGGCCCCCGTGGGAGTGAGTGCGGGTGGGCGTGAGGGACCCTGGGATGGGAGGGAGCCCCCTCCAGGGTGGTCCCACCGGGCACCCTGAGCTGCCAGCAGAGGCTCCGGCCACCACGACCTTGAACTACAACCAGAAGGTTGGAGGATCAGTGTCTTACCTGCTTTTATTTATCTTTCTGAAATGTCTGCACAGCTCACATTTATTTCAGTGTCTAATATTAGAAGCATTTTGGGGAATTTATTTAAACGTTTAGCGATGGTTCTGTGAAGGACTTACAGTTTCAAACTCCAATTAACTTTCATTCCTCTGAATGTCCAGTTTCCACCTCTGAAAAGATAACTATTTTTTCCCCTTTCTGCTCCTAGGACAGGTAGTCTATGCGGTTTTATTTTGTGTTTTCCTTAGAGTGAAGCGTGTGTTTTTACCGAGTAGAGAATGTGCGTGTTGAGGTCCGTGATGAAAAGGTCTGGCATGTACGTATGTATCTATGTATGTATGTGATGAATGAATGCTGCATAAAGAAATCATGTTTAAAAAAATCTCAGTTCCTCAGAGTTCAAGGAAGTTGCACATTATGGCTAATAATACGCTGAATATTTATTCTATTCACAATCCTCGGCTGGACATGTTGTAAAGAAGAGAAAATCCATGGCATTTATTTAAGTTAAAATGTCTCCAACTTTTTCCAGATCTCAGCAGACCCTGTCCTCGCCCAGCTGCCAAGAATTCTCCAAATTGACCCAGCCTCCAGCCCGGCCCTCCCAGAAGAGTCTTGTTTTCTAGACTCGGCTCTTCCCTGGAACTCAGAAAAAAACAAAACAGCTCAGAGGCCACACCTGGGAGACTGGGAGTCAGAAAGCCCGCTTCCCGGGGCTGCGGGGGGCTGCGGGGGACATCGGGGGACCTGGCTGGTGGGTGGCTCCGGCCGGGAGTACTTGGGGGTCCTTTATAATGAGACGAGAAGCCACCGCCCGTGGCCTGCCTCCTGCGGAGACAATGGAGCGAAGCCAAGTGGACAAGTGTCCCCGGCTCCCAACCCGTCGCCTCTGTGTGTCAGGTACATGGTTCATCCCAGAGATGCTGGGGGGCGTTTCATTCTGACGACATTTAGCCAAATGGTGCCAGTTCGAGGAATAGAGAAACGGACGCCCCGGACGCGCAGCCTCCCCGCAGGGAATGCACAGGGTTTGCTTTCCTTCCCCTCAGAGTTAAGGGTTCGAGGCCCACAGTTCACTCCGAGCGAGACTCGATTTATCTCAGGGCACGTGCCGGCCTCTGTCCCCGTCGCCTCCACCCCGAGCGGGGCAGCAGGACCTCCGCTGTGACTCCTCCGTCGGAGTTTTGGTGACTCACTGAAGACGGGAGGAGAGAGAATCTGGAAAACCCCTGCCTGGCTTTAAAGTCAAGCTTCAGGCAGCATAAAAATAAGGCAGTGTGAGGTTTACCAAAAATTTGTTTTAAAAAAAAGGAGCTCTCTTTTCTTTTCTAAATGGAAAGTGGGGCCTCTCGAGTCTGTGGAATGTGCTAAGAACAGGGGGTCAGAGAAGAACTGAGCTGCAGATGCGGGTTTGACGGCTCTAAGCTGGGTCATAATATAGGGTCCGTGGAGCCACCCCCGGCATGAGCCTCTGGGCAGAAGGCAGGCAGTCCCCATTTAATACACTAAGTGGGGTGTCGGTTGTGGTTTTGTCTCTTTTTTCCTGCCCGGGTGGTCAGAGTCCTGAAGGGGTAGGAGTGAAAACCTTGCCTTTGAGGGAGACGGCCGAGCCTTGAGCCTGCCGTCCAGCCTGAGGTGCTTCGTCTGGGGCTGGACACCTTCGGGCTGCCCCCGGAGCCCGCACGGGCCAAGCTGCAGAGAGAAACGGGGGGCCCGGGCCGGCCTGGGGAGCGCGCAGGGAAGTCCAGGCCCGCCCAGAGGGGACGGCTGGGCAGCGGCCCCGGGGTTCAGGTGGTTCCAGGGGTTCAGGGGCGGCCTCTCCAGGGAGCACAGCTGCGGGAATTACGGTTTTTGTTCATTTCGTTGTTTCTGGTTTTTTGTGGACGTGCTTTTTTTCCATTTTTATCACATTTCTCATCCCCACCGAGGCGTGTTCAGCGTTTACACTTGGGGCACGCGTGGCCTGTGCACACACTCAGTGCAAATTTAAACTCCCCCATTTATTGTCTCGCGTAAATCAAGAAAACAACGCAACATTGGTCTATGTTCAGCCTGCAAAACGCCGGATCCAAAGCGGCCTGGAGATTTTATTCAACCGTCATTCGATTTGCTCCTGTTCCGAAACATAGAAAACTTGTTAGCAAGAAGGAAGCTGAGAAAAAAGTGTGGGAGACATCGCACAATTCCTTTCTCTAGCATAGCTTTCCGCGCAGAATGATCTAGAAAAAAAAACCACCCAGCTCTGTGGGAAAGTAAGTTACAGAAATAGAAATGATACCCCCCCCAATTCACTTTCATAAGCGAGGGGAGTCCACATGCGAGATGCGAGCACAGGTCCCTCAGCAAAGGACGGAGGCCAGATTGAACATGGGTGTTTTTTTTAAAAAAAGAAAATACTCATTAAGATCACACTTGGGGAAACGCTTAATTAGCATCTCACCCGGACTTGAGACACTTTGCACAGCTCTGTTTAAAGAGGGAACTTGGAGGTTGGGCTCCAAGTCCCATCACAGATTTAACTAATTCATCACCTGATTCTAACTCCCCCTGGAGTTTACTTCTCGGGGCAGAAAGAAGAAAAACAATTAAAAAAAAACCCACAGAGCGCGAAAGGAGTAGATGCAGCAGGACAAACAGCGATAGCTCTGACGTGGGGCTGAGAGCGGCCTGGCTTTGCAGAGTTTTACAGGCGACGGGGAAGGGCAGGTTACGCTGAGAGACGGACAGAACCCGCCTGCCTGTGAACGCTCATTGGCCTTGGAGAAAGGAAAGCGGGAGTTTTCTCTGAGGTCCCTGTGACCTCGAGGGAAAAGGTTTACTTTCATTTTTAATTTTTATCCTGGATTCCCACATGCAAAATGCAGTTGATAACACCTGCCCTGGCAACCTGGGTCTGTGGCGAGGGGTAAGATCCAAGGGAAAGGATGGACTTAAGTGTGTTTTTGGGAAATGCCAAACGCTGTCAAATGGGAAGCATGGTGAAGGGATAAATGTCCAAGGCAGAGAGAAGCCGGGGGCCTTGTCGAGAGGGTCAGAGCCCAGGAGTGGCCGGCAGTTTTCCCAGGGAGCATGCAATTGCCGCTGGGTCGCTAGCAGGGGCCTTCTCTCCACCCTTTGGAAGGTGGGGGGCCGAGATGTTCGGTTTGGAGGCTGCAGAGTGGCCAGCAGCTGAGAAGGGCCCTGTTTTCCTTCTTTTCAGGCTCAAAACAACCAGAGAGAAGCAAGTGGCCCTGATCTTCTAGAACTGCCAAGAAATTCAATAGGGAGAAATGTGAACCACCAAAAAGCTGGAAGGACGTGAGTGTCCTAGAGGGCTTCGGCTTTTATTAGCGAGCCTCGCCATTCCCACGTGTGGGCCCGGAGGCGCTGTTCTTTCTAGTGAACGCGCGTGGCATTTCTGCACGTATGTAACTGAGACATCGGCTCCCCGGGGGTCCCGAATCTCTCGACCTAACGGGGACCACCTTTGCAGTGATCCTGAAACTCACAGGGCTCATGAAACTACCCTCCATATGCTGAGATCTAAGGACCTTTATGTTTTCCCTCTTTCACATTCCGATTCCCTCGTTTGGCTGAATTCTCTTGCTCCGTCCCATACTGGTTTGGTCCCTTCGACCGGCCCCAAATATTACTACATGAGCCTCAAATGAAAGTTTATGTGCAGGAGAAGAATGGAATTGAGTGACTTTATGGCAGATAAATTCAGATGTTATATAGTCGTCTCCCTTTATCCGCAGGGGGCATGTCTCAACACGCCCAGTGGATGCCTGAGACCGAGGATAGAAACCTGTCTCTACTATGTGTTTGGCTTATGCATACCTGTGATAAAGTTTAATCTATGATTGAGGTATATAAAGAGACTGACAGCGATAGCCGCAATGAGGTAGAGTAATTATAACAATATACTGGAATAAGAGTCATGTGGATGTGGCCTCTCTCGCTCTCTCCCCCAATATCTTACTGACCTGGGCTCACCCTTCTTAGGATGGTGTGAGATGATAAAATGCCTTAGTAAGTTCACAACTTTCGTCTTTTCATGAAAGGAAAGCGCTCTACGGCTTCTCGTGGGCATTTCCGAACCTCCAGCTTCACTACTCTGGAGCCCTGGGACCGTTATTAAGTGAAATAAGGGTGACAAACACAAGCACTGCGATAAGGCGACGGCTGATCTGATAAGACAGAGGAGGCAGCTGGCAAGTGAGTAATGGGGGGGGCGGGGGGTGTGCAGCCTGGAGATGCTGGACAAAGGGATGACTCACTTTCTGGGCAGAACAAAGCAAGACATTGCTCGGGTTCGTCACACTACCCAAAACGCTGTGAAATTGAAAACTTACTAATTGTTTCTGGAAATTTCCATTTAGCATTTTCAGACCCCGGGTGACCACAGGTCACTGAAGCCGTGGAAAGTGGAACCGTACGCAGGAGGGGGCTACCACACACAGACATTCCGGCTTCAGGAATTTCCCTGAAAATATCCACCTTCTTAGAAAATCCCCACAGGCGCTTCCTGCCCTCTGGGCCACTATGAACCCATGCTCTTCTCTCTTCCCCAAAGCTCCCCCCCAAAACTAAGTAAATAATCTCTATTTTTAGCATTAATGAAAATTATAATCAACTATAACTTAAATACAGATTACAGGCAGGAAGCAAATATAGTTTAACTATGAACTTAACCATTCTTTCTTGGAGAGCAGTGTTGGGATGGGAGCGTAAGGGAACATACAGTCTCTACCTTCCGAAGCCTGCAGATGAGCTAAGAGTATGAAGCCTCTAAGGGGTAAAATCCTGGAAGAAATGACCTTTTGTTTGTAGAAAATCTCTTTTCATTTTTTTTAGTAAAATTAGGTCAATATAATTTTTCTCTGTACAAGAAAGGACTGGATTTCTTTGCATAAGAAAGTAGGAAAGATGTTCATTTTTAAAGCTGGGTGGTGGGTAAGGGTGTGTTGATTTCATTAGTCATATGTATATGTTTAGATACTATATTTGGATTCCCAAAAAAATTCATTAAAAAAAAAAAAAAGCCAAGCTACTTTTCTCAAACATTAAAAAAAACATACAAAAAAACTGAAAGCTAAAAGAAAAAATATTTTAATAAACCCTACCTGGTTTCATTTATGATGATGATGATGATTGTAAATGTTAAAGATACAAAAAGGACAATGGCCGAAGAAGGTGGCCGGCTCCATGGGCCTCTGTCGTTTGTGCAGGGAGGATTAGCTCAGGGAGGGGAGGGCCTGGGTTCCAGGGCAGACCCCTGCGCTAAGGCATCGTGACCTTGAGAAACACGTGCCTCTGAAACATACTTGTGCAGCAGGAATTACAGTTCAAGCCGGGAGGGATTGATTACCAAACCCAAATGCTTATTTTATAGGTGAAGCAGCTGACGTCTAGGCCGATTAAGGAACTTGACCAGGGACAGTGATGTTCTGACCCCCACACCCTGGGGAGAGTCCAGGTCCCAGGCTCTCGGCGGTCAGGCCACAAGATAGATGTGACAGGAATCACCTGCCCTGTCTCCTCCCTGACAGTGTTTTGCGGGTAAAATGTGAGTAAAATGTAAAAAGTACCTAAAGAAGTATCATTCCCTGGCTTGGCATGAAGCGTTGATATAACTTCCTGCCTGAGGTTGAGTTGCACTGTGGATCTGTTTTTCTTTTTTATTTTTCTGGCATTTCCCCCCTCCTCTGTTTTGGGAATTAAGTCGGTATTGAGGCTTTGTTTCAGCTCTACAGCTGGTTTCTCTGGTCCACAGTGTCACCTGCTGGACGCCAAGTAAAAAAACCTCTGCAGTTCCTTCTAACTGGAAGCTCTAGCCGGCTTGTGTGGCTTGGACGAGGGCAGGGGAGACATCTAGAGGGAGCTGGTTCTCACCATGGTATTGGGGGGGTGGTCAGGAAAACAGAAACAGGATTATTAAGTAAGTTTTAGTGATGATCTAGACAGCTCCAAGGAGGCAGAGATCACCCGAGGAAGCAATTATTTAATAGACTGCCATCACCTCTCTGCTAGCTCGCGACTGCCTGTGACCGTAGTGTGACTTAGGGGACAAATTCAGGAAAAGCATACTCTGTGCCTTTCTTTCCCTCGTCACTATTTATGCAGGTAGCCAAAAAGGGGTAACTCGGGGGGGGGGGGGGATAGCAACACTAAGAACAAAAAGAATCCCTTTTAAGATCTACTTTTGAGGTTCAAAAATTCTAAACTTTGGTGGAAATGAAGAGAATTTAAGCCATAACCTGGAAAAAGGATCCAGATTAAGGCAGGGAAAGCGGTGCTCAGGCGGGCAGGCCGGGCTGGGGAGGTTTGTGGGGTCGGCGCATGCGTGGGGACAGAGCGGAGGAAATGGAGGGGTGGCCTCCTGGGGTTCAGGGTCTCCAGCTGTCACAGCTCCAGGGAGGCAGACTCCACCTGGGGGTGACCCCTCCCTCGTCTCAGCAGATGGAGCCACAGACGGTTTTGCAGATTGCTTTGCACTGTCAGTTAAGGGATAAATTTCTCCTGTACTCACAGGAGCATATGAGACCATTGTTATTGATTTAAAGATTATTCTAGACGTTTCTGTAAAGGAATTTTTTAGATGACGGTAACATTGAGATCCGTAAACTTTGAGTAGAGCAGAGTTCCCTCTGTCATGTGGGTGGGCCTCATCTAATCAGCTGAAGGCCTAAGTGGATGGAAATGACCGTTGTCATTAATATAGTCATTTCAAAAACTTGTTAATCCTACTGTTGGCAAACGTTTATTTGTTTATGAGGTTCAACATCTCATGTCTTTACTGTATTTTTTTTCTTTTCTCAATTGTCGGCTCATGTTATTTGCCCACATCTTTATTGGTAGAATCTATTTTCTTTTTGATTTATGAGCTCATTTTGTTTATGCTGTGAAATTCTTCCAACCCATTAGTTTGTTTTGTTGGTTTGTTGTTGTTTTTTTAATTTTAAATGGTGTTGTGCTTTGTTTCTGCTCTGCAAAATGCTTAATTCTAATGGTATTTGGAAAGTTGCTAGACTGTTATGCCTACATGTTAAGGGCTATGCTATGGCCAGATGGTGCTGCTGCTTTAAGATAGAGAGTCCATCACATTTAAAAAGCTGAGCTTTTCCTTTGTTGTCGTGATTAAAAAATAAATTCATTCGAGCAAGCAAAAATATTTTCTAAATAACTCCATAACAGCCAACCAAATATTCTATTTTTACTTTAATAATAGATACTTCAATACGCATGCAATGCCCTATCACCTACCCACACAAGTTATCTATTCTTTTAGAGGCTCAACTCCTGGCATTTTCTCAGTTTAATTTACAATCCTTAACGTATAATTGTATAAGCCAGGTGAACACTAACCCCTCAGGCTCTCTTTCCCACTCTCGCTGAAGGGGCCTTAATTAGGTACCTGACTTATCCAGGGCCATACAGGGAGCTGAGCAGCCTTCTGTTAATGAGCTCTGAGTGACCAGGGCCAGCGGGGAGGTCTCCAGCAGAGCTTCTGTATGTCCCTCCTCTCTAGCCACAAAAGGCCCTTTCTAGGCTGCTTTCAACCCGGTCCCTGCTCCCCACAGGTGTCTCAGCACGTCTCAGTATTGGCTATAAACTGGAATTATTCATGCAGTGTTTGAAAAGTTTCCTGATCCTCTTATCCCATTACCAGAAATTCTGATTTAATTGATCGAAAGTGGGACCTCAGCATCAGTATGTTTTAAAAAGCTCTCCAGGTTGGAAGGCCTGAAAATATAATCTTCAGTTTCCAACGGGAGACTCTAGAGATCTGTGTATGTCAGCTCATGATTTCCAAGCACAGAAAGTGTCCTCATGAGCCAGCCTAAGATACAAAGATGGACACATCTTCTAAAATAAACTCGCTATTTGTGTCCTACTCTATCCCACCCATACTCTGCGCGACTTCGGCTGATATGGGATTATATAGATTGTGTATCTGCCCCAGGCCTTCAGTGGTGTGCCTCTTGGATTGGATTTTTAATTTAATTTTTTTCCTCATAGTGGCTTTTATTTTTGTACTTTCTTCTAATTTGGGGAGATTGACTCAGTTTTATCTTTCATCGTGCTTGCTAAATATGAGCTAGCAGTTTAATTTTGAAGAGCTCTTTATTTTCTGATTACTGTATTTATTTGGATGGCATCCAGCTTTTTATTTAATGAATGCGACATGCTCTCTTACCTCTTAGAAAAAACAGACTAGAGGACTTTCTCTCTTTTTAATATGACTTTATTGATGTCAGAGAGAGGAAAGGAGAGAGAGAGAGAGAGAAACCTCAATGATGAGAATCATTGATCGACTGCCTCCTGCACGCCTGCTGCTGGGGATCGAGCCCACAACGGGGCCTGTGCCCTGACCGGGAATGGAACCTCGATCTCCTGGATCCTAGGTCGATGCTCAACTTAGGGCTAGAATTCAGCCGAGAGTTCCCCCAATCCTATCGGTGGCTTTAACTCTCCCAGTATCTCTGTAAATAGTCCCTTCTCGGAACTCTTTTCAATTATCTTAATGGCTCTGTTATCTGTCCTGCCACGCCAGCCAATAAAAAATGAAAACCTTATCTCTGCCGTGGTTTCCAGCCCCAGCATGCTCTAAATATGTATTGACTAAATCAGTTAAATCACAAGGCAAATTTTCTTTGGCACAAGTTACTTCTAGGACCCATGATGCATATGTGCCTTTTGGGGGAAAGAGGGCCCATTGCTGGCCACCAGGGTTGCAAAAGGATTTATAAACTAAATGTCGTTAGAAATGATTTTCTTTAACATGGCATTTCTCTTCCTGAGATGCTGACAGTCTGGTAGCTGACACCTGGTGGCAAAAATACTGTAAAGAAATGATCACAAGTCTCCTTTAGGAAATTCTGATTTTTTTTAGGGCTAAAAAGTATATGTTTCTTGTATCTGTTATGCTCAAAAATGAATTTTAGTAGCATTTCTTGCACAATGATAATGGTATCACTAAGCTAAATTTAAGTGGATTGAAATTTCATTAAACTTTATTTCATTAGACCCATTTTAATATGTATTTCCAAAACAGCATTATGTATGTTGCTAAGTATTTTATTCTTTGTTTATAAACATCATCCCTTTTCCAAAAGTTTATATGCCTGTAGTTTTAGGTTTATGCAGAAATTTTCATTGGAGCTCAGAACTTTGATGTTTAAATCTAGATATTGCTTCACCCTTTTCAATTATTTTAAAATATATATGCCTGGCCAGCATGGCTCAGTGACTGAGTGTCAACCTATGATCCAGGAGATCTCGGTTTGATTCCTGGCCAGGGCATGTTCCCCGGGTTGCGGGCTTGATCCGTGATGGGGGCGTGTAGGAGGTGGCTGATCAATGACTCTCATCATTGATGTTTCTCTCTCTCCCTCTCCCTTCCTCTCTCTGAAATCAATAAAGAGAGAGATATATATATACACACACACACACACACACACACACAAAACAAGACTTCAGTAATTATGTTTGAATATTTATAAGTCATTGGCAGAATGTCACCAGTTAAAAAATATATATTGAAGGGCTAAGCTATTGCCCAGATAATTAGAAAAACATCTCACTCTACAACACAGCATGAAACAAAATTCAAAACTAATGCACTCGAGTCGCGTGAGCATGTTGTTTTTAATAATTGAAAAGGAAAACAGATATTCAAGGTTTTCCACAGCGACACCAGTAAAAGCGATTGAAAAGGCAGCCTCTCCCGTCGCAGAGCTGGTTTGATCTCCTGCCCCGCTGGGCCTAACACCCTCGCTCCGCGTGACGGGGCAGCTGGAACAGGCCTGACGGGCGCGCTCCTCTCATTAGACTTGCAAAGCTAAGAGCAAAATTGAGAACGTTTCTGGATATGTAGAAATTATTCTTTCGATAATATACAGTGTCCTCTATGGTTCCTTTTCTTAACTCATGTAAAAATGTTTTCCAGTTTTAGCTGAGATGCATTATGCAGCTTCATCCTGCATCGATGCACCAGCCGCATCCCGTGGCTTTCTGGGGCCTCCCAAGATTTTCACAGGACCCGCTCCCAGTGCTCCCAGTGCTCCCAGTGCTCCCAGTGCTCTCGGGTTCTCTGTCTCACCCTCCTTCAGATCCATAGCTTTTGCTGTTCGTATGGCTCATTGGTTAACTTTGCCAGATATCTACCCTCCGATAAACTCTTGTGATGATACAGAAGCCGAGACCTGGTAAAGAAAGTGTTGAAGGAGAAATTCTCTTGGACATTTTATTAGGCTCAACCCCATCGTTTCATAACCACAGGGCTTGGGCAAGTGACTGGATTCCTCTGCATCTTGCCAAGAAAATAAGCTTTTGAGCTTAACACCACGGGAAATAATTGTCTGATTAGGACCTGACTATAATATCTAGAAAAATTATCTCCTTGTAAACACTAGCATTGCTAATAAATTTCCTACTTAAGACTTGAATTAAATTCATAAAGGTAATATGCTCCCGCTGAAAAATAATTTCCTGATGAGCGACGAAGTCCTACAACCAATTTAGCAGAGTCGTTACGGTTATTGCTAATAAAATCGGCCTCTCATTTAAATACGGAGACGCTGCAAGGCTTCCAATACCAATTACACATTACCCCTAACTCACATATTGAAACTTGGGGGAATGATGCCAAGATGCAATCAGAAGGAACCACGAGGTGAGCCATCTACAGAGCTCCATTTAATGCGACATCTTTTTAATGGTATCTTCCAAGATTTATAATTACATTGAGCCATCGGTTGGATTGAAAGGGCAAAAAGTCCCACTGCTCCATTGACCACCATTCCACACACTCGTTCAGGCCGGACAGTGTCGCACGAGATCCAGTTTGTGACAAGTCCAGTCATAAGGGGAGGGGCCACCCAGGTATTTCTTCAACTCTGTTGGAAGGAACATAAGTCAAAGGGCCCGGTGTCACCCATGATCCATATGTGCATTTTTTGGGAGGGAAAGAGGGGCCATAGCTCCCAACAGGGTTTCAAAGGGATTTTATAAACTAAATGTTAGAAATGATTTTCTTTGGCATTGCATTTCTCTTCCTGAGATGCTGGCAGTCTGGCAGCTGATACCCGGAGTTTCTGCATTTTTATATGATGTGGAAACTTCTCCACGGAGCTCTACAAGAGAGGATGGTGCTGACTACTCTGTATTTCAGCGTTAGAAGGAGATATTAAAAATCCCAGCTAGAACTTGCGCTCCACTTCAAAGGGAAAATAATGAGGCATTGATTTAAAGGAAATGAGACGTAGGTCTTCTGTGGCGGGAAGGGGTTTACCTGGAGATGTTTGCTGGGCACCGTGGGCCGCTCCACTCTGCCTTTCGACACTCGAGTCATAACACGTCCCCTTTCATTAGCCGGATGTTCGCTTTGTGGGCGTCTTGTTTTTGCCAGAAACCGTGAGTTATTTGCTGGTAGTCAATGGGCCATGTAATTTAAAAAAAAACTCCTAGAGTCAGCAGGGCAGAAACCCAGGGACAGTACCGAATGTGTCACTCTCGTTGCCTTTAAAGCTCTGCTAACCTGCGCTTTGTACAATTCCCAACGACAGAACAACATAGGTGCCGGTGCTGGCTCACGTTTTCCCTTGCAGTGCTTTCTGTCGGCTTGTTTTTAACTCAAATGCCCAAGGCTAGTGGGCAGACGCAGGCATTTTCCATCAATCATTAGCAGGGGGATTAGTTGAGTATCTACAGCATTTTGGGGCACTTGGGTGGCTGGCTTCCCAAATCCCTAATTGATAGATTGGTTGATTGGGAATGCTTGTTTTTGTCCACTAGCATCAGTAATTCTCTTTAAGTTCATTTCCTTTATTTTTTTAATTTTTCCCCAATAAGGAAATAATGGCATTTGAACTTAAAACATGGATTAAATTTAGTACAGGCATAAAATAAAATTAAGCGCGGATGTTTTTAGTGTAAAGTTACTGGATGTAAGGCCATAGGCTTTGTGTTAGTACAGCTTGACTTTGAAGACTCATAAAACAGTTTTACAAGGTTGCCCACGTGCTCAGATGCCAGCTACCTACCTTATGATTATTTCATTTATAAAAAGCATTTCAAAGGAAGTTCTCGTGTAAAGGGACCTATAACTAAAGTGTGTTCAGCTGCTATAAGGTCTGTTTCCATTTTGAAAGGATATTAAATACCGTACAAGGCCCCCTTTTTATCTAATAAACCCAAAGCTTAACTATTAACCACCCACGACAAAAGGTTCGCTTGATCTTTATAAATTTTTGGAAACTGAGATCTAATGCCATGTACTCTGGGCAAGGCTTCCACCCAGTGGGCATCTTATGCAAAGGCAGCTTCTTGCTTAAACCCTTGATGGACAATTTGTTTTAAAAAAAGAGTTGTTTTTAACCTACCTAAACAATTATATTTTAAGTGGCCACCTAGTACCCCAATAGCCAGTGAAAGCCAACGTGGTCAAGAAGAAGCTTAGCCTTAAAATCTGAATTTAAAAGAACGCTGCGATCCTAAATGTCTATGTATTTTACACCCTGCCAACCTGTTCAGTCTTAACAATTCTACTGTAAGCAAAATGTCTTAATTGCGCACAATCTGCGTGTCAGTTTCCTTACTCATAAAATCGAGATATTTATCAATAGCATCATATGAGCCAATACAAGTAAAGCTCTTAGAACAGCAGTGAGCATACAATCCATCACTTGTCCTGTTCTTAGTTGTATGATTTTCAACCGGCTGAGACAAGTGCCTCCTCGGCCTTTAACAGAATCGCACCTTATCCAGTTATAAAATAAGTCACGGGGATGTCAGGTACAGCACAGGGAACATAGCCGTTAATATAAGAACTATGATATTAACCGTCTGCCACCCCTAATCTGCATCCCACTATAATCTATTTTTTTAAAACCGTTTAAAACTTTTGCAGGCAGAAGTCCTACAGGCGGGACATCTGACCCTCCAAATCTCTCTCTCACCCACTTGCTTCAATCTGAAACCCCTTTAGCAGAAATACAATAGCCTTTTGTTCCTATAAACTGTAAGTATTCAAAGAGGCAAACCCTGGACGGAAAATGACACTAAACGTTGTAAACGACTAATACTAGCTTCTTCTGGGGTTCACATATTTTGAGGGGGAAAGAACACAGTCAAAGAGCCCAGGGGGGTTAGAGGGGGGAGATGCCAGTGGGCAGCGGGGTAACGATGAAAGGAGTACAGTGGAGAAAAGGGCCATAGGGCCACCTGCTGCCCAACTTTTCCCAGACCAGGTTCCCACCGAGGCAAATACCGTTTCCCACTCATCGGGTGGAAAACACACGCACGGGATCCGAGGGGGTCAAGAACTTGAATTAGGAGTCAGAACAGCTGGGATTAAAGGCCTGCTCTGCTAGCGGCCAAGTGTGTGAGCTGGGGGCAGGCTCCTGCTTGGTTTCAATTCCCTCACCTGTAAAGTGTGCTAATAATTAGCAGTATGTGCTTGGTAAGGATTAGTTAACAATAATTATTTAGAGATGATTATCTCTATTTTGTAAGCATAGCTGAATTAAAGAAACAGCTTCTCACAGCTAATATTTCTCTAGGTATGTCTTTTAGTCTCATTCAATCAAATAGGACTAGTAGGAACAGCCACTAAATGGAAAGCTTATTATGTTTTTGGTTTTTTTAAAAAAAGTATTTGTTCTACTGACTGCCAAGGTTACGTCAACTACACTTAGAGGGAGTTTACTGATCAGAAAGATGCTAATTTAATCACAGATTGCTCTGAAGCTAGAAAATAAATAATGACTCTGCGTCACTAGGCATTTTAAAAAATATTTAATAGGATTTACACATCTTGACACGTGGGGCATTAAAGACTAAAACTTTTATCTTTTCTAGGTAGGGTTATTTATAATGTCCTCCTATAATTTGGCTAATGTAAATGGTGATCCTACAATTCAATTTTGTCCTGCTCGTATCATGCATTCTGACATTATTGGATGTTAAAAGAAAATATGAAAATGAATTGCTTATAGAATGAATTCGGAGTCACCGAGTTTAGAGCTGAAAGGGGCCTTGGAAACCATGTATATACTTCAATCCAGAGAAGTCACCTGTCTTGGGCAAGGTGCTACATCTCCAGGGAGAGGAAATCATACCCAAAACAGTGGATGTTTACCGACCTACCCTACGTGCCTGGGAGGTTTCTTGGGAAGTATGTTCCAGGAGGCATACGCCCCCCTCAGGATTTTTTCTAGAGTAAACAGAACCTCACAACACAATACATGGAACTGTGCTCTGCTGGTGCTCAGATGTTACCTCTTTCTTTTTTAAATATTTTTAAAATATGCTTTTTATGGATTTCAGAGAGAGGAAGGGAGAGGGAGAGAGAGAGAGAAACATCAATGATGAGAGTCATTGATGGGCTGCCTCTTGCACACTCCCCACTAGGGATCTAGCCCGCAACCCGGGCATGTGCCCTGACCAGGAATCGAACCCTGACTTCCCGATGCTCAACCACCGAACCACACCAGGCGGGCTCAGGTGTTACCTCTTTAAGTTCTTTCTTGACCTTCACTCTCTAAAATCAGCCTCTGACACCATCAAAACCCCACATTACCTTCACCTTCTCAACCTGCTTTTTACTTATGATATAAAATTATTATTGTTGTTAACTGGAGATTGGTTAACTGGTCGGTCAGTTTATTTCTGTCACCCCCACAAGTTAACCTCAGGAGGGCAGGGGCTCCCTCTCGTTCACACACACACACGTTCTGAGGACAATGCCTGGCATACTTCAGATGCTCAGGAACACTAACGCCACCTTGGTCCACATTATAAGTGGGGATATACCGCCTGTGGACACCTCAGTGGCCAGCCCTGAAAGTTCAGACGTGGAATATAGGGGAGGGAGAGAGTCTTTCCCTGGGTCTACAGTCACAGAAATGAGGTAGTCAAGGGCTGTCTGTGGCCAGCGCTTTGCCAGCTAAAACAAAGACATGAGAAAGATTCCAAGGAAAGGCAAACACGGAGAGATGAAGGGGAAGAAATGAGCTGATAACATGTTTCATAGGTAGGGGAGGCAAAATTTTACCCCTACCCCTCTTAGGTTTCCAGCTGGCACCCTTTAACAAGAGGACAGATTGTAACAAGAGGAAAACAGGCAGTTTACTAACGTGTTCCGTGCACATGGCCTGGGAGAAACTTAAACAGTAACGCAAACTAACAGCTTAGATCCCAGCTCACGTAACATCTTCAACACAGAACAACATGCACATTTTAGAGAAATGACAGGACAAAGCACAGAAGTTTTAGGCTCCCAAGGGAGGCGGACTGCAGAAATGTAGATACATGGGAGGGAACTAATGGAGTAAGGTTGGTTTGTAGGTTCTTCTGGAAGGGTCTCTGGGCTGGTGAGAGTGCCACCAGGAAAAAGAGAATTTAGTTCCTCCCTCTAGGCAGAAAAAGGACAGCTATTCCTGTGTGCGTTGTTTTTTTTCAGCTGAAAATAATAATTTTTATGTCAAAGAGGCATCTTTAGGATGATATAGTCTCATTTCCTCCAAGTATCTCTAATCCTCTGATCCAACCACATCTGAAACCAGATGCATTCCCAGGGTTACTAGCCCTAAAATTTCTTTATGTTCTTACTGTATCTAAATTCTGTCATTTGCAACACAAAGAGTCTCAATAGTGGAAATTACAGTGAGAACCATTGTGCTGCTCTCAGCCCTGGTTTGTGTTCTGACGTTGATATTTTGGCAGATGTAGTTTTGGGATTTCTCTTGGTTGTCTTCATGCATTTATTTATTTTAATTTCAAGGGAACAAAATCAAAAGAAGGAGCGCTTATTAATCACCAGAATGACTTATTTATTATTACTGAGGCAATGTCTGGAAAAATCGATGTATTGCAAATGTTTCCCGCAAGTCTGCAGATTTTAGGCAATTAACAAAAGCTGCTGTAGTTCACACAAAGAGAACATTCATTGCATTGCCAATAACTCATTCTGATAAATTAGGCCCCAATTGCGTTGAGTTTTGTGAGACGCGTGAGTTTAAAACTGCAGACTGGCCCAGGAACTATTTCCAATGACCCACTGATACGGAAGCTGATAAAATATAGCATCTAGAGGCTGCCAGGGCAACTTGAAAAGAAAGAGAGAGAAAGAGAGAGATGTTTGGGAGTGGGGTTCTTCCTATTTAAACATGATGCTATAAATATTGGGAAACAGAAACAGTACATCTTGCAGGAAATAAGAAAGTTTAAAAAAAACAAAAACTCACCATTTCTGAAGTGAGTTCTGGCCTGTGCCCGGCACACCAGAGAGCGGCACTGGCCCACAGGCACAGTTAGATCTCCAGGACCAACCCCAGGCAGCCTAGGCTTTTCCAGAAACCAGGACTCCCAGCTGTCTCCTATAGAAGGCTACCTTGGCCATCCGGGAACCTGCCCCTACATCCTGCAGTCTCTCCAGCGCCCTCTATTGATAAAACAAAACTTAGCTTTCTGTCAGTTGGCAAAGAAAAAACAGATTGACTCCTATATTTTCATAAATGGGCCAATAAAGTATAAATTTGGAGCCGAGAGGCTACAAATTAATAACTGGCACACATGGAATGTCTTTCTCCAACTTTTTTTTTCATCTTATCTATTTTTATGGAAGGTTTTTTTTAAATAGATAGCATATACTTGGGTCTTGGCTTTTTTCTAATACAAACTGACATTCTCTGCCTTTTTGTTGAAATATTTAGACCATTTTTAGTTAATGTAGTTGTTGATATGGTTGTTTTCGACCCTACTAATTTGCTAGTTATTTTCTTACAAATTGTTTTTCATTGGTTGGTTAGTTGTTTTGTCTTTTGCTTGTTTGTTTCCTTTTTCTGCCTTTTTTTTTTTTTAAGATCAAACCTTTCATGTGATTCAGTTTGTGCCCGTTTAAAGCTATGAACTGGGTGACTACTGATGAAGTATTTTATAACAGTTCAATCAAAATGATTGCAATGTTCTCACACTTTTTCCCTCCTGATAATGATGAGAAAATATTATTCAG
The DNA here is from genome assembly GCF_054644295.1 of Miniopterus natalensis. Classification (NCBI taxonomy): domain Eukaryota; kingdom Metazoa; phylum Chordata; class Mammalia; order Chiroptera; family Miniopteridae; genus Miniopterus; species Miniopterus natalensis. Next base: position 16,649,851 of record NC_142101.1, on the reverse strand, counting down.
ATAAAAATCTACCACGTGCTTACACCCCTAGAAAACCGAGGGGAAAACTTTATATATTATCTGCAAAATGGCTCTTTAGTGGCTCTCAGAAACCTCAAAAAAGGAGCTTTACTCTCACATTGTACTAAGTTGTTATAAAGTGATATTTAGCCTGAGCAATTTGGTCAACCAAGAAAGAATCATTGGGATGTGCCGGGTGGAGAAAGGATTGAGATGATATGCTTCTCCGTACCTAATGGTTCTCAAAGTAATGGTTATAAAATAGGGTGACACTTTTCCTAGACCAACCTTTCAGATTCCATGGAGCTCTGGATATTCAAATACTATTTAGCATTGATATAATGACTCATCTAAGCAGACTAATATTTTGGTTGATATGTTGCCAAATTCTTACTTGTTTGACTCACTTTTTCTGTTCATCATGTGAACGCAGCCTGAGACTTGAAAAAAAATCTGATTAAAAAAAAAAAAGTTGCAGTTCCAAACTATAGTGATATTTCTTATTTAAATCATACAGGAAGGAAGTACTTTCTCAAAATTTCATGTACAATACAATTGTATAGATTTCTTGGTCCACAGACTTGCTACTAAGTTAAGTATAAAAAGATAATAAGGTAGTACTTTTTTGTGTGTTTTTTTTAAGTAGTCCTATCATGGAAACTAATTTTGGTTTAAAAACTTACTGAAATGATCTGGTAGGATCCAGGAGATCGAGGTTCAATTCCTGGTCAGGGCACATGCCTGGGATTGTGGGCTCGATCCCCAGTAGGGGGAGTGCAGGAGGCAGCCGATCAATGACTCTCTCCCTCTCCCTTCCTCTTTCTGAAATCAATAAAGACATAGTTTAAAACACACACACACACACACACACTTACTGAAATGAAGTCCCTCAAGTTAATCTGCCGTCTTTTTATTAAGACGTCTACTTCACTAAGACTCTCAGATGTTTTGGCTAACATTTTAAGAAAATGTGGCACCCCTGAAATAATTAATTTGTTAATAATGCCCTCTTACATCATAATTGGGGAAGAATATCGATTATAGGGGAAATGTTTCTATGTTTTGGTCCTTTGTAGGGGCACACTAGACCATGGGGCATAACGTTACAATTTGAACCCTTGAAGAACTGTGCTGAATCTTTGCCTTCCCCCCCCCCCCCCCCGCCCCAAACCCTGTGATGATAGGATGGGATTTGGTTTTATAGTCTTCAAAGCGCTTTTATATAATAATGTATTAGCCTTTAATGAAAATTCAATATATATTGACTAATGGTCATGAGAGGCTTTTACTCATTAATAATATAAGATTTTTCAAAGCACGCTACTGAATAAATTAACCGATGATATCATCTGAGAAACTTACAAAAAAGGAATGTGATTGTTTTCAGCCAAAGTAGCCTCAGGTGTTTTTGTTTGTTTCTTTTTAATTCTCATTAGATAGTATTTTTTCCATTGCTTTTCAAAGAGAGTGGAAGGGAGAGAGAGAGAAATATCGATGTGAGAGAGACACATTGATTGATTGCCTCCCGCACGTGCCCTGACCCCACTGGGAACTGGGCCTGCAACCGAGGATCGGGCCCCTGGCTGGAATCGAACCCGAGACCCTTTAGTCAGTGGACTGACATTCTACCCGCTGAGCATACCAGCTAGGGCAGTAGTCTCAGTTTTTTTCCCTGTACTTCACGGCACTGTTGGTAATCAGTTTTGTATTATAGGAACCTCGTATTTCTACCGGGTGGTGTTGAAGGTTTCAATCATGGTGAGATGTCTCAGTCTACCCTATCTCAGTAACTAGCCCATTCGGCGCCAACCTCTGGACACGGCGAGAGAAAGGCATTATATTGCTTCCTTTCCGCCTGTGATGAAAACATGGGGAGAAAGTGCTGCCTAAGAATGCGATTGAGGGGTTTAGTAATTTTAATTTGAAAGCACCTGCCAGTTATTTGTCTATGGGGGATAACAGCTCTGTTCTTTGGAAACTCTTAATAATGGGCCTGCTGTATTTAGCATCGGGAGGCACTGGCCATGGCCTGGATGACAAACCTTTCCTGGAACGGGCCAGATAAGCATGTGTTTCAGGCTTCACGGGCCATATGGTCTCTGTCCTTGTCATTCGAAAGGCAGCCTCAATACATAGGTGTGGCGGTGTCCCGATAAAACATTATGTTCCCGTAAAACTCTATTTACAGAGGCCGTGGGTCAGGTGTGGCCTGTGGGCCCAGCTTACCGACGACTGGTCTAGAAACGAGCAGAGAGAGGAAGGAGAATTGCCACGGCTCTGCCTAATCACGCAAAGTCCACCCCCATTGTGGAGCTGGGGCGTTTTAGCAGATTCTGTTATCATCATTATGAGTGTCACTGGTGAGAGTGTCTTGTTTTGCCTTATGAGGGGTGTGTGGGGGGAGAGGAGAGATATCAAAAGGAGGTGAAGGCAGGCACTGTTTGGAGCCGTGTGGGAAGATGTAAGGGCTCCATAGGGGATGATAAACTACACGAAGACAAGGGACACCAGAGAGTAGTTATTGCTTCATTAGAGGGAGACAGCCTGCAGGAGCCTCATCAGAACCAGGCTCTGCAGCAGGGGCTCTTCCAGAAGGACAGAGAAACAGGGTCCATAACGCCCTGACCCCGTCTCCCCGCGTCCACTGGCTGACTCGCATTGGAGGACAGAGGACAGGGACACCCAGGTGGTGCAGCCCCTAACACGCAGTTTCCCTCGGCGCACAGGATGACAGACAAAGGCAGACGGTAACCGAGGAGAGGGGGAGTGGCCACAGGCGACTCCAGCATTGCGGGACGCCTCTGTTACTTTTGAGTTTATTGAGGCATAATTAAAACACAATAAACCGCACTTACGGTGCACAATTTGGTGAGTTTGGCATATACAGACATCCTGAACACCGTCACCATCGCCACAATCAAGAAAATGAACATATCCGTCACTTGAAATCTCCTGGCTCCCTTTGTATTCATTTCCCTCCATGCATTTCCATCTCTTGGCCCCAGGAAACCACCCCTCTGTCTGCTTTTTGTGACTAAGGACTGGGTTACATTTTCTAGAATTTCGTATAGGGAGAAGCCCACGCTAAATACCCTTTGGTTTGTTTGTTTGGCGTCTCATACTTAGTTTGATTACGTTGACACTCGCCCAGGTTCCTGTGCGTAGAAGTAGCTCACTCCCTTTTATTGCCGAGGATTCCACGGCGAGGGACACATTCGTATATTCTTTCACCTGATGGCCAACACTTGGGTCGTGTCTGCTTCTCGGCGGTGACAGACAAGGCTGCCATAAACACGTGCGTGGAAGTTTTTGCAGGGACGTTCAGTGGGTTGAAGGGCAGTCCCTGAAAGGTTATGACCCCAAGTCCTAATGCCTCAAACCTGCGAATGTGACCTTCTTTGGAAATTTTGCGTCTGTAACTAAGTGAGAGATCTTGGTGTGAGATTGTCCTGGACTGCAGGGTGGAGCGTGCTCTCCGAGGACTGGTGTCCCGGTAAGACAAAGGCCAGGGGCATTTGCTAACGCAGACTGAGTCAGAGATTAGAGGGGTGCGTCCACAGGCCAAGGGGAGGCGGGGGCAAAGGTCATCTCATAACGATCAAGAGGCCACGTCATTGAGGCGGCATCAGGGTGGAAAACATTTACGCAACTGGTGGCTGAACTTAAAAAACGGCAGTTCTTAGAAGACAAATGCCCGATTACAGACCCACGTTTCAATACCCCTCTTACACGAACCGACTGCACAAGCAGGTGGAAAGCCCGTAAAGAGACAGGGGATTGGCACCACGCTGTCCACCAGCAGAACTGGTGGATCTGAACTTTCCACCCAACAGCAAAATGCACATTCTTTGCAAGTGCTCCTCGGACCTTGACCGAGACAGACCGCATCCTGGGCCTCCACGCAGGGCTCAGTAAGGTTTTAAAAATTTAGGTATTCAGATGATGCTCGCCCGCCACAGTGCCTAGGGGTTTGGAGTTTGTTTCAAGTCCCTGCTTGGGAGGGTAGGGCGATTGTAAGCACCGCGCCCGGTCCTGTCTGGGCTCTACCAAGGCCCAGGCCTAGTTTAAACCCTGACATGCCCCTTGGGGGGAACTCCTGTGGACGTTTAACTGCAGCCCCTTAAAACCCACCCCAAATCCTGCACCAGGGGGGTGCCCTGCTAGCCCCTGCCATGGCCTTGGCTCCGGTGCCCTGGGGGACGTGGAACCCTATTTGGGGAACAAGGTCGAAGAGGGTCAGGGGACATGTGCCCAGGTGAGCGCTGCACAGGTGGAAAACCCCCAACTCCTCAGCGCACTGGCGCAGTTGGCAGTGAGGGCACCCACTTGCAGGTAGGGCGGCCGGACATGTGTCCTGCCTCTCCTCCGAAAATGCGCGTGGGCTTTTCCCTGCATCTCCGAAACTCACGTGGGCTTTTCCCGGCTTCTTCCAAATGCAGGTGCACATAGTAGGACTCTCTAAGCTGCAGACCTTAAGTGCAGAAGGGAGGGCTGGGGGTGCGTGGGGGGACCCTCGCTCTCGGCCCTGCAGGCCTCAAATGCAGAAGGGAGGGGCTGGGGGTGCGTGGGGGGACCCCCACTCTCGGCCCTGCAGACCTCAAATACAGAAGGGAGGGGCTGGGGGTGCGTGGGGGGACCCCCACTCTCGGCCCTGCAGACCTCAAATGCAGAAGGGAGGGCTGGGGGTGCGTGGGGGGACCCCGACTCTCGGCCCTGCAGACCTCAAATGCAGAAGGGGGGGCTGGGGTGGCGCGGAGGGGGGGAGACGCCTGAGTAACGCGCCGCCGTCCGCTCCGGTCCCCGCCCCGGCCCCGCGCCGCCCGCGGCCGGGAGGCTCCGCGCCGGGTTTTCCGTCCGACCCTGCGCGGCGCCGACGCCTCGCGCGGAGGAATTTTGTCCCCAGCGGCGCCCGGTCCTCCGGCGGCGGGTCGCGTCCGCGGCGGCGGCAGCCAGGCGCCCAGCAGAGGCCCCGCCGCCCGGCGGCCGAGTGGCCGCGCGACGTGGAGGCCGCGCCGCGGGCGCGAGGGGACGGAGGGGACGGACGGGACGGACGGGAGCCCCGCGCCGCTCCCCCCGCCGCCGCCGCCCCGCTGGCCCTGCGGCCGCCGCCCCGAGCCCGCGGAGATGGCGGGCGGGCCCTGCGGCGGGGGCCCCGCGGCCGGCAGCGGCGAGATCGTGCAGCTCAACGTGGGGGGCACCCGGTGGGTCGGCGGGGGCCTGGGCGGGGCGCGCCTCCTCCGCGGGCCGCGGACAGGGCGGGGTGGGGGCCGGGAGGCCGGGCCGGGGGTTTGGGGGGGCTGGGGGGCGGGCGCTGAGGGGGGCGGGCCCGGGAGCCGGCCCACGCGGCGGGACGCTGCTCCCCCGGGGGCCCCCTCGGCCCCTGCCCCCCTCTGTCAGTGTCTCCCTCTGCCCCTGTCCCCCTTCTGCCCCCCCTGCCCCCCGCCTCTTTTGCCCCCGCCACCCCTTTTGCCCCCCGTCTGGCCCTGCCCCCCCTCCCTGTCTGCGCCTCCCCTGCCCGCCTCCTGTCCCCGCCCCGTTGGCCCCTGCTTCTTCTACCCCTGCCCCCTCTTTCTGCCTCGGCCCCCCTTTCCCTGCCCCTTCCCGGGGCGCCCGGCCCCGGGGCGCGTTTTCTGGGCGCCCCGCCCGGTGGCCCGGGCTCCGCCGGGGACCCGCCCCCTCCCCGGGGTCCGCGCGCCTGGGGGCGGCCCCGGCTGTCGGGCGGCGCCTGCGGACGGGCATGGGGGGCGCGGGGACCCCGGGGAGTGGGGGCGTCCGGGGCGCGCAGCCCCGCCCCGCGGGGTCGCCGGGGAGAAGCGGGCCGAGCGCGCCCCGGGCCCTCGGGAGGGCGATCCAGGCGCGGGGGGCAAGGGGCGCGTCCTTGGGGCGCCCCAGGGTCCAGGGCGGTCAGAGCCTCAGCTTTTAAGGGCGGGGGGAGGGACTGGAGCCGGGGGATGAAACGCGCGGGGGTCCCTGAACTTGAACGGTTTTCCAAGCGCGCTGGAGAGTTTGGCACCGGAGACGGCGATTCTCCATCCGTTCCCGGCCCCCCGCCCCCATCAGAATTACTTAATAGTTGAGAAATTGCAGCATTATTGCCGCTACATAGATAACCAGTTTTAGGAGACTTGCCCCTAGTGTAAGAAATGAGTATTTTCCCGAAATCAGTGAAAACGGGGGGCGGTTGGAGGATGGTGGCTGGAGGGAGTGGAAACCCCTCGGGCTGCTGTGAGCTTGTGGGATGAAGCTGGGGTCCCCGAGGCCCTGGCGCTGTGGGCGCCGCGTGGGAGCAGGTGTGTGCATGGGGTGAGCTTTAGCAGGAAGGTGCTCAGGCAGGGGGGCCGGATGGGCCCCGATTTCCTTCCCGGTCCTGCTGCTTTGAGGCCCTCACTCATCTTCTGTCCCAGGCTGTCGCTCTGCTTCGGTACCGTCCCCTCTGTGGGTGGTGATCATCACTCTTGATCGAGTGTCTCTTAACCTCAAAACAGTGATATATTTATTTACTGAGGTTTTTTGTTTTTTTTAAATGAGTGACCACAACGATTGCAAATAGCCTAAGACTGCAAGTAAAGTGTTAGATGCATAACGCACAGCGGATTCCTAGGAGCTCAAAACGGTGATACAGGCTGTTTGGAAAGTTCATTAAAAGGAAGATAAAACCTTAAGGGTATTAAGAAAAAAGGAATCGTGCTTGGATTCTTGGATAGGACGAGAGCTATCTAGCTGGGATAAATTCAAATAAAACTGCAATGGTGGTGAGCGTGAACTCGGGGTTACTGAGTACCCTCTGTTAGCGGGGCTGGTTGGAGTGAGGAAACGGGGCCTGAAGGTAATTTTGAATGCTGCGGTAAAGTGAGATTTGGGGTGACGGGCTGGCTGTCGATCCTCTAGCAGGTGGGCATACTGGGGAGTCGTGTTCTAGGGGAGCATTATATGCCAGAGAGTTAATTATTTGATTTTATTGAGAGCTCAGAATAATCTTAACTCTGAATTGAAAGAAATTTTAAACTATGAAATGTGATGAATACCCTTGATAACGGCTGTAGCTTTGCAGCAATCTGTAAACCGTCAGCCCGCATGTTAGGGCAAGTTAACTAATACTGAGTTTTGATTCATGTCTTCATTTGTAATACCAGGTAATTTTTACTTGCAGATTTAGTACCTCAAAGCAGACTCTTATGTGGATTCCAGATTCATTTTTTTCCAGGTATTTCATATAATTCTTTAATATTGTTTTTAACATATTTAGTATTTATCAAAATAGTAAACATTTTCCTTGTCTGTTAAATTAATTTTATTTTTCAAATAAAAAAATCTTAATGTTTAAAATAGAATTTTTTTTTTTGTTTTGCACTGAATAAAGTTTATTTTTAATTTTTTATGTTACTTTGGAGATAAGATGGCCTATTTGTATTGGTCACTGACATTGGGTAAAGAATTAGGACATTCATTCATACTCAGATTTTAAAAACTAACCAGTGTATTGTTGATGACTTTCAGTTTGCTGAGTGGAAGAATTTCAACACTTCGAGATGAGACTGGTGCTGTAAGTATAACTGTGTGTATGTATCCAAATTAGATTAACGCTATGATGTGTGATCTTTGTTATATGTTGAATCTTAGAAGATAAGCAGGTAACGTTTTTATAACCACTAAACGGAAGTGACGTATATATACTTAAAGTTTATTATTTTTTTGTCATGTATAGAATGTTTCTATAGTTAGAGAACTCTAAACAGAAATACTACATGTAGCAATTAAATAAATGTTCATGATTAGAGAGATTGTAGGATATGAGCTTACATTGTCAGTAAAAAAAGTACTTTTAATCAGGAATTAAAACTTTAACAGTTAAATAGATTAATGTAAATACTAAAATATTTTGATACTGAATTAGAATGGTGTAAGATGTAGTAAAGTCCTCCAGTTTTTTACTTTGGAAAATAGCCTTAGGAATTTGTACAGCAATGATGGAATGAGGGAAGCAGGGAACTATTATGTTTCAGTACAAAAGAAATTGGTTTGTACATTTAAAAAGCAGTTAGTTGTACTGTGTACAAAGCGCGTAAAGTAAGTGTCTCCTGCTCTCAAAAGCAGAGAGGTTCTCTGGAGGCAACACAGTGACCCCAGGTGCTGCAGGTGAAATAATGCAGCAAAAGCAGGCGAGCCTATTTGAGACTCTGGGAAAGGCGTCAGTAATAAGGTCCACAAGCCTGTCGTCTCTCCGACTCCTGATTGGTTCTAGTAAAAGAAAAGCAAACATTTATGAAGGTAGCAGAACTTCACTCATTGAATGTACATAGTGATCATCATAAAAAGCTTTAAAAGATGTTCAGTTTTATGGTTAGAGCTTTTGCAATTGATTCAAAATAGTGTTGGAACATATTCCTGTAAAATGCTATCAATTATGTATTTCATGCGTAAGCACATTGTTATTTCAGTGGTTCACATATAAGTCACAAATTACGTGATCAGGCAACATAAAGTGTCATTTATGCATAATAGTTTCAAAGTATTCCTTGAATTCTAGAATACTTCAGATAAAAATGTTCCTCGGGTGTCGATTTTACCAAAGAGATCAGTCAAGAAATGAGAGAACTGACTTATTAAGTACCGTTTTCCCACATATTAAAATGTCACCAATAACAGCTTTTTGGGAGGAAAACGGACACCACTGCATCGAATGCACACAACTGTAACCGCATTCCAGGGAAGGACAGTAATTCAGTCTTTGTTCCCTAAGTTAGTGTCACAGACGTTGAAGTTAAAAGTTGTAGTTACACTTGGAAAGTAAAACAACTCGTCATTTGCAGATATTTATTGATAGAGATCCGGCAGCATTCGCACCCATTTTAAACTTTCTTCGGACAAAAGAATTAGACTTAAGGTAAGATACACCCTTTTAAATTCTTAATGGGTATGTCTTTGGTGTATGAGGGAAAGTTGTTTTTTACAATACTGCGTTGCTTGACCGTTTTCGCAGAATTAGACTCTCGTAGGTAGAGGCCTGTGCCCTCTCTTCCCAGCCTGCTCCATCCAGCAGCTTCCTGACCAGTCCCCCGACTTCGTGCTCGCACCCCTACAATTTATTTTCCATCCTGTCTTCTGAAAATACAAATCTGACCTCGCTGCCGCGCTCCTTACAGCGTCTAAGATGTTACCGGGTTCATGGCTGAGGGTTTCGGCACGTGGTACTGCTTCTTAGGGCTCTCTAACCCGACCCGATTCATTTCTCTTCTTCCACACTGTCCGCGTCTCTGCCTTGGCGTCACCCTGACTTCAGGTCCCCGCCGTGGCCACCTGACGCGGGCGTTCATGGTTTCCTGAGCTGCCTCTCCCGCAGCAGTCATCACACCTCCTTTTCCTGGAGCCTCTCCCGTTAGACTGGAGTTGCTGAAGGGCAGGCGCTGTTTCCCGTGTATCCCCAGGGTCTAGTGTTGTTAGAGGTTCAGTACCTGGGGTGGGGGCGGCGGATAAATGAGGGTCACTTAGACTATTTCCTTAACTCGGCCATAGTCCTGGTTCTTACCAGGAAGCTGCAGTCTAATTTGTAGTTTACTGTTCTTTTATTTCATAAGTTCCTAGTGACTCTCAGAATTTATTAATATTTTATAGACACAGCTTTTAAAATTCCACTTTGCTGGAGCTGCCTCAGGTGCTGGTCCGAGGCGCTGCTGGAGGACTGATGCCTTTGTTTCCTTGCAGGGGAGTGAGCGTCAGCGTCCTCAGGCACGAGGCGGAGTTTTACGGCATCACCCCGTTAGGTGAGTGCTGGTTCTTGTTTGCCCAGACAGCGTGTCTTATGCCAGGTCCTGATTTTTGATGGCCTGGTTCAGTGCTTGCTTTTTGTGGATTTTCATTGCAAGAAAAAGTTATTAGCTGGTTTAACTGACGCATTTCCCTTCTTTCCCTTGTCCTCTTGAACTAGAGAAGATAAAGGTGGAGTCTGCCTTTCTGTTTGCATGTGCCCTTGACGAGTTTGCTTTGCAATGTTTCAGTAAGAAGGCTCCTGCTGTGTGAGGAACTGGAGCGCTCGTCCTGTGGCAGCGTTCTCTTCCACGGGTACCTGCCCCCGCCAGGTACTTGCGCTCTGTGCACTTAGTCTTCCTGAAAACCCTCTTAGCATTAAGCAGGTCTGAGAAATGAGTGGATGTGACTGTGCGGCATCACCTCATTTACACAAACAGCCGTCGGCCGGCGTGGGCCAGGGCCCCTCGTTTGCCGACTCCTGCATGAGCACGCCGGTGGTCGGCCCCCCGTGGAGCCCAGGAGCCCCGCACAGGTGTCCGTGGCGTCAGTGTGCAGGACGGCGGCACGCAGAGCAGCTCTGCCGGCGCCTGTGCCACGGTGGGCGCTGAGCAAGGGTTTGTTCCAGTAAAGGCTCCCCTGCCCAGTAAAAGACCTTGAAAGTCGGGGGCAGTTCAGCTCTAAAGCAGCTTAATTTAGTGCCTGGTACCTGATACCTGGTAACTGTATAGTGTAAAGAGGGGACAGACAGAAGGAATGAAGGAATGTTTGCAGCCACCTAGGGCTGGGTAGAAGAGGGGTGTAATATGATAAGTCTTAACCTTATTTATATATAACATGATAAATAGCAAAACTATTAAAAGAGTTTTATTTATTTTCACTTTGTTTATGGTAAATTGTAATAAATTGCTGTATTGGAAGATAAATGTTGACTATAATGAAATGCACATTTTTGTTTGTTATAACATGACTTTTTAATTTAATGTAATTATTTTAGGTGAACTTAGAGATATATTTGTCTTATTTCCTTTTGTAGGTATCCCCAGTCGTAAAATAAGCAACACAGCCAGGTCCTCTGCCGACTCTAGGAATGGACTGAATTCTGCAGAAGCAGAGGCTCGGGGAGGTGGCACCCCGCCCACAGCGGGAGAGGAGACCAGCAGGCTTGGTAAGTGCAGATGAAAATACATATTCTTAGTTCCTGCTGATACTGAAAACATGTAAAGATGGAATTTTTGCCTCACCTCACTTTTTAACCCAGATTTATCATTTATATCTTAAAGTGTCTTTTAACATACAAGGCAGGACAAAAGTAGGTTCACAGTTGTGAGTACACAAAACACAGAATTTATTCTGTGTTGTTAATTATATTCTATATGAAGGACTGTCAACCTGCTTTTGCCCCACCCTCTATAATTTTTAATGAGAAAGCGTGTGATGTTCTGTCTGCTCTAAGCATAGCGCAGGGGCTGACTGACTTTTTACATGATCCAGACAGTAAACACGCTGGGCTGCATGGGCCGCCTGCCTCGGTGGCGCGGAGCGGGGGGCGGTGCGGGACCGCCGTGCTGACCGCGTTCCCGCGGAAGGGCCGGGCAGGGAGGGGGCCGGGCCGGGCCGTGCTGGATGTAAACTTCCCTTCCCGTCGCCAGGGCTGCCCGTGGACCCGCGCAGGGTGCTGAGCGTGGCCGGCCACCACAACTGGATCGTGGCTGCCTACGCCCACTTCGCCGTCTGCTACAGGTACTGGCCCATCCCGCTGGCCACACTGCTTGTCATTCGGGGCTCGTTTCAGTGGTTGTGACTTTATATTCCTGGATTGAAGAGCATTAAGCCGTCAAGTTTTTTCCCTGCACATTCTACCTGCTTCCGTGTCTCTGGATTATGTTTAGCTTGATTTGTTTTCATAGCTAACTTGGTAACGACTGCTCGTAGCCTCGGGTGTCTAAATGTTTCTCGAACAACATGAACTGTGATATAATTGAGATATCGTGACGTTATTCCTTCTTGCTTGTTACATATCCAGCTTCTGAATCCTTTGACTATTGTATTAGATGACCAGGCGGGATTGTGACCCGAGCAGCGTGACTTTCTGCCTGTAGTGTCAGTCTTTCGTGCCTGCAGTGGCGAGAAGTGAGGCTCCCCACAGTCAGGACAGGCGTGAGCTGGGAGTGAGGTGGGAGCAGACAGTCTGGGCAGAGCAGCGTCATTAAAGGTCTGCAGTGGGTGAGACTTACAGAGGGAATTTAGTTTGTGCCAATTCTTGCTTCTCAGAAACTAAGAGTGAGGAGGAAAAGTAGACCAGTGGGTTTTTTTGTTTGTTTGTTTTTTAATTGGAGGAAGGATAGGATCTTAGTTCCAAATCACTATTGCAATGAAAATTGTTGATGACATAATGGTATAGAGGCAGAAAATGGTTGGGAAATAGGAGCTTAGACTGTGATACCATTTATTTTAATTGCTAAAAAATTAAAGAATATATATTTTGTCACTATTGTGTTTGTTTAAGAAATAACCATAACAGGTTAAAAATATTTAGAATGTCTTCTAAAGATTACAGATATATTTTAAAGAATCCTGGATGCATTTTTTAAAAACTTCAGTTTCTGATATGTTTGCCATGTGTGGTTAAAAACACACAAACCTTTTATATCAGTCATGTCTTCCTTGTATTTTCATTGCAATAGAGATTCGGTGGAAACTTTCCATTTTGAGAGGGTTCTGTATACTTCTTGTTTTAAGTGAACAGCATGGAAATGATTTTGTGGATGGTTTCTTTTGGGGATGACTTTCACATGAAGCCAAGATGAATTACAATAAAGAATTCGGGGGAGCGTTGTCTTGAACGTGCCGTCTCCTGGAGCTGACTTGAGAGAACTGGCTTCGTTTGTTAAACCCATGCACACATCCTAGTTGATAAGGGCCCGGGAGGGTTGTGAAACAAGGTGCTGAGTTTTCCGGCAGGACCGTGTAACTTTCCATCTGGGTTACACAACAGCGCTGAAGATTCCTGCAGCCGGCCAGACACGCGGTGTTGGCAAAATGCCTCTCTGAGCGACAGGCAGCAGGGTGAGCGGCGGCTTTTCCCACTTTGATGTTGACCGTGATCTTGCTGTGCTGTCACCGCGTCGGTGATGTCGGAGCCCCGGCAGAGGGGCGGGAGAGAATGAGGGCAGAGCGCAGCCCCTTGATGACTCGGCTCAGGGGCGACACGGTTTCCCAGAGCAGGACTCCGAGCTGTCCGAGGGCGCTCCCGCAGGCTGCCCTGCCACAGCTTTCACGTCCGTAAGTCCAAGCCTCACGCAGGCGGGTACAGTGCACGCCGCGTAGCTCTCAGCGGTTCGCGCATTCTGCACGTTGTTAGGTTCTGCTCTTGCGTTTCTGTTTCTTGCCGAGTTCACGACAGTGTTAGTTGCATTCAGGAGACTAGTTGTGTAAACTGGCTTCTTGGAGCGCACATCCCACTTCAGAGCTTTCATCTTTGTGGGATTTACTTTTTGTGTGTGGTGTGAGAGTTAGGAATCGGTTGCCTTCCAGTGGGTAGGTCAGTCTGTTTTGATTATTACAGAAATCCTTTCACACTTAAATTTCAGAGCTTTTATTTTGCTTTCTACACACACACACACGCGCGCGCGCGCGCGGATCTAATTTAGACTCCTGCGATCTCCCAACGCATCTGTCTCTCCCCATGCAGTCTGAGGTCAGCATGCTTGTCATCAGCTCCCAAACCTCCAGGGCGTGGCTCCCTAGGCCGCTTCCTTGAGGTCTTCCCGTGGGAGGTGAGCGCGCTCCCGGGTAGCCATCCTGGCTGCCGAGTGTTGGTTCCCCAGCCACAGTGAGGAGCTGGGCGCCAGAATACCAGGGCTCGCTCTTTAAAGATTTTATATTTTAAATTCTGTTCCTTCTGTGGGACATCATAGAGCAAATATGTCTGTCTCCTTTGTACTCAGTTTCTTAGCTTACAGACTAAAGTAAGTTTACAAATGAGGTCCTGTGGTTGTGATAGTCGTTCTCAGATGTGCTCTCCCGATCCCCTCTGGGCATCTGTCCTGACACCCTAGTTTCTAGAGGAAAGCAGCTGGAGGTGTGGTCTCTAGAAGACGAGGTCCATGCAGTGCTGCTGTTCCTGTTCCTACTTAGTGACAGCACGGCGCCCCCTCAGCACCTCCCTGTGAGCGCGGGGGGAGGTGGGAACCCCCGTGTGTCTGCGTCCAGCCCCACAGCCCCTGAAAGCACCCCGTGGACCTCTCAGTGTTCCCAGCCTTTAGTTTGCTGGGGAATCGGTTCCATCTGTCCATCTTAGCACGCCTCCCTCTGGTGGCCGAGTCGGGCAGTTACAGGCCATTCAGCGCCCAGGACAAACGGTGCATTTTCCCCTGCGTCGCTTTGAGGTTAAGGAAATCATGAAGAAGGCTCACTTTTTGTGAGTAATTGTGTATTATTTTAGTCTACGTCTTAAAACAAAAATGAAACTAAACGGATTTTGTTTGGGTCCTTAGGTGACCCTTCCTTGTGGCCTGAGGTTGACCTTTGGGTGACATGTCAGGTTGGGCATAAGGAACGTTGTTTCCTTCCTGTCTCTTTACTCCCTTAGGTGAGGCAGAGGGGAGTCTGTAATTCTGTTTCATCTCTTCAGTGTAACTAGGAACAGGAACCCCAAGGTTAAAGTTCAGTCATTGCCATGACTGCCCAGCTGTGCAGGCTCCGCATGTAAGAAGGTTGCTCTGCAACCCCACAGAGTACCCGTCGGAGGGACTTAAGATGGGGATGTTTATCAGAAATTAAATGTTAAGGAATGCGTTAAATATGTCTCCGGTTAACTGCAAACCTGAGCCCTGGTAAGCCTTTACATAAGGGGAATTCATAGGCCCCTAAGATTTTTCATTTAGAACGAAGCCTTTAAAGTCCAGCCCTCAGAGAAGGGTTTCCTAGCCCCTCATTTTATTCCTTTGATGGTGCCGAGGTATTGGATGAATTGTTAAACCACATCACTCCCTTTTCTCAGTTTGCCTGTGGAGACTGTCATCTCCGGTAAGAAAAACAGTGGATTGAGAGCGTGTGGTCTCAGTTTATAGTAACACCTGAGTAACTATTAGTAACTGAGAATAATAATAATTGTCCTAAACTCTGGTTTCATCCACCATTCGTGCCCTTAAATGCCAATAGGAACACTTCTGTGTGTAGAAAACTGAAAGGGTTGACGTGCATCTTTAAGTTGTTAATGTTTTTTAAAATTTGTGAGGGCTTTGCTAAATTACTCTTTGCAGAAGTATAGAACTCTAACCTCTTTAGGGGATTTAGATTTTGTATGTGTGTAAATGTAAAATATTTCAGAAGTAATATTCTGGATTTGCAGATGACAGATACCAGCAACATCTTATATTTAACATAAATATACCAACAACACTTTACATCTAACACGAAGGGGGAGTGAGCCGCGATTGGCATGCTCTGTGGCACAGGCGCTGTACGGTGTTTGCCCAGCAGCTGCTGAGCTGCCGTCTGTGTCCGTTCTCACAACAGAATCAAGGAGTCCTCGGGGTGGCAGCAGGTGTTCACAAGCCCGTACTTGGACTGGACTGTCGAGCGAGTGGCGATAAACGCAAAGGTGGTCGGAGGGCCCCATGGAGACAAAGACAAGATGGTTGCCGTGGCCTCGGAGAGCAGCATCATCCTGTGGAGCGTCCAGGACGGAGGAAGCGGGACTGAAATCGGTACAAGTTCTGCGTGTGCTGCATTTTGCTGGTGTAGATACTATTCTGAAGCTGAACGGGTCGCCTGTAAATACCCAGCCTGACCCGATGGTTGGTCAGCTAGAGCTGCCTGTCCTATTCTCAGGGCCCCGGGGCACCAGGGCTGCTCAGTGCGGGGTGCTCTGCAAAGAGGGAAGGTGATGTTGCAGGAGGGGGAGTCTTTTCACCACTTTGCTCCAGCAGAAAAGAATTCCACTAAGTTCAGTTCAGTGCCACTGCTCTGACGCGTGCCCAGGTGCCTGCTGCTGCTACCCAGCATGCTCTGCGCCAGCAGTCAGATGCCAGCAGGTGCTCCAGGTGCTGCTCTTACCCAGCATGCTCTGCGCCAGCAGTGAGATGCCAGCAGGTGCTCCAGGACAAAGCGTGACATTCCTAAAAGGTTTCAACACTGACACTCTCAACACGCATGCTTGTGGCCAAACATTCACATGAAAGGTCTTCCGTGACGGGCAGGTGCTGATACCAGATGATAGAAGCCACACACCAGGTCCAGCCACAGCTTACAGCTGTATATTCAGCTGTTTGTAAGAAAAAATATACAGTTCTGCAGACAAGATGTTGTCTCTGCCAAATCTCTAATTCAAGGTGCCCTGTATCACTCAGGAGGGGCAGTGCTGGGGCTCCTTTCACGGCCTTTCATCCGCTGAGCCGCTGTTCGGTCTGTTCCTTTCCCAGCCGTTGTGCATGCCAGCTGATGCCACCAGCAGACATTTCCAACTTTTAAAGAGTTTTTCACGTGTTTAAAATATTTTCTTCTTTAAACTCTGACTATTCTCAGTGAAGTGGCACCTGGTGTTGTCATACTATTCAAAACGTTCTGGTTCATAAGACACAAAAGGGAAATTACCAACATCTATAAAGGCGAAGGAAAGATAAGTTTTACTTTTAGGTTTTTTCAGTTTTGCCCAGGTTCTTTAGAGTCTCCCTCCTTCTGTGAGTCAAAAAGCAGACATGTCCTGTGGTCGGCGTCTTTAGACTTCGTGCAGCTGCCGGTGGAGCAGGGGCTGCTCTGACCTCCCGCTGTGAAGCCAGTGATCCATCACTACACACAAGGACAATATATTTTAAAAATTTATATTAGATTGTTTTTTGAACCTTTTAAGGTAAAATTTTATTGTTTTGCTTAAAACTAATATTGTAAAGCACAGCCCAGTATAGTTTCTTGTTTCTTTGTAGGCGGAGGGAAAACTTGGACGTCAGAACAGTGATCTATTGGAAGTGAGGTTGCAGAGGTGGTAACACGTAACCGGAGGTAGCCAGTAGGAGAGTAGTGGAGATACTTAGAGTAAACCGCTAATCTCGGGGAACGTGCCGTTACTTACACCCTAACCTCCCACCTTAGATGGTCCCAGAAGACCTGAGACCTCCCGCTCTGTACACTCCTAGGGTGAGGAACAGACGTGGAGGCCGTGCGGTGGGGGACGTGGGTGTGATTTTTTTCCTTCTTTCTCAAATGGCCCTTGTAACACGCCCGTAAGTGAAGGCGATTCGGTGCCTGCTTTGCTCTCAGAGGCTGATGGGGTAGGGGCTGTGTTGAGATACTACCAGTGATTTGTTCAGACCCCGTAAGAAAAGCCGTCTGTTATCACAGATGCTCTTCAGGACTTGACAGCGGCACCTGGAGAAAGCTGTTAGGCTGGTGTGTCCCTGCTGGTCCCGTCGCAGCTGACCCCCTTCCTTGTAACCTGCATACCTGAGACAGTGCTGCTGGGCAGCGGCTGTGGCACTGCTTCCCCGGAGGGTCCCCTGGGACAGGACCTCGTCATCACTGCTGCCGTCCGCCCGGTGCACGTGGTCGGGGCTCCGGCGCCTAAGCGGCGGCGACACTGAACTTCTCGATCCTTCAGGACGCCTCCCCTCGGTGCCCAGAGCCTCACCTCCTCCGGAGGAATCGACCGTGGCTGGTGTCGATTGGTCTTGGGTCTACCTTTTACAGAGTCCACAGCACTGAATACAGTTAGTTTTGCCTGTTCTGAAAAGTTGTGTGGCATCAAAATTAAAGTCCTGTTACCTAAGAGTTCCTGAAATTGCAGGGGAAACGACGCCTTTCTGCTCTGAAGTGGCAGGTTTCTTTCTCAACCAGTTCTGGTCCAAGGGCTGAGCTTTCTTGTGTGTGAATCTCATTTTACTGTTCTGTTTTGTTTTCCCAATGGGCTGGGTGAAATGGTATATTCATGTATATAAACACATATTTGTAAAATTAAAATGTTTGAGACAGATGGTTGAGGGCACCCAGGTCTGTGTCCTCAGCTCAGTGGTTCCCAGATTCTGGTCCCCGAGCTGCAGCTAAATCTCCGTGGACTTTATAATAATGCAGCAGCTCTGACCTAGTGGGCCTGGTGTGGATCCTACAGCCCTGGTTATTTTACTTGTTCACTTTAAATCTACCTGCTATTTGATGATCACCTAGGTGCAGGGAGCACAGCTTCAGATCACAGGATGTTCTGTCCCTGGGGGAGAACTTGGGCAGACTTCCATCTGCTTTAGGGGCTGTGTAAGCTGCCTAAGAGTTTCCTGTTTCTGGCCCCCATAGTGCCTAGCACATACTTTGTAGGAACGAGACTAGGTTAAAATTGTCACCATGAGATGTTCTTAGGTTTGGTTTTGGTTCATTGTAAAGCTGACCGCTGATGAACCTCTTTTGTTGCCGTTTAAGGCGTGTTCAGCCTCGGCGTCCCTGTGGATGCTCTCTTCTTCATCGGCAACCAGCTGGTGGCCACCAGCCACACGGGGAAGGTGGGCGTGTGGAATGCTGTCACTCAGCACTGGCAGGTGAGTCCCCGGAGCAGGCGAGGGAGGGAAAACGTTCCTGAGGCTCCTGCTGACTGCCGCTGTCTGTCGTCCTGGGATTCATGCTTCTGTTTGAGTGACAGACTGTTGGATATGCTGTTAAGTTTGCTTCTAGATGCCAGTTTGACTTTTTAAGAATTTTAAGTTACTCTAGGAAATGTTTTTAAATTGTGACTTATTTCTTCATTTCCTTGGCAGGCTTAGAGCTCCAAGATTTAGCTCTTTCACGTTTCCGTAGGAATGGGCCTGGTTCTCTGCTGCGTGCTCCCTGCTGTCGACGTGCCCGCCCCTTCCTCTCCTAACTGCCTTTCCCAGTCCGCAGGCTTCACTGCTCTCAACTTTTCCTCGACCTTTGCCCTCCCCCCAACTGGGCCGAGAAGAGATTCCTCCCCCTCCTCTGATCGTGTCACCCACCGATTTTACAGCCAGTTACAGCCTGTAATCGTCTTTATTTCTCCTTCCTGCCCCCAAGTTCACAAGCCCCTACGTTCCTTTTCCAGACTCCTGCTGGTTCTCCTCATGCTGCCTGGTTCACGAAAAGCGTTTCAGTTAAGGGTCACCTGTGAGGTTTCGCCTGCAGCTCTGTCTGGCTGTGCCCAGCGAGGGTGCACTGTGACCTCACTTACTGCCTCCACTCCCACACACACTGTGCGTTTGTTTTCTAGTAGAAATCATGCCCTTTGAAGCAGCTGTTAACGTGTAACTAGATGACTTTGCTTGGAAACTGATTTTATTGTAGTGAGCTTGAAAAACAAAGCGCATGAGAGAAACAGAAAGTCTGCAGTGGGGACAGTGAAAGTAGAGAAACGACCTTTTCAAATTACTGAGGGAATGAACTGTCTGGAAATCAGTTGGTCTGTGCTCTGGTTCTAACTCTGCCCAGCACTAGAGGACCCTGCAGGCTGGGGATCTGCTGTGTACCCTGGTCTGACCCGGCTGAGCAGTCCTAGTGCGCTGTGGCCTCAGTCATGTGCAGAAAAGAATTCCCCTAGATCCTGGAAGGAAAGTGCTGCTGTTGGAAACACACATTTTTTAAAAGCTTCACAGGGAATCACATGGGTGGTTCCCCAGCATTCCCTGTGTGCAGGGTGTGTACGCACAAAACGCCTGTTTCTAAGCCCTGCTTACAGTGGGTATTAGTTTTCTTTTTATTAAAAGAATTTTGAGGAGATTGAGCAGAAAATATAAATTGCAGTGAAGATCTAACATCTAACAATAACGTCACTGCATCAGGTTCAAGACGTCGTCCCTATAACCAGTTACGACACTGCGGGCTCCTTCCTGCTGCTCGGG
Organism: Miniopterus natalensis; assembly: GCF_054644295.1. Classification (NCBI taxonomy): domain Eukaryota; kingdom Metazoa; phylum Chordata; class Mammalia; order Chiroptera; family Miniopteridae; genus Miniopterus; species Miniopterus natalensis. Next base: position 16,630,271 of record NC_142101.1, on the reverse strand, counting down.
TGCAACAACGGGTCCATCTACTACATAGGTGAGTGTGCGGGCCCCGCGTGGCCCCGCCGGTGGGGTTCCTCAGACGACAGCGAGGAGACGGTACTTCCTAGTTTTACGTAAATGCGGTTTGTTCTACCATCACTTAAACGTTTTTATTTTCAGATATGCAGAAGTTCCCTTTGCGAATGAAGGACAATGACCTTCTCGTGACTGAGCTCTATCACGACCCTTCGAATGACGCCATCACTGCGCTGAGCGTTTACCTCACTCCCAAAACAAGTGAGCGCTGGCAGGGCTGGCCTCCGTGCCCGACGCGTCCTCGAGAACGTGGGCTCTTGATGCTACAAGCAATGGGGCCCTTTCTTCTTGGGAATGGCAGAGCTAAGGATTTCACCCGTTTCTCTCGAGTTTCTTTTTGTTTTTATACTGAAGTGGAACGTGACCAGTAGAGGAAAGGACAGCACCTCTGCAGAGGCGGGGGGGGTGGGCACACGACACACGCAGCCCTCACAGGTCACAAGACCCGTTTCCCGGGCACGTCTTTCTTCCATTTGGGTATTTCGAGGTGGATCGGAGAGAAGAGCCGGTGGAGCTAAGAGGCTCTTGGTCTGTGAAACTTGTTAAGATACAGGTCACTGATCCCTGTCCCATCTTTAACTGTGCAGTGGAGTCTGGGCACAAAGCCACCGACAAACGTGACAGGGTGAGCTGGACAGTTAGCAGAGAGCGTGGGAAGTGCAGTGTACGCGACATGGGCACTTGTTCCATGGGGAAGGGATCGAAACTGTTAAATTGTATATTCACGACTTGGTTACTCAGAGAAGGTTCTGTACTGTAGCAAAAGTAAAAGCAAACCAGATGGCCACGCCGGGCTGGAAGGAATGTGGAATTTGGCTCGGGGAACACTGTGTGGTGTCCGTGGGCTTCTTAGCACTTGTATCGGCCGTGCTGATTCTTTGAACACTTACTGTGCACCTGCTGTGTCTCAGGCACTCTGCAGGGCAACAGATGAAAAGATGATTACGATTCGGTCTGTCGAGTAGAGGTGGGTAGAAGTAGATCGTCAGAGCTGCGCTGCGAGAACCCGACACAAGGCAGGGGAGTGAGGTCGGGAAAGACCGAGATGGTCGAGATGGTCCGAGAATCCCTGGCTCCCAGGCGGGGCCGGGACTGGTGGAGCCCTGGGCCAGCTCGGCCCCTCCTCACAGGGAAGCTCTGTGAAGGCCTCTTCTCTTTCGCTGTCTTACGCACCTTCTCACCTGTGACTCAGGTGTCAGCGGGAACTGGATCGAGATCGCCTACGGCACCAGCTCGGGAGCCGTGCGGGTGATCGTGCAGCACCCCGAGACGGTGGGGTCGGGCCCGCAGCTCTTCCAGACCTTCACGGTGCACCGCAGCCCCGTGACGAAGATCATGCTCTCGGAGAAGCACCTCGTGTCAGGTAGGGGGTGGTGGGGCTGCCACGTAGGACATGTCACATAAAGCCTGCCTGCGTCGTTTCCCAGACGCCTACGGGCTGGGAGACTCTCCAAGTCGGAGTTCATGGGGGGAAAACACACTGAAAGCTGGTGCAAAAGCTGAACGACTGGCGAAGTGTTAGGCTTGTCCTCAAAGGATTTCTTTGACTTTGCCTGGCTGTAGTAGACATAAGTGTCGGGGGTATCGTTTCTTTTATTTACTCTCTATTCTGATATTTTGTTCTCTATCATAATTCTGTTGAAAGGTTTTTTCTTACAGAAACCTTCCAAGTATGACTTTGATATACATTTGGTTGCGCTGTCTTAAGGTTTAAAGCTAAAATTGTAAAAACGAACAGAATTTATACAGAGGTTATTTGAAGAAAATAACACTTTTGTGAGTTTGTTGTTCCTCATAGTCAAACAATTTTCAGGGTTAATGAGTGGGACACACACAGTAACACGACCAAGTAAACGTCGCTGACGAGACGCTTGTCACTGACGGGCTGTATAGGCCTGAGCCGGGAGGACCCTGGGGCCTGCCTCTACCCCTCAGGCTTCTGTAGGTCAGATCCTGCCTAACTTCGTGTTCTGACAAACATTTTCATATACGAGGCGATGCTCCCTTCCCAGTTCTTCAGCCCCAGTAAATACCAGGTGGAGCTGAAACACTTGTCAGTGGATGAACAGGCTTTTACCGGGCATCTAGTTGTTTGGGGTATAATTGGGCCTTTCTGGAACCGTCTCTCCTCTAGTCTTTCATAAACGTGTAAAGTCAGGTCATTGGATCCTGTGAGAAACACTGTTTTGCAGGGTTGTGATTTTTACGTGACGATACTTAGAAATCTCAGTAATAATTGCTGTTAGTTCAGTGGTGACGCTGTTGTAGCATGTGCCAAAGAACTGCATAGTAAAACTTGCATTTTAATATCAGCTATTTCATGCAGGTTTGAAATTTTAAGTAAATTTATCAAGAAAAATGTCTAGCTTAGCCAAAAATCTGGAATACTCTGTGCACAGTGCGCAGTTACGTTATTCTGCCCCCTGGTGGACGTCAGTATAAGTTTAACGAGAGTCTTTTCTCCAGTGTTAATTTTCATGTTTTAATGAAAAACTTAATGATTAATAGTAAAATTGCCGTAATTGAACCAAATAACAAAATCTGCCTTAATTTAAATATATTAAAATTTTTCTGAATCCTAGTAAGGTTAATAATGAAATCATGATATTTCCCATGAAGCTTAGTAAACAGCATGGAACTAAATGTCTTCTTTTAATCTGAGAATTTTGTCACTCAAGTAACATTTGTATGTTTTTTATTCTTATTGCAATTAGCCAAAATTAAATTTCTTTCTGAAGTTTTGTTTAAAAATGTGCAACTATGGCATTTTACCTAGTAGGAAGTGCTGTGTACATGCAGTAAACTTTGGATATTTTCCTGGTATTTACTGATGAGTTCATAGCTCATTGCTAATAACAAGTTTCTGAAATCGTAATGTATAATTAGTACAGTTTTTTAAGAAGGTGTGACTCAAAAGTGCAGTTATTGCATTCATATTTTTTGGTTTATATTTTTTAATGATGTTTAGACCAAAACAAAAGAGATAGGTTACTTGTTAAGATTATCTCAACATATGCCCACTTAATATTACATGAAAAAATAAGCTAATTGGAGTATGTTTTTAAAAGACAGACTCCTATTTGATATGAAAGTTATCAGCTTTACATGGAATCTTAATTTTTCTTAATGTAACTTTGGGCAAAAAGTAGCTGGTTCCTAACAGCTTTTTGACAAATGTCATTTGTGACAATAAATTTTCTGTGACTCCTGGTCTAGGTTATTTAATATTTGAGTAACTTAAGCACAAAGTTCCTATGGTTTAAAAACGTAAACCGGGCAGCTTGTTCACTGTCTTCACTCTTACAAATGCTTTTTCTAAACCCTTTCTCCCCTGCAGGCTCCTTTTACAAGGACCCATAGGTTTACTTACATACCTTACATTGCAGTAAGGTAAACCATATCCAGGTCTCTTTTTTGATGGCTAGGTATAAATTAAGTATAATTTTAAGGTAAAAATGTCATTTGCCACACAAAAAATGTGCTATGATCTATGTAATGTACATCGCAGTAAAGTTCAGATGTGTTTATAGAACTGATTTTGTTGGTGCTCTTATATCTGAAGGTAACAGCTCGTTTCTGTCTCTTTCTCGCCTAGTCTGTGCAGATAACAACCACGTCCGGACGTGGACGGTGACACGGTTCAGGGGCATGATCTCCACGCAGCCCGGCTCCACTCCCCTCGCCTCCTTCAAGATCCTGTCCCTGGAGGAGACGGAGAGTCACGGCAGCTCCTCCGGGAACGACATAGGTGAGGGGTTCACCTGGGGCACTCGCAGGTACCACGTGGGCAGCGCAGAAGCGTTAACAGTAGTAGAGACCTAAGCATGAGTTTTACATAAGAATCTTTCATTTTAATTATGGTATTCAGAAATTTAGTACGTTTTTTAAGTTCTGTAAATTCACAAAATTATAACATCAGTTTTCGTGTTATTAGCATCACATACCTTTGTGAAGAATACTTTTGTATTATTTTAGCTGTTGAGTATGGTGGGAAAAGGGAATTATTAAAACCTTATATAAGTTTTTCATTAAAACACTTTTTCTTTGTATTGTTGCTCAGAATGTTTCTAAAACGGATGAGCCAATCCTTCACAATAAAGTAGAAATAATTGATGCTTTCTTTTTAGATTGAAAACTTTGCAGGGTGCAATAGGCTTCTGATCAATTAAATTCTATTTAATGAGGTTGCACTTTAAGATTTTGCATGTTGGCTTTTCAAAAAAAACCCTAAAATCAATACGGAAAGGAGCACATTCTCAAAGGTGGTAGATGTGGGGCTTCGTTTTAACAGGTTTCCTTCTGGGACTGATAGTGCCCAGTCCTAAGCTGATTAACAGCCTTAGTGCTAAAAATATAATTTTGAAATAATGTGTTTCTTTAAGAGTGTCTCTAGTGCAAGGTGAAGTCCTCGTATCGCACTGCCGTCAGTCTGGTGGCCTGGGCGCGCTGTGCCGCCCGGATCGGCGTGGAGGACCCTTTTCTCCCCCAGTATTAACATCAGTGTTCTTTTTGTTAAAGGAAACCAGTTACATTTTAATCAGCTCCTTTGCCATTTTCTGTCTTCTGACCCAGGGCCTTTTGGAGAGCGAGACGACCAGCAGGTCTTCATCCAGAAGGTGGTTCCCATCACCAACAAGCTCTTCGTCAGGCTCTCCTCCACCGGGAAGCGGTAAGGCCGCGCCGACGCCTGGACGCGCACACACAGTGTTGAGCTCTTGACATTTTCACAAGGGTGCGCCAGAAACATTGTTGAGAGAAGTCCATTCGTCACCTTGTGATCGTTTAAACTTAGAATCGGGACAGTGTGTTTAGCGCTCACTCCCTAGGATATATTTAAGATGTTCTCTTGCTGTGGACAGTCGGACAGACGATTGACCCAGCCAAACTAAACTCTAATCCCGGCTCTTCCTCTCACTAGCTGTGGACACTCAGCTCAGGTACTTTGTTTCTCTGAGCCCCGGTTTCTTTATAAAAGAGGGTTCAGCTACCTTGGTAGGATGTCATAGGAGGACCTGAGTTGGAGCATGTGACCCACCTTGTGGAGCCCTGACTAGAACGGAGGCCAAGTAGAAAAGTTTCCTCTTCCTTTACCATTTGACTGAAATTTTACTGTTTTAAAATATATTATTTACAGCCTCAAACACATTGAGCTACAACATTCCTTTTCTATAAAAACATACATTTTTTGCATGTCGCAAAGTGATGTTCCAGCAGTCACTAAGAGGGCTGTGGATGCCCACGCTAATGTCACCAACGCTGATGTTTTTCATAGTTTCTCGGTTCTCTGTCAGCATGTGATTTCTAATTTCTTACTATTTTAATAAACTTTATATCAAAGTCCATTGCATATAGTCACTAGTAGCTATTAAGTGAACTGATTCCAGAACATTTTATGCACTAAACTTTTTTTAAAAAAAAAAAGCTGACAAAAAGAAAGTGTATTAGGAGCCTGTAAGGTAGAGACCGAGTTACCACCTGGAGGAGGCTGCAGATCACTGTGACTAGTGCTCGGTGCAGATATGAAGAGGCTGCCAAATGTTTATTAAAACTGCTCCCAACAGCCTGCAACGAGGTGGTGGTTCACGTCCTGCGCAGTCCTAACCTCTCCCTCCCTCTCAGCTCACGGGGCGGCAGCCTGCTGCACCGACCACACTTCCTGCCTGATGACACACTATCGTTTCAACTTGATCCCAGAGGAAAAGCTGTATTTATAAAAACAACCAGAAATTACTCTGTATTACTGAGTAGAGTATCAGCCCCTCCTGAAGCTGTTTACAGACGCTGAGGTGCTGGAAACAGAGTTCAGGCCTGATGGAGGATTCGACTCAGGTCTGTCCACGCAGCTGCACATTGGTTCTCCTTCCAGATTTTTAAAATTTACAAACTTTAAATGGCTTCTCAAGATCTTTTCTAGTTTGATGTCTGTAACTTCCTTTGGAAGAATTGCTCATTTCCTACCAAGGCTCTTTCAAGATTGGCCTAAATTATTTGCCAGATTTCAATTACTTAATTATTTTATGAGAACCTTTTCACTGGACTCAAAGAAACAAAGTTTGACCCTGACTCCTGCTGACTTGCCTTGCCCCCTTTACATCCGTCTTACGTATGCGGAGGATTCAACCGTAACTTTGCAGATCCACTTCAACACTGACAGTGTTGTTCCCCGCGGTTTGCACCTGCACGGTGTCTTGCAGGATCTGCGAGATCCAGGCTGTGGACTGCACTACCATCTCCTCCTTCACCGTGAGGGAGTGCGAGGGCTCCAGCCGCATGGGCTCCAGGCCGAGGCGGTACCTGTTCACGGGCCACACCAACGGCAGCATCCAGATGTGGGACCTGACCACCGCCATGGACATGGTCAGCAAAAGCGAGGACAGGGGTAGGTCTCCTGGGAAAAGACACGTGGGGCAGGCTAGCCCGTGGCCTAGTGATTGTAAAGCGTGTGCTTCCCTAAGACGCAGGTGGCCCGACCGAGGAGGAGCTGCTGAAGCTGCTGGACCAGTGTGACCTGAGCGCGTCCCGCTGCGCCACCCCCAGCATCAGCCCGGCCACCTCCGTGGTCCAGCACAGCCGGCTCCGGGAGTCCAGCTCGAGGTAGGCGGAGGGCTGACTGGGGAAACTGGCAGAGAGAGAGTAACGGTTCTTAAAAGCCATGTTTTCTAACTACATTTTAAATTCAGACTTTATGTTGCTATTTAACCCTTTTTAAATAAAGGTTTACTAAATTTCTCCACTGTGTACGTCAAAGGGAATTAGAAGAGTCCTATGTGACCCTGGACAGTGTGTGGCACTTTGTTCCTGTGGCCGAGGGACATAGTGTTCAAGTGACCGTCTTATCTACTCATTAGCATTCTGCAATTTATTTTTTATTCTACTGAGATGTGATTGACCTACGGCACTGTATTAGTATGAATCATGTACTAACAGTGACATGGTATGTTTTTAGTTAACATATTAAAAAACCCAAAATCTAAACTTATGGCCAAATACTGAATTGTTGGTTCTGCCTTGGTTTTTAAAGTCTTTTATCCCCAGCTTTTTTCAGCTATTCAAAAATTTATTTTGAGTTATAAAAATCATTACGTGGATGTAAAGTACAGCCTAAGGAATATAGTCAATATTATAATAACCTTATAGTGTCAAATGGGTACTAGACTTATGGGGTATCACTTCGTAGGTTACATAAATGTCCAATCACTGTGTTGTACACCTGAAATTAATAGAATACTGTCTGCCAACTGTAGCTGAAAAGGAAATCCTGCTTCACTGAATCTCTATTATATTTACATTAAAGTATTTAAATATATTTTTATATACAGAAGGCTATAGTATTCTTTATATACTTCTATAGTGTGTGTATACTCTAGTCTAATTAACGAGATGTGCCCCTGAGAGTCTCAAAAGATCTGAACTGCAGTTTTAAAACCATTCCAGCCTCCAGCTCCAGCACCACGAGACCATCCACGAAGCAGCGACGTATGGCTCCCTGAGGCCCTACAGAGAGAGCCCTTTGTTGGCCAGGGCGCGGAGGACCGAGAGCTTTCACAGCTACCGGGACTTCCAGGCCGTCCACCCGCACAGGGCCGTGGAGAGAGCGGTGCCCACGGATGCGGACGGCCCCATACAGGCTGAGGTGAGGCGGGCGGCAGGGCAGTGCCCCGCGGCCGAGAGCAAGTCTCCTGGGGCAGAAGCCAGGGGCGCGAGGGAGTGGGACAGTGGGCCGGAGGCGCATAGGACAGCCGACGCTGTCCCCGAGTCCAAGAAAAGGCCGTCGGAGGACGAAAGCGACAGCAAAGCGGAGCCGAGGCGGAAAGGAGGGTTCGAGGGAGGCGGGTTCCTGGGGAGGAGGAAGGTGCCCCACCTGGTGTCCTCACCCAGCACTTCGGACGGGGGCACCGACTCACCCGGCACTGCCTCCCCCTCGCCCACGAAGACCACGCCCTCCCCGAGGCACAAGAAGAGCGACTCCTCGGGGCAGGAGTACAGCTTGTGAGAGCTCCCGAGGCGGGTGGGTGGTTCGCTCGGTCGGGGGAAGGTTACCCCTGGATTGCACTAGCGTTCACTCCCGAGCTTTACACATTGGAATTGGACTTCGTTCAGTATCTTTTTAACAATTATCTGGAGCAAGGAGAGCAAAAACTAGAGCTCGATCTTTTTGAAGATTTTTTTTAGAATTTTACAAGAATGTTCAACTGGTCATTTGTAAAGCAGGAGTCCCTTTCAGCGTGTAGAGCTTGGGAATGCGCGTAGTAAGCTCCACATCCTAACAGGACGTCGCCCATACGGGTGACAGCCCGAGCGCGCAGCAACCGCCAGACTACATTCCTGATCTTAATTCTGCCTGAGACCTGTCTTGCGAGGTTATCTTAAGTGAATCACGTAATTCTCTTTGGGACTTAGTCTCTCAACCCTAATGGTGATGGCAGAGTGTTTACCTGATGTTTAATGCGGTGCTATGTTTGTGAGGAAACACCATGTAATTCAAAACACTATTGATGCTGAACCCGGTAGCGGGGAGTCCCGTAGGACCACTTTAATGGTAGGCCATCTTCTGATTCTCGTCGGAGGCTTTAAATCTTATCTTAGCAAGCGTCCCCACTAGTAAATGATCCAAGTCCAATTAAACTTTCTTTACAGTTGGAGCAGTTGTCTGTGTTTGAACTGGTAAAATAAAAATAATCATCTAGGACAAAGCTCTGGGTGCCCCGAAGGGAAAACTAGACCAGCTGCTAGTCCCCCTTGTTTGAGGAGCCCCAGTACTTTTCCCATGTTGATCATCAAGATAGTTAAGTTAGAATGTGGCCACTTTGTTAGTTTCTGAGACTGGTTCTGAATTCTTGGTCAATGGTTTGGGCTGTAAAAATGTTATTTTGAATATATTTTAAATTGTAAGAATAAAATAATTTTTTGTATTTTGCTTTCATTTAATTGGAATGATTTTCACGTTTCTGCACATAGGGTAATTGTAAAGCATTAAACATTACTGATGGAAAATGTACATATCCAGTCCCAGGAAATACAGTGAGTGAGGCTGAAATAAATGCTTTGAGGTTTACCGTATTGCCAGTGATTCCACAGCCGTTCTCTCATATTTATTTATCAATTAAGTCGAATAAAATGATTAAGACGATCTCTGTTTTCAGTTATTTTAGGAATAGCTATCTGTTTACACCTACAGGCGTGGGCTCATCTCTTCTCGTAACAGAGAAGGAGGGCTTAATACATGTGAAAGGAACTCGCCAAGGGTTGGAATCATCTCTTACCTCTTTTACGTGGGCAAATAAGAAAGTTAAAAAAACCTCAGTACTTCACCCAGCCTTTTCCAAGAGGAAAGGGCCACTGGGAACAGACAGTGAGTGTAAATGTGTGTGGTGCTCTGTGAAGAGGCCTGGAGAACGTCTCCGAGCACTAGGTAAGGAAACCCTTGGGCGGAGCGCTCGGCCTGACACTGGGTTGCATTTTGCAGCTGGGTCCCTTGGAAACTGCCACTGATTAATTCATTTAACCTGCACCCTCACCGCCAGACAGCGAGCGTCGGGTGAAAAGTGCATGGTTTTCAGCCTCCACAAAGCGTGCCTCAGACAACCAGAAAAACAGCATTTTTCAGACCTGTTGGGGAGGGGACAGTTTCACAAACAATCCTGGTTTCCTTCAGGGGCGACAGGGTAACAAGCCACGGCTCTTGCATGTGTGATGTGTCAGTGACGAGCGGCGGGAGCGGGGTGTGCGGCCCACATTCCAGCCTCACTCACGTTTTGCAGGTGCCCGGGCTCTACAGGTGGGTGTCGGTGAAGGTGGTGTGTTCCTTGGCCACAGAGCTGAAGCCCTTGATGGCCTTCATCAGGTCTTCCTCATCGACGTACTGGAAGGAAGCCAGTCAGAGGTTAGGAGGTTTGGGGCCATCAGGGGCTAGGTCTGCTTCCGAAAAGCCTAATGCTCGACGCCCAGGTGTGGTCCGAGACCCTCCTCGCCTTAAATTCACCTTATTGAAAGGATCACATCACATGCACAGGTGACCGACAGGCTAATCCAAAATGTGCACCGTCTGAGGACGGCCTCGTGCCATACCTTAAGCTAAGCCTCAGTTTTCTGGTCTGTAAAGCGGAGTCAATCTATATGTTTAAGATTTAGTTCAAAATGCAAGCAGAAGAGCCAACTGCAAGCTCTTCCCCACGGGTCCCCCTCTCACTGCATTTGTTCACTGAATAGGTTCAGTAACATGAAGGAATAAGCAGTGTGCCGTGTACTGGCACCTTCAGAGGCATTCACGGCACTGCATGCACGCTGCTTGCTACCAGGACAGTGGAAAACGGGCTCTGCGGTCAGAGGATATCTTTAAGGTCCCAGGTCCACGAAAACGACGACTAGCTGTGCGCCCATGGGCGCGGACGCGTGTGCACCTAAGCCCTCAGTGTGTCTGTTGAGCCACGTGAAACTGCCGCCTTGCGCGTCCATCCAATACGCTTAGGTAACAGATTCGTACGTCTCAACTAGTATAATTATCCCTGCCCCTTAGAAACGCGAGGCCTGAGGCGGAACCGTGGGGTTCAACAGCTCTATGCACATGAGGAGGCGCGTAAAAAACCGTAGCAACACCGGAGGGCTGCCTGGGTGAAGGGGCAGGTGCACCTGAGCCGTGGGCGGCCCCGTCAGGTGCAGGAAGCTCCACGCCACCTCGTGACCCACTGAGACTCGACTGGGGCGTCGGGCAAGGGCTCCGGGTGGGGAGGGAGCCCACTCACCAGTCCGCTGTCGTGACCCAGGATGGTCTCCCACAGCGAGTCGTCGATCAGGACCTTCTTGCCCTGGATGTCCATGAGCTGGCTGACGCTGCGGTGCAGGGAGCCTTGGGAGTAGGCCTGGCTGAGCTGGCTCTGGCTTGGAACCCGGAGCACAGAGATGCTCCGGTTGCTCCGGAGACTCAGGCGCCCCCCGGGCCGCGGGATCTTGGTGTCGGCCAATCCCTGCAGAGAGAGCTGCTGCTGGTGAGCGGCCCAGGTCAGCTGTGCTGTCCCCTGGCTCCCACTACGCGAGCACCTTTGTACTGCGCTTTAAAATGCTTGGATTTGGGCAGGGAAATGGACTCCTCCCTCCCTTTTTTCCAGCCCCTTATCTTTCCCCTTGTTATAGGATCCCAGCCTCCAAAATAAATCGGGTCTGATGCTAACATCAGAAACAAAGGCACTGATTAGGACCTAGCATCAGATTAGGGCCTGGAGTGCGCCTTCGGGAAAGTCTAGCTGCTCCTAGACCTCGGAGGGCTCTGGCTCGGCAGGCCAGCGGGTGAGCCGTTCCTATTTTCACCTTGCAGGCAGCACGCCATGCAGAAGGCCACGCGTTCATGCAGCACACAGAGCTACCTCGAAGTGCATGGTGTAGCTTTTCAGGGTCACGTTGCTGGACACGTCAGATACGTCGGCCACAGAGTCAAACTGAGGACAGACGGGGAGGCAGTGGTCAGCCTTTGCAGCGTTTCAAAGCACACTCATAGAGTCTCCCCGACGATAGCGTAACATGCTCAGACTTTGGCCCTGGCCCACGTGGCTCAGATGGGTGAGCGCTGACCTGTGAGCCAAGAGGTCACAGGTTCTAGTCTGGGTCAGGGCTGGATCCCCAGTCGGGGGCGTGCAGGAGGCAGCCGGCCAGTGACTCTCATCATGTTTCTCTCTCTCCCTTCCTCTCTCTGAAATCAATCAAAAACATCTTAAAAGAACAACAACATATTCATACTTGAATACTATCCTGCACCAACCACGGGCCTCACCGACACTGCTGCTCTTTCCTGTCCCCAAGGTGCCTGCTCCTTGGGCCTGAGAGTGCTGCCCGGGGCTCAGCCACTGCTCAGTGCCGCGTCCTGGAAAACGGAGACCTGGGAGGCGGGCAAGGCTGCCACTCTCATTTCTCTTCACGTGTAGAAACTTAAGCAGTCTGACCAGACGTCTGTGCTTGGCTGAGATACTCTGACTTAAATACATCTGGTCTTTGTCGGGCCTCTGGCACAGAGCTCCTGAAGCCCTAGGAAATGCCTCCCTGGTGACAGCAGCAAAGCTGCCTTTTTGTTATGTTAATAAGGTGGCTTTGGGCCTCACCTAGAGGGGGCTGGCGGCCAGGAGAACCAACCAGGTGACTGGAGAGTTGGAACTTTCAGTCCCACCCCCCTGATTCAGTCTCCCCTGGGCAATGACTGAGTCTCATGCCTAGGTCATGAAACCTCCAGAAAAATCTAGGAGGACTGGTTTGGAGAGCCTCAGGGTCGGTGAACACCTGAAGACTCAGGGACGGTGGCAAACCTGGAGAGGGTGTGGGAGCCTCCTGCCCTTTCCCCAGGCCTCGCCCTGTGCGTCTGGCTGTTCCCGCCTTACCTCCTTCTATGATGGATCGGTGAGCTAGGAAGCACACGTTTCTCCGAGTCCTGAGAGCCCGGCTAGCAAACGAATGGCCCAAACCCAGGGAGGGAGGGTCCTTGGAACCTCCCATCTGCCTGCCCGCGAGAATCCCTTTCTGGAGTTAAAAACAGAATGCCAATCCCCGGGCTCCACCCAAGACCTGTGAAATCAGACTTTCGGGGATAAAGGCCCAGGCAATGGCATTTTTAAAAGCTTCCCAGGTGCCTTAGTCCATTCAGGTCCTGATAACAGGACTCCATGGACTGTGGCCTATAAACCACTGACATTTCTCCAGCTCTGCAGGCTGCAGATCCAACACCACGCGCCCGCCTTCGGACGTACCATGTGGGTTTCTCCCGGTGGGTAGACACTCAGCGGGGACGTTCTCTTCTGAACAGGGACCAGGGGAGGCCTCTCTCTGATGTACGGCTCCTGGTTGATCTTCCTTTGCAGAATCAGGGACAGGAAGATGGCCAGCAGGACCAAGCCCAGGATGGCCACCAGCACGATGAACCAGAGCTCGCTGTAGAACTCCGAGCCTCTGCTCCCCGACCCCTTCTTCCCTCCGGGGGTCGTCGGCACCAGGCCTGCAAGACCCGGGGGCAGAGAAGGGACAGGTTATTCCGGGAGGCAGCTGGGCGACCGCCTGCCCTGTCGTTCAGCAGTGAATGGGGAAGGAGTCTGATGCGGTTGGTCTCGGGGTGCTTGTTTGCACCTGTGTTCAGGCTGGGGGGCCCTGAGGAGGAGCTCAGAGCCCCCGGAGACCTGGCTGACACTCAGCGGCTGAAAATCCCTGCTGCCTGGGCACGATCCTGGGAAAGACATCAGTGGGCTCTGGGGACGCCAGCCCTGACTAACACGTCCCTTTCAGGGGTCACCGCAGGACGGGACAGCGAGTGGGAGCTCCCAAACTGAGCGGCAGAGGGTCTCGGAGATCATCTCCAGCCCAGCCCCTGGGGAGGCAAGTGCTGATGGCCGAGAGGAGGGAGGACAGACAGACACAGCTCCAAATGCTTTGGACAGATTTCCCATTTTAACACCTGGACCAGTGGGCAGGCCTGCTTGGCACATCACACCTGCATTCTCGGGGGGGCGGTTAGAGGGAAGCCTTCAGGTCGGGGGGTGAGTGTGTTTAAGGAGGGAGACAAGGCCACTAAAACTAAAATGGGACTTCATCAGAACGGATATTACTTGGTGAACCTGAGGTCTACTTCTGATAGCTCCGTGGTCAATAAAAAGTCACTCTGCGTCCCTGGGGCTCTGCTCCCCCACCTCTAAGATGCAGAATTGGGGACATCAAAGCTCTGAGGAGGCTCCGGCAGGTTAGAAGTCCCCTAATTAGGAACCAAAGTGCGTTGCTTGATTAAAATAAAACAGCCACCTTGGTTAGGCCCCGGCGGAGCTGGGTCTCCTCTGTGCGTGGTGCGGGGCTGTACCTCTAGCAGTTATCTGAGGGGCCCAGCGGGCCCCCTGCTGCAGAGGACGCGGGGGAATGTAGGGCAGCCTGCCTGAGGGAAGCCTCGAGAAGGAGACAGGCCTCCGAACAGCAGGCGGGGAGCGAGCCCGGCCGGTCCTTTACGCTCGCAGGCTGCCTCCAGGCAAGGGAACCGCACCAGTGGAGAAGTTACATCCCGAAAATTAAAACTGACGACGCACGTTCGCTGGGCAACACTTCTTGGAATTTTCCACGAGGTTGCACAGTCCTGGGTGTCCCTTCTCTCAACCTTGCTTTTCAAAGGCCCCTTTCATTTGAAGGGACTCCACCCATCAGGGGGTTTTGCCCAACGTGGGGTCCTGGTCCTTCGGGATGGGCTTGTTAAAAGAGCAGGTGCCTGGGCAACCATGTGACAGACAAGCACCTGGAGGTGACTCTTACGCACACCTAAATTTCAGAATCTTTGCTAAAAAAACACACACACAGAAACGAACAAACAAAAGTACAGGGCCAGGAGCCAACAGAAAAACCACATTCAAGTTCTCCTCTGAGGTACGAGCCTGCAGAGCATTCTCTGGGTGAGCTCTGGGGCCCCTCAGGCCCCCGGGTGTCCACAGGGGGAGCCCCTGGAGTTGCTCAAATAATATCGGGTGAGATCTGCTCGATTCCACAGCTGCTACTAGACAAGAGGCGATAGGCTATGTGGGGGAACTGCGTTAGGTGTTCGAAGAAGTTTTATGTGGCATCCAGAGATGAAGGGTCTGGAAATATGAGCTAATTTTATTATTTTACGTACGGAAACTATCCTTGATAACAGTATGTATGTTTCAAAATTTTTGGACATATTTGCATTAAAAAACCACCAACTATGTATGCATATAAATCGGATATAACATTACTAACTGGGCTCTACAGTATCAGCCCCAGTTCTTTTCTATTGAAAAAGTCGGGTCATTTCTCTAACGTGCCCTTGGAAATTGGAAAGTGCGGCAGATGCTGGATTCAAAGGTCGTGGGCAGGGCTCCACTTAAAAGATGCTCCATGAAAATTACAATTTCATCTCTTCAGCTGCCTCACTTGGTTTTGCTGGTGGGTCACCATCTTTCACAGAGGATACAAGACAGAGATTGACCCAATTTTACCGTGTTAGGCTCGGAATCTGGATGATCGTCGTTACGATCAACACGACCGGCATCCGAGCCTTTTCTCTCTTTCTCTGACTCTTTCTGTAAATCATTTTTTGGGGAGACAAAGTCGTCCATGTAGCAAAGTCGTTTACCGAGAGGATCTGTGCTTCGAGGAGCTTAGTCACCCCCTCTCTCTGTCCCGGCGAGTCAGTGACTGGCCCTCGAAGGGCATCCCAGCGCCTCGCCTGAGGTCAGCTCCCCGAGGACTTTGGAAGGTTCTGTACAACGCGTCACCCGGTTCCTCCCGACAGTCTGTGCTAATGTCTCAGCGCAAGTGTGTCTAACACACGCACACGCGCACGCACACACACGCTTCGTTAGGAAGCCGGGCGGGGGCGACGCGAAACAACGGGAGGTGAGCGCCTACCGAGGCCGGCGGAGGCGTCGTACCGAACCAGAGGTGTCCGGGCACTGCCTTCCTCCGTGATGCAGGTGACCTGGAAAAGGAGAGCTAGACAGGGGGTAAGTGGCCGGGTGGCCGCCACCCGCCGACCGCGGGCGCGCTTTCCGCTCAACGGCGATCGAGCAGGAGATGGTCTGAACACAGAACTCCCGGGCAAACGGGGGCTTCTCCCACTAGGCCGACGTGCTTCTAATCTACAGTTATCGAGGAAGGGGGCTAGAATTAGTGCCTAAGCGTGTGTGTGTGTGTAACAGAACTAAAGAAGCTTAGGGCTTATACAGCAGAGTGAAAGATTATCAGAGGAGGCCTGGCGGGCGGGGCTCAGCGGCTGAGCATCGACCTGGGATCCAGGCGATCGGGGTTCGATTCCCGGTCAGGGCGCAGGCCCGGGTTGCGGGCTCGATCAATGGCTCTCTCATCATTGGTGTTTCTCCCTCTCTCTCCCTCTCCTGTCCTCTCTCTGAAATCAATAAAGATATATTTTAAAAAAAAGAATTATCAGAGGAGAAGGCACGACGCGTGGAGTGTATATTGTCCTGCGTGTGGCCCACGCCTGTTCCCTTAAAACTTCCAGGCGCGCCTTTCACTGGGTGACCCACAGTTGAAGTGGCCTCTTGAGCTAAGACAGGTTAAGGGCCAGCCCCTGCCGCCCGCCGTTCAGAGGGGCCGTCTCGTGACGCGCTGAGCAAAGAAAGCCCGACACTCACTCCCGTCCTCGGTCCTCGGCATGCAGAGGGCGGTGTCCAGGCCGCGGTACACGGGCTGGCCCCCGGCGGTCACCACGAACGCCCGCAGGGGGCCGTGCAGGAGGAAGGAGCTGCTCCAGCTGACACACACCGTGGTCAGGTTGCCGGTCACCGAGCACAGGGCTCGGTACTGGGGCGCTGGGGGCGAGAACGCTGAACGTTATGACGATGATGACGTGTCTGTGTCTGTGTGCGCGCCTTTTTAAAAAATATATATAAGCAACAATTTTTTTTTTTTTTAGCATTGCCGAAATTCTTTATATTGTCCTCAGTGTTTGCAAAAAAAATAGCAACTGGCATTGGAAGAGAAAGAACACCAGTGGAAATGTGTGTGCAGTGCTTTCTCAGCGATATTGCACCTGCTTTCCCCCCCAAAATCAATCGACAGTGGTGTTTTATGAAATAAAGCCATTAACATACAATGGTTCTGCTCACAACACAACCCTGGAGCTCATATTTCCTTGCTTTTCCCTTCTTTTAACAGGTAAAGTGTCCTTAACACTATTAACTACAGTAGATAGCTATTTTTCATATCCAATCAATATTTACTGCTACAAAGCCCCAAGGACTAGATGAAGTTAATATATTTATATATATATATATATATATTTTTTTTTTTCCCTCTCTCTTTTTTTTTTTTTTCTCTCCAAGCCAAACTGCTTAAGATGGTGAGTTATTTCCGTTTGGCACCCATTTATTTTTAAAGCTTTTTCTGGAACCGTTAGTTAGTTTTCTAAGAGTGTGAAAGAGCTTTGTAGATAGTAAGGCGAGTGTAATAATTCATCGCCCCAGCTAATCAATCAGGTGTATGGTGCATTAGTATATAATCAAGCTCGGTCGCCTAAGTATTATATCAGATACAGAAGCTACGCTGTGAGCGTTTTGCAGGCACGATCTCCTTTTATATTTTCGCTCCTGACTATAACAAAGGAAAAAGAATCCTTAACTGAGGCTCCTCTTTTAAATGCAAAATTTTTTGTAGAAACAAATGAAGGAATCTCATGTCATCAAGTCAGAAGAGATTTATTTCATGAGATCCCGTCGTCTCCAAAATAATCAATACATTTGCAACAGGGTTAAGATCCATCTATATACTAAATTGGCTTTTAAGAAAAGAAAGGAGTCCTGGAAATAAACTGGATATCTTTTTCCTTTGAAAATTAAATCTATCTGATTCTCTCTCTCTCTTCCTCCTTCCACTCCCTAAAAAGCAATGGAAAAAATATCCTCAGGTAAGGATTAAAAGCCAACCAACTAACCAACCAACAGGAGTGACAAATGTTAAAAAAAAAAATCTTAATTGTCTCTCCATTTCCCTCCTTCCCTTGCATCAGCTTCCCCTAAGCTGGCTTTCACCCCACAGCTACGCGAAAAATCTTCCTAAATCGGCCCTTGGCCTCCACATCATTAAAGGCAAGAGGCAGGATTTTCCGACACTCGTCTCCGTTGCCATCACAATAGCGGCCAAGGAAACGGAACCTCCCTCCAACCCTTTCCTAAAACTGGCCCCCTGCCCTCGGGGCCTCTGGCCGGGGCGCGGGCACCTCCACTCACGCTCTTTCTCGGTGGTGAAGCTGACCCACTCGGAGGCCGCACTGCCCGCCTGGCCGTGGGCCACGACGCGCAGCCTGTAGGTGGTGTAGGGCTGGAGGCCCCCCAGGCTGGCGCTGGGCCCCGGGCCCCTGTACGCGGCCTCCGCCTGGCTGGGGGTGCAGGGCGCGTCTGCATGGGGAGGGCAGGCCCGGTGCAGCTGGAGCTCGTAGCTGGAAGGAGAATGGACGCATCAGGGGACAGAAGGGCATGCGGGAGGCAGCCCATCGACGACTCTCATCATTGCTGTTTCCCTCTCTCTCCCTCCCTCTGAAGTCAGTAAAGACATATTTTAATAAAATAAAATAAAATAAAATAAAATAAAATAAAATTAAAATAAAATAAAATAAAATAAAATAAAATAAAATAAAATAAAATAAAATAAAATAAAAACATAAAAAAATCAGATAAGAAAATTATGACTTGGGCACGGAATTTACATCCCAGCGGAGGCTAGAGGATGGACAATTCAAGAACCACTGGGGGTGGGGAAGAGAAATCCTTCAATAAGTGCAAACGGGAGCCGCCTTTCCTGTGATGACGATTTTGTGGCTCTCCTGTCTCTCCTCCGCTGATATTACGATGGAAACACTTTCCAGGGAACATTACCGTTGGAACTGACAGTGTCCCATTTGCCACAGGTATCTGTTCAGCATGCAAGTCTTTCTAGGGGGGCAGCTGGGTGTGTCTGCGGGGAAGTCTTATCTTGGTAGATTGGTCCTTCAGGCTGGCCAGTTACCTCTGGATGACACCATTGGGGTAGAGCGGGGGGCTCCACTGGAAGGAGGCTGTCCTGGAGGCCAGCGCCTGGACCTGGGGGGAGGGCACCCCTGAGGGTGGGGCGGGGTGCGTCCGCAGCTCCGCCGTGGGCCCTTTGCTGCAGCAGTTGAAACAGGTGCAGGCCTCCACCCCGATGGAGTAGGAGGTGAAGGGCCGCAGGCCCTGCAGGGTCTGCTGGGTGGCCAGGCCTTCGGACAGCTGCGGGACAGAGAAGACGCGATGAGGCGTGCCCAGGCCTCAGGCCAGGGACCGATCTGCACCCTGTACCCCACTTCCCGTGACTAGAGCGCCACGCCAGGCAGTCTGGGGGACGCACCGAGGATGGAGCTAGTATTAACCCTCAAGGGATGACCGACTGACCCACTGCAGAGGCGCGACTCAAACAGGCAAAATGTCAGGATTTGACAGACAGAAGTGGGAGGCAACAGGACAGACATCACAAGGCACACGCTGTCCACCACCATAGGAAGATAATAGAGAATGGCACAAAACGCACAAAATACTGGTCAAACTCTGTGACCCTCAGAATGATGCCTTTAAAAAAATATAAAATCTGTATCTGAATTATACTCAAAGTCAACATTCACTAAAGTCCATAATCTGCCGTTGTTATTTGCATGTAATTTTTTGGGGTCAAAAGTCCCTCAAATTCATGTTAGAGTTGAGTATTTAAGAGCTTAAAATATATATATTTGATATCTTTCTATATTTTACATACTGCATATTTTATGTCTATTTAAGAGTTTGAGATTCCATCTTTTTCTCTGAGGGTGTTGGGTATATGAAATATCCTGGTCTTTTTCTCAATTATCCGTGTTGTATTATAAACCTTTCAGTTTATTTGGAGCAAATTTCTTTTTTTTTTTCCCCACTAAGTACTCTTTGGAACAGCAGCCTTCAGAACCTGGAAACTAATTTTCACGCCGACGTACACAACATACAATTAAGAAGAGCCATCTGTTATTGAGAAAACTGCATACAATGCACTCCAAATAGAAATTATTTTACTTTATTAATATCATCATTTTATAAGCATGGATAATCAAGGGTTGATTGTATTTACATCATCTATATTTATTGACTACGAAGCCCTGTAGAAAATATGCTAATGTCCCTTTAACATTCAATAGGAGACTTCCCTGGATCCGAGAGTTATCTTGTGAAATTGCGTGTCAGCACCTGGCACTCCGGCCTCTGAGGACCTCTCCACACTCGCCCAAATCATTCCCTAAACTGGTCTAAACGATGTATAATGTGATCCTGGGATCTGCACAATTTCCCTATGAGGTTTGTGAGCACCACATATTATAATTTATCCTTACGTAGGAGAAACTTAAGAGTGGCAGAGAAAAGACTTCCTCGCACTGGCTCTCATTCTCCCCATTTGAACAACGCAGGAGCTGGTCTCATTGATTAGTGACCCTTCCGGCCACTGGCTATGGGAAAGGTGATTTTCCACAATCCATCCCGTCTCCCCGATGGGCCCCAAACGTGTGGATATGCAAACCGTGGCTCTAGACCGAGCTGTTCTGCAGTCTCTTCCAAAAGTGCTAGAACTTTCTCAAACTCACCAAAAGAAACACTGAGCTTCCTGGTGCTATCAGAGATCTTCAAATGCCAAAAGGAGGATTCCAAGAACATTCTTTGCTCTATTTTTTTTTTTTTCATAGTAGCATTTACACCACCACCAATGGCCATCTGTCTGCCCCTGACCATAGACCACCACACCATTTAAGTGCTTGATGTGTGTTTTCTAACCGAATTAATTTGATTTTAGTATTCCTGAAGCATTAGGTTTCTCACAACCTTTGTGGAGTCTTTAATGACACCTTCAGCAATTCTCTCCCTGGGCATTGACATATTTTCGGCCTGTGTCCTACTGCCCATCCTTATTTCCTCTCATATGGATCACTGTGCCACTAAGTTCACCACTGGGCCACCAAGAACAGATAGATAAGAAAGAGCAGGGAGGAAAAAAATACAAGGCCATCATGGTTTACTTAAAAACAAATAGATAAATAAATCAGTCCCGGACTATCAGCTCAGGGCACCCCTCTACTCACCACTGTTTCCACCCCACCGGTGTTGTTCGAGAACAGCCTGTAGAGGCTGACAATGCCGTTGGGCTTCCCAGGGACGCTGATGTTGACCACGGCTTGAGTGGAAGATACCTCGTGGAACCTGGGGGCCCTGAGGCCTTCTGGGGGGGCGGGTCCGGTTCTACACTGCGTCCAGCTACTGGGGGCTTTCCCTGCTGAATTCACCGCCCAGACCTTCAAAGAGAAATCAAGACGACCGGTCAAAAGCAAGATAACCTCAGGCTGAAAACAAAGTTGGTGGCCCACAGCAACGGAACACCACGGAACGAGAGAGACTTTGATCCTGCAACTCTGTGATCACAAAGGCAATTGGGTCTTTCCTCGTTTTTTTGCCTTTGCCCGTGTGAACACAGAGGGGGCTGCTGGGGAGCCCTGATTTCAGAATGCAGCTGCTGATTTAAGCCTGATGGAAAACGGCTTGTCTCTGGGTGGAAGGTGGTGGGATTTTTGTCAGCTTCTGCAAACTGGACGGCTCTGCAGATGACTCAAAACTCAGCAATTCTTAAACACTGTCCCCACCGAATCTGCATGAAAATTAGATTTTCCTTTCATCAAGGAGGGAATAAACATATGGAAGGATGTATAATCTTATTTATCAAGAACTATTTGTATAATTAAACACGAATATCCTAAAAGGTTGCCTTGGGTCATCATTTGCATGAGTAAGTAATTTGTAGGATGTCAGGTACAATAGACAGAATAGATGGATGTGCGAGTGTATAGGGTTAAATTAGGCCCAATAACAGCCAACTACACAGTGATCAATCAGAATGATAGATCTAAGTGACAATACAAGAAGACTGCGTGTTTAGGAGTACCTGTATTCCTCAGAAAGCTCTCATCTTGTGCAGTCTAAGTTCAGGAAATTTTTCTCTCATTTGGTGTCTTCTTTCTTTATATCTATCTATCCATCCATCTCTCCATCCATCTATCCATCCACTCATCCATCCATCTATCCATCCACTCATCCATCCATCTATCCATCCACTTATCCATCCATCCATCCATCCATCCATCCATCCATCCATCCATCCATCCATCCATCCATCCAACCAACCAACCAACCAACCAACCAACCAACCAACCATCCACACTTGCCCTGAGCTTTTAAAGACACAGCTCGAGAATTCGTTTGAGTCTACAGTCCACACTTTGTAGGTGTGCAGTGTTAAAAAACCATGCAGAACTTTCAAAAACCTGAGCCATTTAGAAAAAACTGTAGGAGAATACCTTTCAGTGAGAGTTCAGTGTAGCTTTTGTTTTGCTTTTGCATCAATAATATTGTCAAGACAATAGACACTGGAGAGATTACTAGTTGTTAGGCCAACTCCTGTGACTGTTCCCATACATTTTTCGGAGGAGGTGGATTCCTTTGTAAAAGTAAAACTTCTGATGTTGAATTGCTCTTGGATGGCTGTCAGATGCAAATCCCCAGCCACTTGCTGATGGGAGTGCCAGAGCCCCATATTTAAAAGAGTAGGGCTTTGGTTGGTGATTTAAGGGCCTATAGAGTTTGGGAGGGGCTCACAATGGATGGGAAAAATATGGGGAAAGTGAAAATAGGTGTCAGGAAATAAAAACTCAGCAAGCTGTCCATTGATTCCTGAGCACCAGTGAGAGCGCAAAAGTGCGGGCACAACATGAAATAAGTATCATTCAGAGAAAGTGCTTAGCACAGGCCCAGCGTAACGCACGTGAACTTTGCTTTCCCTTCTGATGTAGATACAGGGGCGTGAAAACCACGAAGGCTTTTTAATGCTGGTGTTGGCTGAAAGGACTAAACCTCACACCTGCCTTCCTGAACCTTTACTGGGTGGAGTCCTTCCAAATGTGATTTTAACCCATGGTGTTTTCAAGATACCCTGGGTCTCAATATCATCATGTTTTGCTGTATCTCTATGGAAAGAGTCTCTTCTAAAAGCGAGGCAACAGGAAACCCCTCTCCCTTCCCTGGGAATGGATGAAGGAGCCAGTGTCTGTGTCTTTGACGGGAGACCTTCATAACATAGCGCTCTTTTTTTCCTAGGCTTTCTTTTTAGTATTCAATCAATTTGAGATCAAAATAGCACTCATCGAAATCAACACGCTTATGCAAAGCACATCAGCTATTTACATGAGCCGCTCTGAAAATGAAAGCAGTCGCCGAGGAGAGGAAGCCGGCTGAGATAATGAGCTTTACGGATTCTGCAAAACTTGAACCTCGAGGCAGCGTTTCTGTTATGCGCAACCCCCAGCAGAAATGGAGAAGAGAAACTGATATTTTCTCCGCCTCTCTCTGTTGCGGTAAAAGCCCTGTACTCGAAAGGTGCTGTGGATTTTTGAATCAGCTCAGCCAAACAGGAGATAAAGGAACTGGAGTGGAGTTCAGGGTTCAGGATAAACACGTGAACAGATGATTCTTATGATTTCTACTGAGAAATAGTGGCCTCAAGATTTGGGCCCACCTTCATAGGGTGGAGGGGAAAAAAGCAGAGATCTTGCGTGGGCAATGTTGAGCAATATGCCCGGATCTTTTCATTTCAACGAACCGATACAAAAATCAAGAAATGAAATATCTTATGAACAGATATAGAACTGCCTACTTTATCTATCTCCTATTCTGTTCCATTTTGCTCCATTCCATTCTATTCATCTATTCGTAATAATTTTATAAAAGAGAGAGACGGAGCAATGGCCCTGCAGAGGATGGGTGAAGAGGAGCCTTATGGGGGCTCCTGTTACTGCGCTGGTTACTCTCCTGCATTTCCACACTTCACTGTAAGCAGTTCTCATCTCAACGCCTGTCTCACTCAATGGTTCATAGCTTTCCAAAATAACATTCTTTGTGACTGATACTTTCCAAGTGTAGCCTTTGTACAAAGAGAAATTCTTAATGTAAATTTCTGAGGGATTCCTGGTGTGTTTTTTCTTCATCATATTATAGAAAACTATCTCCTTAATTGTAAAAAATATTTCCTTTGGCTGAAGAAACACTGCAAGTCTTGAGAAAGGCAAAGGAACATACTTCCTATACTATCAGAATCCAGCTGATGTCTCTCTGAGACCCTATTTGCTATCGTTTCCGTACAAAAATGGAATGCAGGAATGCCAAATTCAATCAGCGCACTTTCTCAAAAAAATCCCCTAAGCTGTTGACTCCTAATGTAAGTGGCAGTGACTGTCCTTGTTCTTGGGGCAATTTGAGATTCTGCTCTTTCTCCAGGCTGCTTATTATGAGTTAAATTATAACAGTTACTCTCGGAGAATTAAGATATGGAGGCATTTCTGAGGTCTTTGCAAGTTCTTCTGGGATACTCTCTAAGATGCTTCCATGTGGAATATGATCATTTAAAAAAATACATGTTTTTATTGATTTTCGAGAGAAAGGAAGGGAGAGATATATATAGAGAGAAACATTGATGAGAGAGAAACATCCATCAGCTGCCTCTTATTGGGGATCAAGCCCGCAACCAGGGCACATGCCCTGGCTGGACATCGAACTGGTGAACTCTTGGTTCATAGGTAGATGCTCAACCACTGAGCCACCCCGGCTGGGTGAACACAACAGCTTTTGATAAAATAAAAAGCATTCTGACAACACTGAGCACACAGCAATATCAAGCAGCACTAGGAGGCCACATCTTTGTTTATAAAAACTGGAGCACATAAATATGTTTCCCTGACAATTCACATCCTAAATAAAAATCCAACACCAACAGCCATGCCCATAATTAATAACTAGAGTAAATAGGTTGTGTGTTAACAGGCAAACAATTAAATTATTTGTTTCCTCCGGGCATGTAATGAGATTTTATCACATTCCCACGAGGGAGACAAGTAGATATTACAAAGGTCTTTCCAATACCTGTATTGGCGAAGGCCAACAGCTAACTCAATAGATTCGATCAAAATCCCCATCTCTTTCACTGCTCCTGATTTATGACTTTGGCTGTGGTGAGTCATCACTCATCGCAGTTTGCTCTCCAGTGCTCATAAATTATGCCTCATAAATAAAAAGATACAATCAACAAAATCATATCAATTCATCTACAACCTTGGAGTGTGTTTTCCCGGGGCACTCACACCCATGCCTTTTGAAAGGGGAGCCCCTCTTGGCTTTTGAATCAGTTTGAAGAGCAGTATGACAAGCTGGGCTTTGCCAGAATTGTGGTCAGAAAGGCTCATGGCTAAAAAGAGGAGGCAGGTATGTCTGAAATGACATAATGACAAGATTGTTTTATTTCATGAGCAGCCCTGCAGGCTAGCATCCTCAAGGGGTAACTAGCTGAAAAGCTCTGTGTAGCTACCTATTTAACTGTTTAACTATCTGATTTTTTTTTTTTCAGCATGCTGCCCAGATTATAATCCCAAACCGTTTATCTTCGCAGGGTCAGGGGTTCCTGTTCCTGATGGGGGTGGCCTGAAGAAGCTGGGGTTCAGCAGAATGATGACTGAACTTGGGGTCAGAAAGCCAACACCCGAGTTCTGACTCTGCTATTTTTTTTTTTGACCAGGTAACTTGCTCAATCTTTCAGCTTCCTGATTATACAGAAGAAAAAACACTACCTGCCTCATAGGACGATTTTGAGATTTACATGCAATACATTTTCTATACTTTTATGAAGAAATGAGTGGTAAATAAATACATTTATAAATATTTTATTAAGATTTTTGAGATCTCCCAAGTTGTATGTAAATGCAATTTGGAGCAACCGTGGAGTGAATTTTAAAAAACAGTCTTTGGAATCTGAATCTCAAGGTTCAGATTCGAGCTCATCCGCTCACCAACTATCTCCTTGGGCATGTTAACTGATCTTTCAAATCTTCAGATGTCTAAGGATTATTATTAGTAATAACCCTTATCTCAAGTGGTTGCTATGAGTTCATATGTGTAAAATTCTAACATAGTTCTTAGCACATAGCAAACACTAAATAAGTACAAATGACTATTGTATATTATTTGTGTAACAAGTTGGGAGAGCTTTGGAAGAGAGGGTGGGACTAAACAGCAACTCTGTCACCCCGGCTGCTATGAATCAACAACAGAAACCCCCCCACAGCATTCGGGGTTCAGCCCCTTCTCTCTGTGTGTCCTCGAGGGCTCCCCCATTCTAGAACTTTGAGGGTCAGAAGAAATGGAAGCCTGGTTTTTCACAAATGCTGCTTCTACATCGAAATCTGCTGACTGGATGGCATTCTCTATGCTGCCTAATCAATTAAAAATTTTCAAAAGCATCCCACAGTATAAGCAAAAGGAGACATTGAGTAATTCGATGGATTCTTCAGAGAAAAAAAAAAAATTATTTCCAGTTTTCATGACAAATATGCCTCCGGGCATCAAGGAGAGAACTGTGCAGTTTCCCAGATACTTAGAGGCATCTGAGTAATGATCGGACGCCATCAAGAGATAGGCAAATCGATTGACAAGATAAAGTCTCAACCATTTTCCTAGAGATTTCAGTTGAAGGCATCGGGTTTACGTAAACAGGTTAAAGCTTTTTGTTTCCACCTATAGATATGTTTCCTTCATACAAAGACATTTATTTTGAATTTAATGGAAATGTACCATTAGTCCAAGTATCTAAGTGGATCCTCTCTTAAGCCTTCAGGATTACTTAGTGTTTTATCAATAATCGTAGAGTAGCGAGCCGCCGTTAGCCAGGGGGTCCTCTACCAGAAAGGGTTCTCCTGGGGAAGGCCCTGTCACAAGCTGGGTGACGACACTGAGCAGCAGGGCCAATCTGGGGAGCGGGGGGTCATGCTGGGTCCACTCTGCACCCACTCCCCGCCCTGCTGTGTCCCATGAGGCCTGTCTGCAGAGTTCAGCTCTGACTCCTCCTGCTCCCCATTTTTGGCACCCGATCAATGACCCTCTCATCACTGATGTTTCTCTCTCTCTCCCTCTCCCTTCCTCTTTCTGAAATCGATAAAAACATATTAAAAAACACAAAGACAATGAAGAAGGGAAAAGAATGTGGCCTTCCCTCCCTCATTTACTGCTTAAAAGTTACTCAAAGATATTATTAAGCTCCTCCAGCCCCTCGTTTCTTTAAGCGATTTTCAGCTGCAAGCACGCTTGCCAGGCAGGCCCCGACGTGCGGGCGCTGGTGCGGGCTTCTTACCTGGTACTCATACTCCGTGAAGGGCGCGAGCTCGGAATCCGTGAAAGAGCCCGCACTGCCATTATAGGCGAGCACCGCGCTGGGCGGGCCGGGCCGAGCTGCCGTCTGCCTTCTGTACAATTCATAGTATAAAACGTGGCCGTTTGGCCGAAGCGGGCCTGTCCACCAAAGGGAGACGGTGGGCTGGAAGCCTCCGGGGGCCACCCGCACCTCCAGGTGGGGGGGGGGCTGCATCGCAGGGGCGGCCTCGGGGGTCTGCACGGAGGCCCAGTCGCTGGACGCGCAGCCCAGCGGGGCGCAGGCTTGAATTCGTGCTTCATACCTTCAGGACACAAGGCAGAGATGACCTGTTATCGGCAAAATAGGCTTGCATCGGAAGAATCTTAAAAATATCAAGGGTTCTGATAAAAAGGCAAGTTTAGTTCATATTTATTCTTATCGCGAGCCGACCCTTTTAAAAAGTAACATAGTCGTGCGGCTGGTGTGGCTCAGTTGGTCGAGCACTGTCCTGGGCAACTAGAGGTCAGCGGTTCGATTCCCCATCAAGGGCACATGCCTGGGTTGCAGCCTCGATCCCCAGTAGGGGGCGTGCAGGAGGCAGCCAATTGATGTTCCTCTCTCTCTCCCTCTCCCTTCCTCTCTCTTGAAAATCGATTAAAAACAAATTTAAAACACAAGCAACAAAGTCACGTTTCCATAGAAGGTTTAGAACACCTGAAATACCTCCTGTCTTTCCAAAATAAAGACTCTCGCTTGTCCGGAAAGGGGCGGACACAGTTCTTCCCTGAACAGGAGTGTGTGGGACAAAGAAACGTCCAAGACTCTCTCCAGCGTGCAGATCCTTTCCGTCTGCAGAGTTACTGCGCGTGGTGCTGACGAAGGCGGATCTTGGGGAATCTGAGCCAGCTTCCAGCAGTCCCGGGCTCTCCCTGGCTCTGCCGCCGGAGCTCCAGGACTCCCCGGGCATGTCCCCAGGTCTTGAAGGAACACCCAGGAGCTATGGCCTCCCTGGTAATAAATCCCCTCACCTGATACCTGACATTTCACAACAGGCTCCCTTACAACACACCGAGACCTTTCGGGGCCAAAGTTAACCCAGCCGCACACTAGATGATCCATCACGGAGACACCTTATCAGCACCCCGTTAAACTCAACCAATCAATTACGTTTTGCCTCCCAGCCGGTCTCCCGCCACTTGGCAGGGTCTCTGCATAGCAGGGGCTGTCCCCTTCCAAGAAAAGGGCCTTTTGTGAGCCGTGAGTGCCGACGGCTGCAAATGGGGGTGTTCTGCCTCTGCTCCCTGCCCCACAGATTGCATGGCACCCCTAACTTTCCCTCCAGCATCTTACCTTTCCCTTTATTTATTTTTTTTTGGGGAGAGGGGGCTGGCTTTTTTCTCTCCTGTTTCCCGCCTTCCACATTTCCTCCTCTAATCACTGCTGTTTCCCTTTCCCCTTTTTAGGCCACTTGACTCTCCCCCTGTGATGTCCTTCGTTCTGTCTCTGTCCCTCTTTCTTTCCCTTCCCTCTCATGCCCGTCGCTCCCGTGATGGGCCACCAGGTTAGGGGGTGAGCAAATCCACCGCTGTGTCCAGATGTGACTTCTGAGCGATTCTCTGAAGTCAGCTTTGATTTCCCACAGCTGGATTATTTGTTTTCCGAATCATCTGGGGTAGTTTTAAAATTTCCGGGCCCGATTCCTGCTGCCACTCAGGGACCCCCAGTCTCCTCCTTCCTACTGACCCGGTGGGGGGGCGGTACCCCCAGGAACACACACTCACCCACAGTGTTCACTAAACATTAAACTGCTGGGGAAAAGCCAAAACTACGAGAATCCCATCTTCATACAGAAGTGACCTTCTGGCTTAAGTTTTCAAGCCGTTTACATCTTCAGTGACTGTGGACACTGAAGAGACATCTCTCTAGGTTTTATTAGATAAATCTAATTTTTTTTCCCCCAGCCCAGCTTGCTCTCGACAGACCTACAGGGTGAGCTGCCCACCTGTGAGACGGCTCCAGCTGGTCTACCCTGAACGCGCGGGTCCCAAACGATCGGTGACTTGCATTCACGGGCACGACTTGCGTTTCCCTCTCGAGCAGCCCACGGACGAAGAGGGTGTAGTTGACGATCGGGCCACTTGTCCTCACCGGCGGGTCCCAGCTCACTAAGATCTCCCGAGGACCACTGGCCTGTACTGTCGGAGGCTCCATCCCCGAAGGCGCCGAGGGGCTGGTTCGATCTTTGACGACGGGGCTCGAAATCCCACCCTGGCTGTTGGTGGCAGTCACCGCGTAGCCGTACTCCGCCCCGGGCCTGAGGGTGAAGTCCTGGTATCGAGTTTCCAGGCCGGTGTAGACGATGGTGCCGTCCCTCCTGACTTCGTAACTTCTGATCTGGCCATTGGGGTTTCTGGGAGGCGTCCAGGTGATTTCTATGGATTCGGAGCCCGTGACTTGCAGCTTTGGAGGGTCCATGTCCTGGGGCGGGGCCTCCAGGGTCCAGGCAGATTGGGACACGCTGGCTGTACAGCCCCCGTTCGTACAGGCCACTAGGGAGAAGCTGTACTGAGTATAGGGCTGCAGGTGGGGGACCAGCAGGGACAGGTTCTGCCCGGCAAGGTACTCCTGACCCTGACACCTCAGTAAATATTTAGTGATCTTTCCGTTCTGTGCTGATGGTGGCGACCAAGACGCGTTGATCCGAGTGGCACCGACGGCCTGAAGGGCTGGCGGGCCGACCCCCGCCGGAGCGGCCTCGGGGGTGGTGGTGCTGGTGGGTTTGCTGGTGTGGCAGCCCCCGCGTGTGCAGGCTGTGACCCCGTAGCTGTACGTGGAGAAGGGAAGCACGTCCGGGTCCGTATAGTTGAAAGTCTGGGCGTCAAAGCTGAAAGGATGGGGCACCCCGTTCCTGTGAAGCCGGTAGGACCGAATGACCCCGTTAGGCTGTTCTGGAGGGACCCAGGCGATCAGCAGCTTTGGGGGATCCACAGATATGTAGGTGATCACGGGCGGGGAGAGGCCCTCTGGGGGCGCCGGCATCGTCCTCGCCGAGGTCCATGAGCTGCGGGTGTGGCCCGCGGAATTCCACGCGTGGATTTTATACTCGCACGGGGTCCACGGCTGCAGGCCGGTGTCGTTATACACAAACGCACGCCTCTCGGCCTCGTGCTCTGTGAAAACCACCTTCTCATCGGCCCAGGCGGCCTGGATCCCCCGCGCTTTGCCCTTGGAGCACCTTCGGATCACTTCATAGCCAATGATCTTCCCGTTTGGCTGAGCCGGCTCGGACCAGGCCAGCTCCACGCGGGTGGGCCCCACGGACTGGACCGCGGGAGGCGGCTGGGAGCGGGGCGGGGCCTCCTGGGTCCGCACAGGCTGGGGCGCCGAGTGGGCACAGCCCGCCCGGGTGCAGGCCTCCAGGGTCAGCGTGTAGACGGTGAAGGGCTCCAGGCGGCGGAACAGAAACCGGCGGCTCAGGCCCGTGTACTCCAGGCGCCCGGCGCTGAAGATGCTGTATGTCTGCAGCAAGGAGGGAAGCAAAGGGCAGGTGACTTGAGCGTCTGGCTTCTCGGTGCTGCCACCTCGTCCCTTTTAACCTCTCCCCGCCGCCAGCCCTCATCTTCGTGACCCTAATCCAGAAAGAACAGCCCAATATTAATTCTGGGGGTGTGACGTGTAAGCCCAGAGAGGGACGGACAATGTATTTCTCAGCCTTCACAGCTCCCACTCTGCTGCAAGCCACCATCAACTCTACCCCGAATTCTTTTTTTTTTTTATAAATTCTCACCGGAGGATATTTTTTCCGTTGCTTTTTGAGAGAGAGTGAAAGCGGGGTGGGGGGTTGGAGAGAAACACTGATGATGTGAGAGAGACACATCGATGGGTTGCCTTCTGCATGCACCTGACCAGGGCCAGGGATCAAGCCTGCAACCGAGGTACCTGCCCTTGGGAATTGAACCCGGGACCCTTCAGTTTGTGGGCCGGATGCTCTAACCACTGAGCCAAACCGGCCAGGGCAAACCTTGAATTTTTTAATAGCTCCCCAACTCCACTGGTCTCCTTAGAGTCCATTTTCTACATAGCAGCCAGAGGGATTTTGAAAAACCATAAATTTGAGGATGCTCTTCCTTTGCCTAAGCCCTCCGGTAATATTTCATCACACACAGAATCGATTCCAAACTCCTATGACAGCCCACGAGGCTGGGCGCCATCTACCTCCCATCTCTTCTGGTCCCACTGTGCTCTCCCTGCAGGGCCCCAACCACCCCGGCTTCCCTCCCTTCGGCTGGACACCAAGTTCATCCCTGGCCCCAGGCCTTGCATTCGCTCTCGTATCTTCACATGACTGACTCTGTCTTGTCATTCAGGGCTCTGCTCAAATGTCAACTTGAATAAAAAATTGCCATTCATTCTAAGATAGCCTGGCTGCGGTCGGCGTGGCTCAGTGGATGGGGTCAACCTCTGATCCAGGAGATCGAAGTTTGATTCCCGGTCAGGGCACATGCCCGGGTTTTGGGCTCGATCCCCAGTAGGGGGCCTGCAGGAGGCAGCCAGTCGATGACTCTCTCATCATTGATGTTTCTCTCTCTCTCCCTTCCTCTCTCTGAAATCAATAAAAACATAGAAAAATAAATAAATAAAAATAAAGTAGCCTGGGCTGGCGTAATTACATTAATTCCGCTTCAGTTTCTTTATAGCATTCGTCACACTGAAATTCTTTTGTTTTTATGTGTGCTAGCTTCCTGGTTTTCTCTCTGTACCCCCACATTTGTGCACACACATGTACACACACATACACACACACGTACACACCCCCCCACACACCCACATACACACGCGAGGTCTATGGCAGGAGAATTAACAGAGCGTGAAGGGACTTTTCCCGCAGTGGCCTGATGGCCCGCCGGGGCTCCTGTGATTTCATACTCGGGGGGTCACCTTAATCACGCCGTTGGCCCGCACGGGCTCTGCCCACCGCAGCCACAAGGCCCGGCCGCCCTCTCTCTGTTCCACCGTGAAGTTGCTCAGTCCGCTCGGGGAAGACTCTAGGGTCTGAACCAGGGCCCAGGGGCTCGACGCCTCTCCCGCCCGGTTTGCGGCCACGACGCCAACGTGGTATGTTGTGAAGGGTTCCAACCCGAACAGGTGGGCTTCACGGCTCGTTCCCTGGAAGAAAACCAGCGGGTGAGGTTTCTCTTAGAAACGGCCGACGACGGCGGGAAAGTCGGTCCCTGGGACACGCCGGTGATGGTGGCACAGGCTTCACCGCAGAGGTCTGAATTGTTAAGAAAACGACGTGTCATTTCCCTTGCCCTTGACACCCTGGTTGCGCGATTTCAGACACACGCAACGTGTGGGTCAGGCAGGATCCTGGCCTTTTCAGAGCTGGCAACCCAAAGGATGTGACACAGAACCTAAAAAATTCTGTGATGCCTCAGGGGTCACCCAGGTGCCAATGGAATCAGGGGAGACTTATCCCCAACGGCCCCAGGTCTCTTTCATCCGCTCCGCACGCCACATGTTTATACTAAGACTCTGCCCATCTCCCTCTCCCATTCTCTTGGTGTGTATTTATGTTTTTACTTAAATTTATGTTTTTACTTACAACGGCAGTAATACAAACCCAAGGGCACAGTGACAATAAGCCAACTGGCCTATGAAACGCAGACACCCTCAGAGAGACCTGCTATTGATACAAGTGTGGAAATATTGTCGTTTGATAACAACGCCATCACCGAAACTGTGGAACGTACCAAAAGTCACTGCGAGCTAGGCTTTGAGAATCTGGTCTTTGTTGATTTAACGGGGGGGAAAAAAATATGAAAAAATTCGTTTTGTTTTGTTTTTCTGTTCAGAGAGCAATATTTAACGTATTTTGCATAACTTAACTGGAGCTCCGGAGCTTAATGTTTTGGAAGAGCCCAGGATGCTCCTTCCGCATCTGGACTGCAAAGATGTGTGTGTTTACAGATAGGAATTATGTCTGCAGTTGGGCCAGTAACGTGTGTACCGGCACATGCACGCACGCATGAACACGCACGCACACCCTACACACAGATAGGTTCTTTCTGTTCTGTGCCATATCCATCGGGTGTGAAAAATCCCGAGGAAGTCTGCCTTGGTTTAACGGGGTGTTCATACCTAATGGTGTGTGAGGTCACCTTGGCGTATTAGCTGCCCAGGTGTGACAACTGTCCTCTTCGCTTGGTGGCCGTGGAAGGGGGAATAAGGGGTGAAGGGGAGGAAGTTATTTCTGGGAGTAGGTACCCCAAAAGCATCAAAGTTCTGTGCATGGAAATTCTCCTTAATGCGGAGACATCCAAATATCATTTTGAACAAAATCTAAAGCAAGGTGGCAAAATCAAACTGAACCGTTTTCCAAAATACCCCCCCAACTGGTTATATCACAGAAGTAATTTTTGACACCGTTTCCTCACATTCTTGGTTATAAGTTTCAATGGTGTTAATATTTCTTCTTATGCATTAAACACAAGCAGAGAGAATACAATTTCTCCTACTTATCAAAAACCAGTAAAGTCAATTTTCCTGCTTCCATAAGGGCCATTATGATATTACATGCTCACCTCCTGATATCTTTTAATATTTAAACACTTGCTAAGCGACTGGACTCTGAAACAAATTTTACAGAAAGACTAATTCCTCTTTTTTAAAATATTAAAAGTTCGATCATAAATATTTAAAACTTTATTTCTCCACAACACCGGATCGGTCTTTTAGATAAATACGGCGCAGAACTAGAATGGCCATAATGAATATTAAATCTGAGGATGCTACAAGTCCCGGTTACAAACACCCTTTTCTGATAAATGATTCCTTTTCTGTGGAAATAGGGCAAACACGGGCGAGATTAATAATGCAGAAAAGAAAACTTCTTTGTCCGGAATATCCGGTAATAGGTGCCAAGAAAAACATAAGCTCCAAAGCAAACAATAATCACCTCCAACAGATTACCTATGAAACAGGTAGACTGTTGGGGGACATTTAGAGATGGCTTTTGTCATAAGAAACATGAAAAGCATGTGGGTTATAAAGCAAAAACATATGAATATTGTCAATAGCAGCACCTGCTCGACTGCAGTTTATTTCAGAGCCCAGAGTCCCCTTCGGCCCCTAGGTGGCAATACTCGCCAACACTTCTGGTGGCAGGAGTACTTAATGATGAAAAGCTGGCATCCAGTCGCCCCGCACACGCCAGGCAACCATTACAAAAATAACACGACTGGTTTCATTACAGATTCTCCTAAGGCACACGTTCAGCTCAGATCCCTGAAAGGGGGAGCCCGCGGCAGGCCCCGGCCTCAACGCCTGTCACCGTCGAAGGTGGGAGGGACACCTGCCACCTCAAGTGGAAGTTCACGCCCGCCTGGCACAGAAACGTGAGAGGCCTGCGCCCACAGAGGTGGCGGCAACCGCTGTTTCGCTTAATTTGGCCCATTTCCTTAAAAAACACCCCAGAAACGATCACGATGGGAATAGAAAGGAGAATTTTGATATAAATTTATACCGAGGACAAGTTCCCGTATTAAGTTAATTTGTTATTTATAAAGAGCTACGCACACCCTGAATACAACTCATTAACGGCCTTTCCCTTTGTAGGTGCTTAGTAAAGGCCAGAGGAAAATTTTAAAATGGCAAAACGACCCAACTCATTCTTTGACATTTAAGGAAATAACCTGGATTATTTGCTCCTGAAGAGATTTCCAACATCCAGGTCCACCGGGTGAGAATCGCGCTGGAAAATCCGGGCAAAGCTCACCCCGCGGGTGGGCCTGCGTCCTGTTCCTCGGGTGACGTGTTCGTTTTCCTTTCTTTCCACTCGGAATATGCATGTGAGCGCCGTCCACCTTTGATGTTTAGGGTTTAGTTCCTGCCTTTGGAATCGTGGCATCCTGTCCCACCCACTTACAAGAAAAGTCATTTTCTGTCTTCTCTCTAGGTCCACATCCACATGACACTCATATTTTTTATTCTAGGAATCTACGAACTCACTTTGTTAGGTAGCAGATGCACAGGATGACTCAACAAAGGACAATCGAAATAATCCTTTCTCCCCAACCGGCTATTTCCAATGAGACCTGGATTTTTTTTAGCTTATACGCAGAAGGGTCAGGGTCTGGATGCCAAGCGGAGCACCCTTTCCCGAGACGTACAGACCAGACTCCCTGGAACAGGCTGCCAGGCGAGGCTCTGCGGGCGACTTGAACTACATGGGAGCCTCTGGGCTGCTGCTGGGGGCACATGAACTACTCGGCGTCTTCAGCCGTCTGACAATTTTACCCCACCTCCTCTGATTATTTTTGACGACGTGAAGTGCCCCAAAGGTGGCCGCGGGGTCAATAGGTTTATGTAGGCTGAAACTGATCAAAAATTACCATTGATCCGCAGCTGTCAATAAAAGGCTGCGTGGGGAGGCTCGGTGCACAAATGTTTAAACTGCATAAAGCAACCTAACTTAGTCATCTACGCGTCTATTGATCTGATGACCCAGCACTTTCCAGGGTGATCCCGCTGGTCTTCGCGGTGCATTTTCACGGAGCATGCTTACCTTGGCCCTTCTGAAGCTTTTTACCGTTTTACCCCACTCCTCTCCACTCCTGAACCCCAATAGTGATGTACAGGCCCCGATGTGTTCATCCACAGAGTATTAGGTGCACTTATTACGTCTGAAAAGGGTTCATCTTCCTGGTCACCAGCAACTTCACTGATCATCAACTTGATGGGATTTCTTTTGTCTTTGCCCTTTATCGTTTTATTTTTTAAATTTTTATTTTTAAAAATATGTCTTTACTGATTTGAGAGAGAGGAAGGGAGAGGGAGGGAGAGAGAGAGAAACATCAATGATGAGAGCCATTGGTCGGCTGCCTCCTGCACGCCCCCTGCTGGGGATCAAGCCCCCAACCCGGGCCTGTGCCCTGACCGGGAATCTAACCTCGATCTCCTGGATCCTAGGTCGATGCTCAACCTCTGAGCCATGCCAGCCGGGCTCCCCTTATCATTTTAAAATGATTGACTTTTAGCTTTTAAATCCTTTCCCTCCTTAGTTACCATGAATGCCAAGACCTAGAGAGCATGTCACATTGAAAGTGTCTGCTTTTTTTTTTTGCACAGAGGGGGCTTTAGAGGAATCTTGATTTAAATATATCAACTTCTGTCTTCTTTAGTGGAACCACTTGGATGCTGCTTCTTGGTTTTATCGTAAGTTATAGTTTACCTTGTCATTATAAAATAAAAGAATGGTTATGGACAGGTTTCCGGTTCAGATTACAAATCAAACAAGAGACGTAGGAAGAGATCTCATTTTCCATTACCCAAACATCATGGCTTGTGGCAGAGTACATCCAGCCAACTGGATGACTTATATCCATTCTAATGCCCACAAATCAACATAAAATATTTCTACGATTCCTGAAAGCAAGATAATTTGAGGCGTAAGTTTTATAGGGCTATCTTTCTATTTATAAAGTTAATGTCTGAGTTCTCCAAAGGTTGGCCAACATATGTGTATCTAGTACATATTTTGTGAAAACGAAGTCGGTTTTGATATGGAAATGATCTCTTTATCGCTCAAAGCCAAATATCAACCCCGAACACTTACCCATGGTTAGCTAAGTATGAGACTTACAACTCTGCAAAATGTTAGGAGGGTCAGGCGGCGCCCACTGATCTCCCACGCGCTTACTTACCACTGTCATTTCTGCCTACACACCTCCTGGCTGGGGGGACAGAGAAGGCATTTTTTGATGGCGCGCGCACACACACACACACGCGGATCATCTCACAATACCACGGTGCAGGTCACGGTCAGCGATCAAACAAAAACATCGTTCATTCATTCACTGTTCTTCAGCCCATAAGCATAGACTGCCATCTATAGAAGGGAACAGAAGGGTATTTTCTTAGATTTAAAACATCTCTGTTGAACGTTTGCTCTATTTTAAAATTTGTGATGACTCTTTAGACGCAAGTGTTTCGCTTTTGAAACCAATTGAGGCGAGGACTGTGAAAACTGAACTGAACTGAAGCCAAGAATACTGTCCTTTGTCCTGACCCCACTACCAGACGCACACGTGGACCATGCTTTTTCCTGGTCGTGGGGACATGAGCGTGCGGGGCCGTCCATGTCCTTGCCACTGTCCCCCATGCCTATCCAACAGCTCCCAGGCAGCTGGGAAGGTTTAGGGATAGTATCGGTGGCGAAAGAATGGAGATAATTCAAGGGTACACACCGCGTTACAGCATTTCCAGCTCAGGGCGCTAACAGATGTGAGAGGGTTTCGCTGAAAAGATTTCAAGAAAGTTAAAAGTACACCCTCCCTTCGAGAAATGACCATCCATCGGTCAGAGGCCAACTGGTCTTGTCACAACTGTCTCAGGCACCAAAGGGGTTAACTGGTTATGGACAATCAGAACCAGGTGCTTTGGGTAGATGACGGTGGCCCGCTCAGCGGCTGGGGTGTGATATTGAGTTGTTGCTTTGAAAACACTTTAATACAGCAGGACATAAATTTCCCCCTTTCTTTGGATTTTTCAGTTAATATTAGAATTAAATTAAAGCATTAAGTCAACCGGCTTAATGCAAAGCAAATTAGGTCAGGTTCAGCATTGAGGGCTTCACTATGGAATATTTATTGACTCAAGCTTATTAACTTGTAAATCCTCTAGTTTTAGATTATGATCTATTGATTATCTGCTTTTATTTGCATTCTAAATGAGTAAACAAAAGGAAATGATCGCGGTTTAGTCATTACACCTTAAGAGAAAATGTACTTACGCTAAGCATACTTAATTAAAAATAAAAACAACTTTTATCTGAGAGTGAGCAGTTGTGGTTCTTATTTTCATTTAGGCAAATCAAAGATGGTTTTTGATTTTGCATAATCATTTCTATTAGGCATTTGGACGGAACTGGGGAAAAGAAGTTTCTTGCTGAGGCCTGAAAGTGTGCTGTGAGTTTGGTGTTTTGAAGGCATTATTAAAATTGTTCTACAGCCTATTATTTTTCTTGGCTTGTTTTAGCAAAAAATGATCTCTGATGTGGAAGAGAAGCCCTGTGGCTTAATGTTTGGGGAATGAGGCAACCTTTGAGAGTTCAGATGCTTTAATCAAAAAGCAATCAGCTGATGCCTGGCCGGTGTGGCTCAGTTGGTTAACACCGTCCCATGCACCTAAAGGTTGCTGGTTCGATTCCAGGTCAGGGCACATACCCGGGTTGCGGGCATGATCCCCAGTAGGGGGCATGCAGGAGGCAGCCGATCATCATTGATGTTTCTCTCTCTCTCTCCCTCTCCCTTCCTCTCTCTGAAATCAATAAAAACATATTAAAAAAATAAAACAAAAATCCCATCAATCCTTTGTCATAAATGAAGTTCTAAAATAAAAACAGGTAACTCACTGAGGCCATTGCCTTGCGATGGCCAAAATCCAGTCATGCTTTTTGGAAGATAAATCCTTAAAGATAATTTGTAAAAAATAACATTAAAAAAAATCTCATTCCCTTGACTAATTTCCCAGGGAGAGGTGCTGTTATTGATAAAAATGACACCGACGATGGCCATTGCCCAGATAGCCCTTTGAAGAACATAGTTGGAGACGAAAGCCCTATACAATGTGCATGTCCCCAAATCATACTAAACCTATTACGCACATGGGCTGTTTTAACCAGTTACATATATTTATTAGTCCTTTTGCCTATTTCTCAGGCAGACTGATTTGAGTTAAATTCTCTGTTAAGCTTAAAACCCAGAGTTAAGGAGGCCAATGCAATTCGAAGTGTTTTTGGCAAGGCATAAAATATTTCCAGCGCCTCTCGGCCGGTGTTCCTTACACGATTGCAAGTAATCCGTTACCGGGAAGGTGCTGCGCTGGGCTGGGAGGGCAGCGGGAGCCGGGGGACGGGGGCGCCCCCAGCCCGGGGAAGCGATGCTCAGTTATCATGGTGACTGTCATCGTAACACTCGTGCGAGTGCATCATTCACTGGGGGTGACTAGAAACAGATGAAGAGGAGCTGAAAAATGGGAAGATTTTCCTTGTCTCGTGTCTCCCTGATAACCAGGCAGGCTACAGGGCGTGAAAGATGAGGGCTGCCCGGTGCAAGCCGGAGCGCGTGGTCGCCATCTGGGCATTTCAAAGCAGGACCAGGAGGCTCAGATGTATCCCCC
Organism: Miniopterus natalensis; assembly: GCF_054644295.1. NCBI lineage: Eukaryota > Metazoa > Chordata > Mammalia > Chiroptera > Miniopteridae > Miniopterus > Miniopterus natalensis. The sequence goes on along the minus strand of NC_142101.1, from coordinate 16,591,295 downwards.
AAAGGGGTGCCATAAGGCGGCGGTAACAGGAAAGCCACGCTGAGCGATGGCTCCCGCGCTCGCAGTCGCTGGGGCGCGGGGAGGGGCAAGGATTCTCCAAAGACCTTGGCCGAGGTGCATCTTTACTGCTCAGGGGCTGGGCAGGTGCCCACGCGGCTCCTGGCACTAAGCAGACGTGTGGTATATACACAGATCCAGCAGAGGGCGCTCTCCTGGGGCAAAGCCAGGGGCCAGATCTTTCTGAATGGGGCCCTCAGTTTAGGGGCTCAAAAGGGAAAATACCCTGGGGGCCCACACCCACGAGGACTGAAGCCATTTCCTTCAGAAGCCTTCGCTGCTTAAACACTGACTTTTAAAATGGTATCTTTGGCCTTGAAAGGTGGACCCAGTTGAGTCGTTTCGTTTAGATGCTGAAGGCAGACCCTTGATTTTCTGAGCGACAAATTACCAGCTATTCAAACGTTAGAAAACGAAGAGAGGCGGCACTATGGTTTTGGACCTTTGAAGGCGAGAGTTCAGAATTTGTTATTTCTGGAAACCTCCGTCAGTTTCTGCAGATCCTCAAGTCCCATAGATGAGTCAACGCTACACCAATGAAAAAGCCCTCGAACCCTCGCTCTCTCCTAGCTTACTCTTCTGAGCGACGTTTTGCAACGAGAGAGGAAAAAATATGACTTATAGGAATAAATGTCACATCGACGGAAGCATATACTCTTTGGCCACAAAATGAGAATGCAGGGGTCGCTATATTTACTACATAGATTTTCACAGAATTTTAATTATAGACATAGGCCACTATATAACCTTCGCTTAGGTTCATTCATATCTGAAAAATGACTGTTTACAAGAGTCAGTCAGTCCGTCCGCAGGCTTCTCCTTTGCTGGGTTGTGGCTTGGTGACTAGAGAGGCTACAAATGACATTGTTTCTTTCAAAAAGAGGCACTGGACCATCCTCATGAAACTACTTATTGCTCGAAGTAACTTAAAACTGTCTTCCTCCCTTGGCAAGGAAAGAAACTCTAAGGAAATACAAGTGAGATCATTAAAGAGAATATATTTTAAATGGAACGAAACTTGCCAAAGAGAATCTTCCCAATGAAACCTCCTTGTTTCCGGTCGAAATCCCAGATACTCGAAAGAGGGAAATTCCTCCCGATTGTGTCTAGGATTCCCCAAAGATTTTTTTTCTTTTGGTCTCTCTACACTCATCATTTTTATTCTGCTCCTTGCTGAAAACCCTTACTAGCTAATCTACGCGTTCAGTGTACCCTACCTACTCTATAATGAATACGTGGCCTACGCTGTTAATGGGCCACCTGGGGTTCAAGGAAGGGAAATGCAGAGTTGATGTCTGAATGTCACCTAAACGTGCTGACCACAAAGTGACCACAGTCTATTTCGCAGGGCTGAAAATCGAGCTTCCTCGCGGCGTGCGCCCCTCCCTCCCCACGCTCCATGCCTTGACCGTCTGTGCCACTAATATAATTTTTTTAAAGTGATTTATTTCTAACAGATGTGATCATCCAGCCGCAGGGACCTGGGCGCACAGTGCCCCTAACCACGTCAATTTCTGGATATAATCAGCGCACACCCCACTAATAAATAATTATCGCTCTGTTAAGGAGAAGAGGGCGAGGCGTGGGGAGCGACAACCAGGTACTTCTGGGCGGAGAGGACACGTGGATGGGTCTCCCGAGGTCCTGCCTCCGCTCCAGCTAAATGCGCTCGTGATTGGATTTCCAGAACATGGTAGGTCACGAAGGAGGAACATCAGTCATGGTCTGGGGGACTGTGCACTATTTAAAAAGCTAGTGTTAGGTGTATGTTAGGTTTCTTGCAAACCAGAAACTGCACAAGGTTAGGTAAGAGATGGTGGCAACAGAGGCTGGTACAGAGAGGGATGTGCCCCCCCCCCCCGGTTCTCTAAGTGGGCCTTGGGGAATCCCAAAGGAAGGTCCTAGAGGTGCATTGACATCCCTGGGCTGGGGTCATCACTCCATTTGTGGGTGCTGGTGAGGTGGCCCCAGGCAGTGCCTCATCCCGTGATGAAACCCCAGGTTTGCCTCACGAGGTGTCCTCCGCTCAGGGAGGCCTCCTCTGAACATTGTAGACTTCAGGTAATATTTTAAATGAGTTATGATCTCAAGGCGAGCTCCCTGACCACCGGCCTGCCTTCGTTGTTCTTTCCCTTTGTGCCACCTGGGATCTCGGGTCATGACGATGCCACAAGACCCTTCTGTTCCTGACAGGGTTTGTCAAGTAGCAAGTGTTCTTGGGAAAGGGTTGGAGGGAAGGAAGGGAAAGAAGAAAAGGGAAAACTTAAATAAAAAAATTAATAGGACCCTGTCAACGCATTAGCCCAATGACATTTTAATGAATGTACTGATTTTCCTTCAAATCTCATATATATCTAATTACACTAAACTCTTCTCCAGGCTTTTACCTGAACCTGTGTTTCGAGCATCCTGAAAGGCCAAAAGGTTGGTGAGATCCTACAATTTTAGAGAGTAAAACCTCGCATCCTTATGACCTGTATGGATATATTTTTCAAAATGTCAAGGTGTTTTGGTGTCGTAGGTGCAAAAACACGTGAAGGGTTACCGCCTTCCTCAAATATTCATGGTGTTGACTGTTCACGCTCTTAAGCTTATGATTTTTTTTTTTTGAGGAGCCCTCTTAATATTGGGCCCCAAACAGCAGGATTGGTTTCTTCAGAAATGTAGTGGAAACTGTCATTTCGACAACTCGTCACTCTCACGGAAGACCATGGAGTCTCGGGCCTTCTCCCCAACAACAGAAACCCTTCGAAAGGCTGACCTGTCATTTACACCATTCGAATGGGTTAGCCGTCCCCCAGCCCGGGACAGGGTGTGCACGTGGGCCCACGGGGGCCAGAGAATTAGAATAAAGACCTGGCTGGGCTCTTCTCCCTGGGCCTCTTGCAGAGGGGACCGTGCTCTTGACATTCCAGAGACAAGCAAGAGAGTTTTCAAGGCAGCTCCCGTTTTCATACGAGTTCCTTTGTATGCTGGGTTGCCTGTCATTATGTGTATGTAATTCTGACAGTGTTCTTAATGACACACTAACAGATTGTAAAACACGCTGCTGGCATTCACTTGTTTTTTTTTTTATATTTTTAAAACAATGTCCTTCATGTAACAGTAGTTACGCGCGGCAGAAGGACATCATTAGAGCCATGGTTAAACTGTAATTTACACCATTAGGAAGGCAGGAGCAATTTTTATTGCCTGGCAATTTTCTTGCTGAAATATTTGGACCATATGGCTCAATTTGTGTAATAACCTTAATTTCTGCACCCTTCAGGTCTGCCTTCCGTCTCCCACGGAATGGCAAAGTGCAGCTTAGCAGAAAAGGCAACTGTCTACACTTAGAGAGTTGAGATTAATAACGTGTCACGTCCTGTTTTTGGTGAAGGAATTAGAACAGCAGCCAGATGGTATCTCTACAAATAACTGTCAGGGGTCTTGATCTAATCAATACAATGTATTAATACATCTCCCTTTGCTGTTCCTCCGGGGGCCGGAGCGCAACATCTGGAAAGAGTGGGGAGGGCGGTGGTGGGGGGGGACGCCAAGTAGAAAGCCGATTCTTTTCAGAATCAAACTGAGCCCAATTAATTTTTCATGTATCCTTGATAACTGTTTCATAATGAGCGATGCGTCTTGACGGATGTGGGGTTGGCAGAGCAGGCTGCCCACGCTTCCTACCCCCATTCAGTCCACTTACAGAAACCAACCCATTAATCAAGCGATCTGGCATAAGACCCGAATCTCAGCTCAGCAAGAGATCAATAACCATCCTAAAAAAACAACAACACACACACGCCACTAACGGGCCCAGGTTTCCAGCCATGACATTAGTAACCGCTTGAGCAAAAAATAAAACTCTGGATCAGAAGCACCCGACAGGAACTTATATGAGAAAATTCATTACTTGTGTCTTGCCAAGAAGTACCAGTTTACCTCCGCTGTTGAAAATCTGTGATTTTACTATCTGGACACGGCCGTTATCTTTCAGAGGTAGGCGCCGCGCCTTTTGGAATGGATTAAAACTCTCTGGTTTTGTAACGTGAATATTTAATAATCCAAGTATCATGTAAAATGTTTAAAAATGAGTTATGGCGCTTACTTTAAACTCAGAGTACCTGAGGGGCTCCTTAATACAATCTTTAGCCCAACCGTATATGACACATGCTGAGCCTGCTGTGCTAACTGTGCTATGATGTCAGATTGGTCAAATTCCCCGACTCTTTGGTTGGGTTCATGGAAGGATTTATGATTCAAATCACAACTTCTTATCACTTTTCCCAATGGTTTCATCTCCAACCTTTACTGTTTTACCTAATTCGAACCAGTCCTTTTGCTTCTCTGAGCAAACCTGTTTGGGCTTGGCAGGAATTTCTACCCTTTCCTTCCTCCTGAAAGAAAGGCGCTGTGACACTTTCTGTGGGTAAGTGTTCAGAGCGGAGATGGGGAGGTGGGGGACACCCATGACCCGCTTGGTAAAACACTCCTTCCTGGCTCTGGGACAACAGGTGGCAGGAGAGCCTGAGATTTTGATTAGGGGGGAAAAAAAAAACCCACAAAACTGGTGGAAAGCGCTGCCATAAAGATAGTCATCCATTGGCTGATCATCAGATCAGACGCTGCCAAGATGACAGAAAGGTCTCAGGAATCATCCAGGAACCGGAGGGTGATGTTACATCCATCTTCTCTGACAGCGTGACTAAGAGTCATGACGCGTGTTCGCTCCGCCAGTGGTTTGTGGCTCGGCAGGGGGACTGCTGGGCTTGGAATCGGGGGTATGAGTTAAGGTCCTCTTAGGTTCTTTTAAGTATTTATGAGTCTAATCAATGCCTATGCATGACTAAATAATTGCTTATTATATTGCAATTTGTCTCTTTCCTTATTTGCTCTGAGACCACCACTGGGCCCGGAGACAGGAGATGCTATTTCTTGTTTCTTTGCATCTCCAGTAGCTTCTGGGCATGTCAGGTTCTCCAGAGGGAATTACAGGAACACTGATTAATGGGAGAGTCCCCTGGTATTTCTTGGTCTCGATCGCCCCATTAGACATTACATGTCTAGGTCCTCAATTGCAAATAACATGCGATTTTCATGTATGAACGAGCAATGAGAGGAGTAGTGGCCCCGGCTGGCAACCTTCCTCCTGCCTGCTGATGCCCAGGGTGGATAAACAGGAAACACCCTGACAACGGCGTGTCTGCAGGGGTGTCATGTAACGTCAAGCAAGAAAGTTATTTCAACACATGAACTGAGAGACCGAATAAAATCTCAGATTTGGGATCCACGATACACAGCATCCAGAATCTTCAACTTCTGCGATGCCGTGAGTGTAATATTTAACTTCTACAAATTGAAATCCTCCCTGACAAAGACAGAAAGAAGATCGTTGCTCTTCCATCCGGGGCCTCCCACGCCAGGGATGCAATCGGCAATGCGTACAGTTTGAGCTTAGCAACACCCAGCTACAGCACTAGCAAAATATTCACCTTAAAAATGATACCGAGACGCAAGGACTCATTTGCAAGCCCATCACATATGTCTTCGCAGGTGTTGGGTGTGGGTCATTGCATTTGGATTAAAAAGCCAATGTCTCTCTCTCTACATGAGAGGTCACTCTAGCTGGTGTCAGGTGGAATCTTTTCGCTGTTCGGCATAATTAAAATATTCCAATAGTGGTTTCGGTAATTTGGAAAAAAAAAAATCACAGTATTGTTGTAATGTTTTTCCAGGCTCCAGGAAGCTTGCAATTGTTTGGCCCAATCAAACCTGGGAACACCGGAGAAGTTATCACCCATCAAGGTAATTACTTTCAAGTTGAAATAATTACTCTATCAATGTTAATGGTCTTTCAACTCCAATAAAGCACTCACCTGCCGATAATCACGGCTAACCTCTTGCTCTAATGTGATTCCTTCCCTATTTAGCGGGTGATATTACAGCCGTTACAGTGGTCACTTGTCCCGAACAGATGCTGAATTTCACTTTGCTCGGCCGTGAACCATAAAAGAATTGGTCATCTGTGTCCGCTTCCCCCTCACCCATAAGCCCTTGCAGAGCCGAGGGGGTGATCTCCTGGCTGCGACAGGGCACTTTGGGGCCAGCCACCTTGTCTCAGGTAGTGGCCGCTCCCCACCTGTGACAAGGGCACCGTAGTTCGATTAACTCCTGCCCTTTGCTTTCATCTGCAGCTGGCCGTCCCTGTTAAATGGCATATATTCTGAATTTACGGCCTGGGTGGGTTAGTTCGTATGCATGTTTTTAATAAGGCTCTGGGGGAATTGGGGGGTTCTTAAAGGGTTTCCTTATAATTCGGTCAAAGGCCAGAAAATAACAACATACCTGAGTTAGAGGGTGCTGCCCCTCGGCACTGAGAGAGTCTGCTCTTGGGTGTAAGTGAGGTAGGTAGATGCCAATTTGGTAGAACCCGTTTGATATGGGGAGGGAGTGTGTGTGTGTGACCAAAAGACCTCATGTTTTGCTGATATGATCCCAGATCTTGGGCAGTGAGCAGGGTCCTGTGGGTGTCACCGCAGGGAAACACAGCTACGTCTGAGCAGGGCTCCTTGAGGGACAGGCATTAGGTAAAAGGGGAGATGGTCAGCACTAAACCTCAGGGAGTCAAAAAGCATCGTCCTGCTCCTGGCCACGTAGAAAGGAAATAGAATCTAATCCAGTACTTGAGAAGTTCCCTGGAAATTAACAGTCCGGTATCAGAAAGCACTTAAATCAGCAAACTCTGAGTTAGGTTCTGCTCCTTTATGTCTAATTCTTTCGTTTCTGCCAAGATCCTGGGGAAATCGACGCGAGATGAAGGCGAAGGAAAGTGAACATGCCCTCTCCTCTCCACCGTAGATCCACTAACACCAGTCAGGCTTAGGCGGGATGTTTTTTAAACACCTGAAATGAGTCCTGATTCCTAAAACTGGGCTGGTTGCTGTCACTGGAAGTGACTGGAAAACCATGGGACCCCCGCCCCCCACTGCAGAGATTATTGGTGAGGGAGCAAGACAGGCCTGGTGAAGCTTGTTGGACTCAAGAGGTTGGACAAAAATAAAGCTTTTCCAAAGTAGTAGTTCTATGACATTTAAGAAGACTTACATGGATTTTTCTCTCTCAATCCCTAGTAATACTGAGCTAAAACACATCTCCAGTATATATTTGTGATTGATACGGCATTATTAGAAAATAAGACATAAAGATGATATAAAAGAATATGTGAAAAGTTAGTGTCAAACCAAATACATCATTACAATAAAGAAGAGTAGTGCCAACCAGTATTTATTGTTTTGTGTGGCATTCACCCACCCTTATTTTGTATCTTTTATATAATAGAATGAATATCTCATATTATAAAATGTGAAAATCTGAGCTTATGGTACCGAAACAGAAATTTATGGTAATTGTTTTTATTACCAATTTTTTCTTCATTTTGGAAAGATAGTCTTTCCAGATAGCTAGGTCTCCCAGAACATTTCTTTTGTCTTCTAAGAGGATCTAGGGAGAAAAGGCCAAGAACCACCAAATTTTAAGGGCTACACCTAATTTAAGATCATGTGTAAAGAGCAATCATATTTTACATTATACGAAGCCAAAATGAAAATGGAATAGAAAGTGAATTTGTCAATTTACTCACAAACTCTCCATAATATGGCAATTACGACGCATCTCATTTCCCCCCGACAGATCTACTTAATGGTAAAGAAAATTTCAGACAACCACACGAGGAAATTTTGAATCCCTCCTCCTTGACATTGGGCAAGGGAGCCTGGCAGCTAGAATCTAGAGACTGGTATTTGTAATTCTGGATTAGGGGCCCATATAATCTGCTTACCCCTCGGCTCTGCAGGCTTCATTCTGCCCACGGGGTAAAGGACCATCTACCTTTCAGGACCCTGGGCGAGTGTGTGTTCTGGGCTGGATGTTGTATAACCCTGGGGGTGGAGGCAGGGATATACTTAGGGTACAGACTGACAGGTAAACCACCTTCGCTTTAAATCCCAAGTTATTTCTGCCAGCACAATGGCAGGTGCCAGTGAGAAATAGCAAACAAATCGGGATGGTGGCAGCAGGGTGGCCGAGCTCGCCAGGAGCGTTCCCTGCAAACGCCACCGTGGACCGCGCGCCTGCCAAGTGAGGCTAAATGCGGCTCCTCTCCCGACACCGCACAATTCATCACAGGGCTCACGGGGAAGGCAGTCTGAGGGTTTCTGCCTGAAGCTCGTTTTCGGTAGCGGTGGGCATTGGTCCGACGAGACCCTGAGACGCTAGATCCCCCTCCCTCTTCCCCTCAGAAGGGCCTACGGAGGCCCAGGAGGAGATGAAGCTTCCTGAGGTTGGGAGAGAAGCTGGTGATACATTCAAACCCGCACTCTTCCCATTTCTCCTCTCCTGCTGCCTCGGCTGCTGCTGCTGCTGCTGCTGCTCCTGCCAACACATATGCTCTCCACCCCCGCAGAGGGCCCCCACTGCCAGTTCTCCATCCGCCGCCGCCATCGGGAGGATTCATGCATCCACTGCATCTGTTTTGTGTGGCTCTCCCAGCAACGTCCAACTGTCAGTAAACAACTCTGGGGGGACTTTGGGCCAAGCTAGCGATGGCGATGTATTGGTGGCCCCTTGTGCAGAGATGGGACCCCGATAAACAAGAGACTAAATGCGGGGGATTAGTCTGAGGACTGAACTGTAATCCTGCAATTGTGAGGACAGGGTCCTCTGCTTTGGAGAATTTCAGCCAAAGCCATCTATGAACCAAAAACTTGAAAGATTTCCTGGGGCAGGCAGAGGAATGGAAGGAGACAGGGAAGATGCTCAGCTGGTGTAGGAATTAGAGGAATAGTAAGCGGAGCCAGGAAGGCACTCAGAGGAAGATTTACAAGGGAATCATCAAAGCATGAGCGGCGGAATCTCAGAAGCAAAGCGACATAAAAACCCAAAATGCCCAGCAGTAAGAATCTGCACCTCAGACTCGATTACCGATCTTTCCCCCAGTCTCTGCTCTGCCCCAGGGCCCGGACTCAAGGTAGACTTCATAAATATACTCGAGCTTAGAATTGAGTATTGACCTATTGCAGATAGTACTCAATGACTATTTGCCAAATTGGACTGAATCGTCAATAATCTGTTGCTGACCCTGAAGATCCATTGACCAGTACGGGAAAGCCACGCTGCTCTGAGCACAAGAGATGGACTTAGGGGAGGAGGGGTTTGGCTAGGATGAAAGAATCACGCATCTCGGATGGCGAGGGACTGGAATGAAGGGGTAGGACCCCCTTCCTTAGACGCTTTTAAAAAATGTGGAGCACATTCTCTTGGGAATGTACAAATGGATGAAACTCAAAGACAACGGTTTATTTTTCTGATTCCTTCTTTTAAAGACGTCGGTCCACAAAGAGTCCTAGAGGACTCCTGCCCTGGAAACTTGACCTAGTGACCAGAACATTTGAAGACCAACCCAGTTGTCCTGGGGAAGATGTCTTTGGTTGCTTACAAAGGTCAAACGGGACTTTTCCTGATGAACCCAATGAAGTCTTCTCTTGGGATTCTCAGGGCCAAAGATCCAGACTTTGGGGGAGGTGGGGGGAGTCACTCTGCACGCACACACACGCTCACATTCAAGGATGGTACGCCGAAATATTACTGTTTTTTTATCATTCTGGTTATTCTCTTTGGGTCGCAAGGATTAATCTTTAGAAAGATGGAAATGCAACAGATGCAGACTTGGCTGTCAGAACAGAAGCTGTATCAGGAGGGCCCATGAACAAAATGCCCTGGGAAGCTTCAAGCTTGGGGCCATGGCGAATAAGCCAGTATTTCTAAAAAAAGAAACATTTTTAGCGTAGTACATTCTAGTTCCTTAGATTCTTTAAGTCTTGTGTTGTAGAATGAAACTGGCCAGGAAGAGGTGGCTTAGAGACCCTTTCACCAGGGAATTCCAGAAGAACTGTTTTGGGCTCATAACCCTAAAAGCCATCATTTAAAAGATCAGGGGTTTAATCACTGCATAATTGGTCCCTTCAACAAGCTGCATTTAGATTAAGTTGTCTCATTCAGAAAGCTCTTGTCAAGTTATTTTTTTACTTCGCATTTCAGTTCTTACCTTCAGGGTGGAAATTTAGAACACGAATCCCGAGGATACGGTGACAAGTAACACATTCGCTCATGGATCACACCTTCTACACCAAGTACACCGCCCCCAACGCTTATAATGAAGGATTCTGAACACGTAATGCACGAGATCCTGATACGTAAAGATCACTAAACGCCAAGTAAAACGTAAAGTCCTGATTCTGGAACGAAGATTTTAAGAAAGGTTATGCCTTCATTCCCATGTTGCCTTTTAGTCATGTGGGAAAATTAAACATAAGGACAGTGGCAACATGCGCTACTTTAAATTACTCACTTACAAAGGTCCTCTTAGAGTTCCGTTAAAATACAATCTGATTCTATATCTCTCTCTCTATCTATTACGGGTGATTCTGTTTAATTCATATAACCCCTAGATCTCTGTATATAATTATACCCATATAGATGTAGATATGGGATATGATTGGCTCTTTAAGAGAAAAGAAAATTATCAGGTGGAGAGAGATTCACTTATTTGCTTGAGTGAATACAAATTAACTGTGGTCTGCAAACTGGTTCCCAATATCCCTCATACTCAGTCCAGTCACCTTATATCCACGGCCACACTGCTTCTTTTAACATGTGAAAGATTTCCATACATTTAACCCCTCAGTGAAAAAAAAATCACAACTCGGATTAAAAAACATGAATCTCAGCACATTAACCAGATAACCCAAGCATCTGTTATTTTCCCCAGTACTCACGGCTACTGTGAAGGCGCGCACGGTGGGGATGGTAAAGGTCGGGTCGTCGGGTCGCTCTTGGTAGACCACGTGGTACTGGGAGATGAGGCCGTTCGGAGAGCCTGGCTCCGTCCAGTTCAGCAGCACTGAGTGAGCGCCGCTGGCTCGAGCCCGGGGTGCTGGCAGATCTTGGGGTGGGGCCTCCAGCGTCCGTGCTGAGGACCACGGGCTCTCCGCTGCGCCCCTGGAGTTGTGGGCTCTGACCTGGTATTCGTAGAGGGTGAAGGGCCTCAGGGTGTCTGCAGCATCGGTAAACTCAAGGGCTCCTTCCGACCAGACAAACACCAGGGCCTCCTCGTCGGTGCCAGCAGGACGTCTGAAAGGAAACCCAGAAGGTGATCGGTGACGGCTGCGCCCCTCAAAACTGACCATTTCACTTGTCTGGGTCATTCGCTCATCCATGGGTAAAAATCGAGGCGCAGGCCTGGCCAGAAGGAGGCGCTCCTGAGCACGTGTGGCTGGTTTAGTTTCATCTTCCCAGAGCCTGAGCCCAGCAAGCGGTCAATAATTTCTTTCCAGATGACTGACATATAATTTCACGGCATTTCTGCATCTTTGCCTCGTCTGCGCCATCCCTGCTTTCCTATTGGGGCGCAGCCTTCTAGGTTGGGAAAGAACGTACCCAAGAGCTGACCCTCTCTCTCTTCAGCTCACTCACTCACTGAGAAGAAAGACGGATGAGTCAGTCTTTCTAGGCCATTTGGGGGCATTTAATTAACACACTGTTCCTATGCAGACATATTCACATGCCGCCGTATCAGGCTACCCATCAACACGGAAAGGGTTATCAGGACAAATTAAGCGACAGTACCTGTCACAGGCAGGAAGGGTACTTAACGTCTCTGGCTTGGGGAGCTTGATGACCCTCCGGTTGATAAATCAGGATGCCCTGTGTCTGAGCAATGACAAGCTTCCTGCTGGAGGCGGCAGAGGCTTCCTAGATACCTCCCCGTGACCCGCGATCACCTCATTGCTTCTCGCTACGCGCACGGGCCAGACTCTGCACTCGGGGGAGGTTTGCAGGGTTTGGCCCCTGTGCTTGTGGCAGATACCGGGTACCAGGTGTGTCACCGGGAGGGATCCATTCTAATGAGGACCACAGGGCTCCCAGCCAAGGTCTCCTCTCATTGAGTTTTGTTCAAAGGTGTTTGCTAAATACAGCAAACAGACATACGAACTTCTGCGGGAAAATAACATTTTCCACTCTGTCTGGCTTCGGCCTTCCTCTAACAATTCGATTACGTTTTTATTAAGCTCTCACGAATCCCTACATCAAGGTGTAGCCGTGGTTGACATCGAACTGACATTCTTTAAAAAGTTGCCTGTAAGTGTGAATTTAAAAAAATACCTACGCCATGTAAGAGATCGGGCATTGTGTTGGCCTTAAGTCTTATTCAGATTCAATGAAAGAAGACTCAGCCTGGTGAAGTATTTCTTACCACTACTGAATACTTAATAAATTCACATTTCGGTGAGGTAAATATTTCATCCACGGCGTTATGAAACAGGGTATCTTTACATGTGAATAAACTCTGAACAGAAGAGGTTGAGCAGACCACAATTATTCCTAATTTAGTTCAGATTTAGGCTTCACCTGCTCATTTAACTGGATGTGTTACCTCTTGGGCTCTCTGTACGGAGAGGAATCACAGTGTAAGATCTCTCTGAATAGCCAAGCGGTCGTTCTATGCTTAAGCTCATTCGGGAGACAGCTTGAGAGGGGGGCTGAGAGAGGCCACATTCCCGTAACTTTCATTACAGTATTTTGTTATAATTGTTCTATTTGATTTTTAGTTATTGTTGTTCATTTCTTACTGCACCAAATTTATAAATTAAACTTTATCATAAATATGTATGCATAGGAAAAAAATTATTACATACAGGGTTTGGGACTATCTGTGGTTTCAGGAATCCATTGGGGGTCTTGAAACATATCCCCCTTGGGTAAGGGGGGGGCGCTGCTGTATCAAATTCACAGGCACCCGAAACAGAGGCAATCACAGTAACGGTCTTGGCCATACTAGGTTATTGTTTCTTCTAAGTCATAAACATCCTATCTCTCTTTTTTTAAAAAATATCTTTATTGATTTCAGAGAGAGGAAAGGAGAGGGAGAGAGAGAGAGAAACATCAATGATGAGAGTCATTGATCGGCCGCCTCCTGCAGGCCCCTGACTGGGGATCGAGCCCACAACCTGGGCATAGGTCCTGACTAGGAATCGAACCCTGATTGCCTGGATCCTAGGTGGACGCCCGGCCGGGCCCTATCTCTTTATTGAGACAGATACTTGTGAACAGGACAATATCACTAACAAGAGAAGGGAATTACTGAGAAGAAATCATTTGGGGGGCGGGGGTTTGCAGAGAATAGAGTGACGGGCATTTTCAAAATGGGATTGGCATGCTGGCTTCTTGCAATTTAACGAAAATATCTGCGTGGGCCAACCCCTGCCTCTGGTTTGAGCCAAGTGTGCTTCCTTTGGTGGCGATCGAAGAGGTCACGGGTGACACAGCAGGGATCAGACGCCGTGACCTCCCAGGAACACGGCGGGCTCGCGGCCGTAGCGACATAGGGAGCCCCGTGCAGTCCCAGGGTGGAAGAGGCCCGTGTGTCTACGTGCTAAAAAAATTTCTGATTTTTTCCCCCCCCCGCAGCTATCTAAGAAAAATTTGATATTGTTGTTGTTGAAGCACATTTAAACTTCAGCCGAAATAACCGCCGAGTGATTCATGCCTATGGAGGTGAACATAATGATGGTATCTGGGGCCCCGGTGCGCATTTTCATTTCACTTTAAATAAAAAACAAAATGCATCTGTGTCAGTCAGTGCCCTTCTTCTGTACTCCGAGGTATCAAACAGGCCACAATTATGATTGTGGAGTGATTGTGTCACCTAGGAGGAAGGTTTATTGCTTTGGAGTCCGCCAGGCAGTAACGCATTCTGTTTCATATTACTCTTTATATCATTGTTGGGCTGTGACTGGAATAATGAAATGCCATCAAACGCTGTCAAATTCAATTTACAGTATTTTTCATCGAGGCCGGCTTCCCGCACTACATTCTGTTTTCCTGCTCCGCCGTTGCCATGAGCTTTATTTACACAACCCAGAGAGTGAAGCCGCCTCCCGGTTTGTGACAGACACTTTCTGTCCCTCCTTTCGGAGCCGGCGGGCTTGGATGTGCTTTTCTCATGCAATTAGCATCGAGGGGGCGACAGGAATCGACTCCGAGGGCACGGGCCAGTGGCGAGCCCGCGCCCGTGGGCTGCGCGGAAAATGGAAATCAGCCTTCAGCCGTGTTTGTCGCGGGTTCCTGCGTGTCTGTCGCAGGTTCCTGCGTGGTTGAGCCAGGAGGAGGCTTCTTCAGATCAAGGCGAGCGGAGAAGGCATCCGGCCTGCTGGTTTTCTGCCAGTGCCACCCGCATAACCGGGAAGGCAGCCGTGCTTTTCCTCCCATAATTTCCCAGCAAATCCTCAGCCGGCCACTGCAGTTGTATCTGAAGCTGCAGAGGGACCTGAACCAGGCTTCACGATGCGATCAGGGCCTCGGACCACACCAGGGGAGGTGGGAGGCGGCTGGAGAGACCAATGAAGGGGGGCTGGGCACCTGAGAAAAAGCCTGTGGCCTGTATGCCTGATGGGGACGCGCTGCTTTGGGGGGGGGCTTTCCATCTGCAAGTGGCCGCCGCCCGCCGCGTCTGTCTCGCGTGGTGTCCTCTCTTAGATGGTGCTATGGCCGGAATGGCTATGCCCCCTCCCCAACTCACATGCTGCATCCTAACCCCAATGGGGTGGTGTTAGGAGGTGGAGCCCTCGGGGGGGGGGGGGTGACTAGGCCATGAGGGTGGGGCCCTCCTGAATGGGGTTAGTGCCCTTATAGAGGGGACCCCACCCCACAGCGCTCCCTAGCCGCTTCCACCAGGTAAGGACACAGGGAAATGACGGCCCTCTGGGAACCAGAAGCGGGTGCTCCCGAGACACCCGGATCGCCAGCGCCTTGGTCTCGGCCTCCCTGGCCTCCAGGGCTGTGGGAAATAAATGTTTGTTGTTTCCAGTCCACCCAGCTGATGGCATTTTCATTAGAGCAGCCTGAACAAAGTAAGGCAGACACACAGAAAGCTCCCAGCTAGGAAAAAGCCTGTCCGTCTCCCACATGGTAGGTGATGGGAATATTATTAGGCGTCTCGTTCCAGACCTGGGCCCCTCTCTGGACTCACCATCTTCTCCGGGTCAGGGAGCCTCTAGACGAAGCTCCACCACTTCAGCAAAGGAAAGGCCTATGTGGCTCTGAGGTCTGGTCTTTCAAACAGGCTCAAGCAGAACTGCTACATGGTAGCTGAGGTTTTTTCCCCCCACTTGGATAATATATAAACATTTCTGGTACCGATTTTGGTGCCTAGAAGGTGCTCCCCAAACCATAAATTCTCATCCGTCCCCTACTAGAAACAGAAAATGTATCTGACGCCGCAGTCCTGGAATAGTACACATTCTTAAATAATCAAAAATAACAGTAAAGTGTTACCTGTGAATAAAATAGTTGGTGATGACCCCGTTTGGGTTCCTAGGTGGCATCCACGTAACCTCTACGCAAGCCGATCCCAGGGCCCTAAGAACGGGGGGACTTAGATCCACCGGGGCTGCTTCAGATGTTTGGACAAACGTCCCGCTGCTAACTCCACAACTTCCTTGGAAAAAAAAAAAAAATCAAGACCTTCAGTAATTTCTTTAACTGGAGATGAAGCAATACTGTACCCCACTGTGATCCGCATCTTTTGGGCTCTTAGCAATCGGGTGTTACAGCATTTGAAGGGATGAAGGGGGTGAGAGAGGCTCTTCCCGAAGGTCACCGAGACGGATGATTTCACTGACCACGGGTCTAAGCCACAGAACTCAAGGCCACAGTGCACGCACGTGAGATAGGGGTCAGGAAAGCACGTTAAAATACCTATGAGTCAGCTGACTGTAACTCAGCTTCTCAATAATGCCCCCACCAGCCCCTCCTGAATAAAATTTATACACAGCCAAGGTGACTATGTTGCCCATGAAATTCCTGTAATAGCCAGTTTTTTATTTTCCCAGTGATCCCTTGATGCGACCTAGGTGTTTTTCTTTTAAAGGGCCTTATAAAACAAGACTCTGCAATACCACTATTTTAATACTATATTTAAATATTCATGATTTAATGTGCAGAAATGCATAATGCTTCACTCAGTACCAGGCTCTGATTTTTCTGGGTAAACAGTTCAGTGCAAATGAGAAATGAAATGTTAGTCTTTGTATTTGAATTGAGAATCTATCCCTTTTTTTTTTTTTTTTAAATATATATAAAACACTTTTTTTCATAAAAGCCCAGAACAAGTGTCTGAAAGACATTCACCATTTTGACAGGCCTGTATCCTTATGTCATACTGTGTGAATGGAGCCAAGTTCCCCAGCAGGATGGACTGACGGTGACCCACCGAGGAGATGACAGGTGCCACACTGCCAGCATCGAGCAGGACGTTGTATTCCACAGGCATATGGGGGATCAGGACCCCTTTAAAGAGAGAGAGAGTAAAAAAATGTACGTGAATGCTACACAGAATGGTGGTCAACAAATGCCTGTCTTTTAAGAACGACATATATTTAAACGTTTATAACATAAAGGCATATCGCTGCTTAACGCAGCAATTCATAACGGCGTGAAACTTACACTGGGAAATATTAGAATGCATATTCCAGAAACAACAAAAGGGTACCACTCATTTCAAAAGACAAATGAAGTATAATAGCTCTTTTCAAAGATACACTCTGCAGGCAAATAAAAACGAAGCACATTTCACCTCTTAAGAAATACAAGGCAATCAGAAATGGTGTCATGTATTTTTCCTAGGCTAACTTACTCTTAAAGTACCTAAAAAAACACTGGTTTTGCTTGTGACAATAATTTTTCTGTACGCATTGTGTACGCATCCCAGTCTGACAAGGATCCTTGACAAAAGAACCCATAAAGTACCCAAATCAGGGTCTACCTAGAGGCTTCCCAGCGCGTTACTTATGGAGTCAGGACAGTCCACTCTGTCAGTGAGATGTATTCATCTAAACACACATGAAATTTGGGTTTGAAAAATGTCCCTTTTCACAGTGCTTCCTAAAGAAAGGTCCTGTCACTCTAGCCTCTTCGCAATCTACGCATGTAATTAAATGCCTGCAAATGGCATTTGGTCACGATCGATACACACACTGGCTCAAGGAGAAGGGTGGGCCCTGAATGAAGACTATAATAAGTGTACCCCCCCCCTAATTTTCTCATTGATCTGATGCTCATAACATGTGTGGGCTTTTAATTATTTACCTTCGCAGCACTTAAGTTTAGCTTTGCTATAGAAACTATGAAATCTCCAGCACAGGACTCAACCGTGAGAGCCGAGGCCTGAAGAGTGCAATGTGCTTTGGCTTTTTGTGGATGGAGCCCCAGTATATAAAAGGCAAAAGAACTGGTACAAAGCAGAGATGCTCTGGAATTTGCATGCGATAGGTGAAAATGAGACGTCTGAAGGAAATACTGAACCCAGGCAGAAGGACCGATTACGTGTTTCCTTTGGAAAAAGTGCTAGGTTGGGCTGAACACAGACGGAATTTTTATTTTAAATGAAGAGCCTCCTAGTTAAACTATCTGCTGCATTGGTCCCAATAGCCTAAATTACTGTTATTCTGATGATTCCTAAATCCTTACCTCCAGCCTTATATTTCTCTTGCATTTCTGACTTGTATTTCAATAGCCTACTTCTCAGAGACCTCAATCTCAACAAGTTCAAAGCAGAATTACTGGATTTTCTACTCCCAAACCTGTTCTTCTAGTTTCCTCCCTGTGCTATAGGCCATAGAGTAAGACCCTTAGTGTAGACTCAGAGAAAGACCCTGGTTTCTTGGTTAATCAAAAGTAAATGTCCTTTGCACGTACCTATGAGGTGTTGAGACAGAAAATGCTCCTTGAAGTTGTGACCGTGTCAAACACTGACATGCGTTTAGGAGAGAGGGTCCCCTCCCTTGTCATAATTTACAGGACTGTGACATGACAGGCCCCTGGGTCCCCGCCAACCCTATACCACCTGCAACAAGTTGAACCGACCCTGCTCCCTGGTGTCCTGATGCCAAAATGAAAAGAGATGGGCGTGTTTGTGAAATTCAGCTGGGAGGCCCCATGACTACTGGTCCCCAAGTTCATGCATTTATGTCTGACCTGGGGGGGCGGTGGCAGCTCAAGTGAGCCGATTTGCCCCACGTGCAAAGGCAGTTAGTTATTTGGAGTCAGTGTCGCCCATCCCACAGTGACAGGCTGCCGGAACCCATTTCCCTGCTCGCTCAAGAACAAGGGTCGCGCTGGTTAGTATTCCTCGCGGTGCCCCTTTTCATAATTTACAGCAACTAGATGCTGATAGGCTATTTAACATTTATGAAGTTAAGATGTAATCAGAAAAACCCTGATTATCTTTACAAATACAAAAGTTAAATTATTCAACTTTTCTCTCTCTCTGTGGCTTCATTTCATAGCACTTGCGTACTTTACATTGGGACGAGTCAATCAATCCTTCCTTTAAATCTTTTTTTTTTTTAAGGAGCTGGAGCAGGGACAATTCCAAGAGGTCTTGATGATGTCGTTTGGGGGGCTGTGCAAGTGAAACACACATCTATACATATTTTGTGGGAGTTTTACAGAGTTTGTGTAACAGCTGTCACTTTAGGCCCCCACATTATCGGGGTTCCTTAGAGCAGGGACAATGTCTCACTCTTTACAACCCCCACGGCGTCCAGAATGCCACCTCACCCCTGCGTGGGGCGCAGGAAGCATTTTCACATTAGTTACAGTGACCAGACGAATTAATCTACCCAGAGGCAAATGAACTGCATCCCATGAAGTTTAAGCTACAAGTACAATGACCCCCCTGGGTTACTGGATGGACCATCCTTGGATTACGTTGCCCTCGTGTATATTTGCTGTATCTATAGCAAATGTTTTAAGCTTCTGATCAGAGTAGAATGCAGAAAAAAGTCATTTACTCTCAGCACTGTTCACATAGAAAAACAGTGAGAAAATACAGCACAGTGGTTTTGACCATAGGATTTGGAGTCAGACTCATTGAGATTTGGCTCCCACACCTATGCGACGACTAACCAAGAGGAAACAGCTTATAACATCTCAACTGATTCTTCTATTAGTAACATAGGGAAAACCACAGGCCATACTATAAGATGCACTGAGTGCTAACTGAGGTATGTGTTAATCTCTTAGAAAAACGCCCAGTACCTATCAGGCCTCAACAGAGTAAGCTGCATTTAGTAAACACCAAAAGGGACCACATCAAACTAAAAACACTGCTGTAGAGCAAAGGAAACCATCAACGAAATGAAAAGGCCGACTATAAAATGGGAGAAAATACATGCAGGCCACATACCTGACAAAGGGTTAAATATCCAAATATACAAGAAACTCATTCAACTTTACAGCCAAAAAAAAACAACAACAACCACACACCAAAAAACAAAAACCACTCCCACCAACAAATAACCCAATTCGAAAAAACGGACAAAGGACCTGAATCAACATTTTTCCAAAAAAGATAGACAAATGGAAGGGTGCGATCTTTAGTTCTAAGATGAGTAAGGTCTGAGGACCTATCGGGTGACACGGTGACTAAAATTGGAATTTGTTAAAAGAGAACTTAAGTGTTCTAATTAAAATTGTGCAAATAAACTATAAATCGTGGATATGAATTCTACATTTCTTCTGAAACTCAGCATGGCTTGCCACCTGGGTATAAGACAAGTGAAACACGTGCCAATGTTGCATCATCCCAATTAAGACAACATGAATCCTTAGAAATCTTAATGCCATCTTGACTTTGAGTGGAGAGTGTCCAATCTAACACGCCGCGGCCAATGGGCTACCCGAACGCCAAGCTGCCTCGTGTCTATAGACAGGCCTCACCGTGGCTAGCTTCCCTTTCACCGAAGCTTAATTAATAAAAAGCATTTAGAGTCCTAAGCAATATTAACTGAAATTTCTCAGTAGGAGAATTGTTGCCAGTTCTATTCTTTAATGGGCTAGGAGATAAATGTGAGAGGAAAAGCCCCGGTATTTCGATATTCTGCATTAAGCCTAAATAACTCACCATCTTTAGCGAGAAAACGTGTGTGTTGAATGCAATGACACTGTTAATGAGAACATGACCGAGGGCTAACAGAGTTCAAAATACAGTCGTCACCTTGAGAGACGAGAAAGGCTCCCTATTGCATTTGGAGTTTAAATAATTGTGAATGTTCAGATTCTCAAGCAGTAGGGAGATCCAGCTCCACTATTCTGAGCAAACCAGTGGTGTTCCACGAAGTATTTGCTTTCTCACTGCCTATAATTTTCCACCCATTAAGGCAGCATGTGTCCTTTGGTTGCTTTCATATCGATGTGTAAGTCCTGACCCAAGGTTCAGAGCTGGTGAGAGGTGAGAAGACGTGTTTGGGGATAAATGAGCCTGGTCTATGTGGCCTGTAGATGTGAACAGTGATGTCCAGCATGTCCCCGGTGCCCACTGAACGGTTCACATGCCGTCTCACTGAGCTCACGGAACAGGAGACTCTTCTTCAGTAGACTTGGATTGAGAGCCTATCTTTGCACAGGCTTTCCAGGTGATTCTTATGTTCCTTCAGGTATAGAAACTACAGGTCTGGACAGTTGTGCCCACTTCTCAGCTCTGCCCATGGAGTAATCATAGTGTAATGGCACGGGACTGAGATGAACACCTAGAAAGCTCTTGACTGTAACGCAAATAAACAACCTCCAGTCATTACAAGTTTGTTTTCTTTCCGTTTAAAATATATATTTGTGGCAATCCAGGAACAGGAAAATATTTTTAGTATCCAAATCAACACCCAGCATGAGGTACTTTCCAATAAAATCAACTGTAGATTATACACGAGTCAAAATCATCTGCCTGTTTACTGAGTTCAAAATCCTTCTAGGCACCGGGAAAAAAAGTGTAATTTAAGATTTTAATCTTTCCATATATTACAGGGTTTCTGTAATGGATTTTGTGCATCTGAAACGACAAGATTGACAGGTCTGGGTATTATAGATTTATTAACCATCGGCTACACGGTCCGAGTTGGCGGGAGAAGCATCTCTGCAACAGCCCCTGGGCTGGGTTAGAACAATTTCTGCAAAGCTTCCGGGAGCCAAGAGTTAAGATTCCATTAAGGCACCAAAAGTTGTGTTTTATGTCACAATGATCCCTTTCTAAATGGAAACGTTTTCCATTGAACGCAAATAGACGCTGTCGAACTCAAACAAAAAAAATGGCAAAATGCTGGGAAATGTGAAAGAAGCCTTAAAAATGGACTAACCCAGTCCCGCAGTCGGTGGTTTTATCGTTACAAAAATGGGGGCCTTGGGATCTAGCAGATGTTGGAGCAAACACATTTGAAAAGAAATGAGTAATTAAAGGCAAAAACAGTTCATCTGAAAATAACCGGCGCTATCTAGAGAATATTATAAACCAGATAATGCCAATCCCAGGAATTACCTCCATGTTTCTAAGCACCCCCCACACAGGTACCGTCCTTTCACCGACTTACAGGCGGAGGTGAGAGAGAGAAATGGCTTAAGGTCGGCTAACAGGTGGCGTTCCTGGGACAGGAATTCTGGTTTTTTCCACTCATCCTCACGTTGGTTGTCTTAAAAGAAATAGGTTTTCAGATCCTCACTAAGCGTGAAGCCCTCGGATGGGCAATGGCCACGTGCGTGTGTGATCCTGTTAAAAGGACAGGTAACTGGCCCAGCCAGGGCGCCTCCTGGCCACACTGCTCTCGAGAGTTTGGCTGGCGGGAGACCCTGGAGTGAGGCTTGGAAACGGCCGGTCCGCAGGGTGGGTCTGGTGTCAGGCTGGCTCTCTTCTTTGCGGCACAAAACCCCGAAGGGACTATTACAATGCCAAGGGGTCATCTGCTACCAGGTCGCAAGGCAGCGACGCTATCCCGAGAGAAGCAGAATCGATTCCATGGATATATGCGAACAAGGTGACATTTTTAGGCTCTGGTACCTGAAAGTGTGGCTTTGATACAACAACGTGTATCTGTGTATCTCTGCATCTTTACATACCTATGTCTATATCTGCGTGTACGTATGTATGTGTGTATGTTTACCTATGTGTGCATATCTGCAAAAGCGTGGTTTATGTTATCTTGTTTATATTACCCAGGAAACAGATGATCTCCTTCTGATTTACTAAATTCACTAAATTATTAATACTTAATAGATACCGTCTTTATTGCCACTTAATTTCCTCTAAAATGTTCTACACACACACACACGCACTTTCTTTCTTTACCTGGGGGGTTCCAGGCTATGAATATGGAATGAGGCCCGGTCACTGTGATGTTGTACGGAGGCTGGACTTCTTCTGGGGTCAAAAGAGGTGTCTGGACAAGGTACTCGTCACTGAAACCACTGCCACCTCCAGTTGTGGCTTCCAACTTGTAAACGTATCTATATCGGGGGGAAAAAAAAGTTGTTGCAAGGCAATGCGCGGGAGAACTGAACAACGGTGGCTGTTCTTCTCCCCATTGCTTAGCCCTACACTTGGGACAACTTGCGAAGTCCCTGCCCCTGTCCAGAAACTGCACCACCGACTTGGTCGTGGGTCTACCACGGGCACCGCTGTCCCCAGGCCATTACTCTCTCTCCCCTCCCGACTTTATTTTAACGCCCCAGCAATTTGAGGCTTTTCTTCGCCATTTCAGGAGAGCCCCAGGGCGTGCTGCGCACTGTGGAGGGACCCAATTAATCTGCCCCATTTTCAAATGGGCGAGAGTTCAGGGCAATATATTTAGAGGGAAATGTTTCCAAACCGATCTCCCACTCTCTACAATAAAGCCAAATCCATCTTTATTCTCGGCAACAGGGCATCTGCTGATCTTAAATATATTTTGTCTCTGCTGAGAAATGAATGGGTATGAGTTGCAAACAGGTGGACATCCGCCCCCCAAAAATCACTCAGGTCTATTACATGCAGCGAGCAGAGAACACACGATGCCAAAAGAAAAGGGAGTTGATGAACAAGGCCCTTTCCATTTCTTTCATTGCTGGTTGAGGAATGTATGCTTTTGAACACAGGGTCATTTTTCAAGCTGAATAATTTGTGTATTTTGTCTGCGTCAACATTCTCAAGCGTTCGAGTCATCTAGAAGATTTTTAAGGAGTCCCCCAGGTTCTCAAGACTAACGTAAGGAGTTAGCACTTGTGTCACCGCCATCGGAACTGGGTCCACTGACCTCCTCGGCTATTCGACGGCTAATGAGTGAGATGAACTAATTAATTCCCTATCGGTTCAGTGGGAGGCACAGTCTTTTCATGCCTGAAAAATCTAAAAACCTAACTGCACGATGGGTGAAGTTTCCTTCTGGGTCACCTGCTGTTGGGCCGCAGGTTGCCGTCGGTGAAACGCTGCTCCTCGCCGCCACCCAGGAAAACCAGGCTTCCGTCGCGACTCAGCCGATACCGCGACACGAGGCCGTTGGGCTTGTCCGGGGGACCCCAGCACAGCTCCACCGCCGTGGAATTGATGATGATGTGTCGGGGTGTCGCCCACACGCCTGGCAGAAACGACACGATGAGCGTTCAGTGCTGGGGTAAAGGAAACACTCTACCCAAAGTCCCCGCGTCACTGCCCACGCTCCGATCCTTTTCTCTGTTGATAAAACAATCTCGGGGTGAGCGGCAGCAAGACTCTTGGTTTTCTTTGGAGGCGAAATGCATAACTGGGCTTGGATTGTTTTATTCTGGAATTGCCTTTAAGGAGCGAACGCCATCCAAGCAGGGATGGGGGATTCCCTGACTTGGCTGTCACTCTGAATGCAATCAAGATTTGACGGATGCGTGAAAGTGACATCACCTGGTATTGACCTGAATTATCCAAGTCACCAAATAAACATGATTTCTCTCTGCCTCTGTCGCCCTCTGTTGTTTCTTTTTGCCTTTTCTCTAAGCCCCTCCTTCCAGCCCCACAGGCCCCACCTCCCCAGGGGACCTCAAAGTGGCATAGTCCCCAGACAGGGAGGCCGTCCCCCTCTTCTTTTCCAAAAGCCACCTCCTAGGAGATCCCCACTGAGTCTCGGTTTTCGGAGTCATCTTTATGCTGAACACTCCCAAGTGCCAATAACTGGACTAAAACTCTCTCCCGAGCTTCAGGCTCATGAATCTAACTGTCTACCTGACACCTCCATTTGGATGACTAATTATATAGAGAAAACTTAACACCTCCAAAACAGAACTCCTGATTTTCCTGTCTACAATCTGCTCATTTCCAGATCGTGTCTGTCTTTCCATTTTATTGGGCAAAAAAATTATTCTTGAGGCTATCACTTTTCTCACCTCTGAATATAACCTATCATTAAGTCCTGCAGATTCTACCCTAAATGCCTATCGTTCCCTATATCTTTACAGCCATATTTCATTGTGATCTTTATAAAAGTGCATAATATATACATATATATATGCATGCCAATGTGATCTTTATAACATATACAACCCTTTTAAAATTATTCATATAATTATTCATATAATTTCAACTCCTTGTGCTAGCCTGTGTGGCCCTACATTTTTCTGCCTCTGGCCTACCTGGCACCATTGTCTCCATCCACAAGTTTTTGTTTGACTCTCTCCTAAGTTACTCAGTTAAGAGTAAGATCCTGAAACTTTAAAAAAAAACAATTTTCAGGAAATTCAAATACAATGTGTTTAGCAACATCCCAAATGAATCAAGGTCGATTTCAAAATGGCATAAAACATACTGATTTTCTACGGAACAACTTGTTCCTGAGAAGAAAGTAGTTCATTTTGTCCTGAAAGCTTGCTCTGTGTTGAATATTTGGACAAATCTACAAATCATTGTATACATTTTTTTTTCTTCTGAGTTTCTCTGCCAACAGCCATGAGATGACTCAACCACTTAATTACAGTTCTGACTTAAACATGATATTAATTTGTTGATTTAACAGAAAGTACAAAAATTCACTCATAATCTTCTTCCTGAAGTCAAGTCTTTCTCACCTTGAAGGATGTATTAAAAATCCCCAAGAGCTTGGCTGGTGTGGCTCAATGGTAGAGTGTCAACCTCTGAACCAGGAGATCAGGGTTCGATTCCAGGTCAGGACACATGTCCAGGTTACAGGCTCAATCTCCAGTAAGGGGCATGCAGGAGGCAGCCGATCAATGACTCTCTCATCCATGATGTTTCTCTCTCTCCCCCCCTGTACCTTCCTCTCTCCAAAATCAATAAAAACATATGTAAAAAATCACCAAGATATGAAAAAGACTATTTCTTAGTTTCCAGTTTGAACCAGTCAATGCAGCCTGTGGATTTGGAGAAGTTAACGAAATAAAATGAAGCAACATTTTGGGTTTGCTTCACGTTTTAGGTAAAAGTTGAGTTTCACATGTGAACAAGCTCTGTTCATGTTGATCAAAATCCTGTGGCCATTGGTTTGATTTATAAGAGGAGACTGACATGTGAAAAAACAAGGGCTGTGTTTTGACTTGTATAATGACATGGAGACAGTGTCACCTTGGCAGCTGCAAGGAATCTTTGACAGAGTAAGACCACCTTTGGCGAATGTCTTAATGAGAGCCCCAGATGGAGAGTCTGTCCCCTCGTTGAGCCTGAGTCTCAGGTGGCATCAGAAGCCTATTTTACATAGTAGAAAGGCTGAGTTAAGGCAACTCAAGGGAAGAAAACTTTACGTGGTCATGAGGGAAATTACCTTGAGTACGTAAGCTAGCTGGGAGCATAAGAGTGAAATTCCAGAAGGAGACCTTGGTGGGCCTCTTGACATGGTAACCACCTAAAAAGGAAGGGGTCTACTGGGTTTGTTTGACATGTATCTTGAATGCCTTGTGATATCACCCCCTCTCATGTTCCCTCTACACCTTCATTTCAACAGAAAAATCCCAACATGTATTGTGGATTGGCTTTTTTTTTCTTCCTGAAATAAGGTGAAGGGAACCAATTTTCTATTAGCTGATGTCCAGGATGCATTGACATCCGGACTATGTACTATTTACTAATTTATTCATTTGGCATTCTACCCAGTGTCATGTCATTTTCTGTGTTGGGCAGCCATTCTACAAAGAAAGCAACCATCCCAACTCATCTCACTATTTGCTAAAGGAACACAATTTTCTATGAGGCTAAAATTGTAGAGGATTGCGTCCAACTGATCAATGAGGTCGTAATAAACATTAACTTTTTCCCCTTTGTTTCTAAGATTGACAATGAGAGAGAAATGGGAGGAGCTCAGGGTGGCTCTGAACAAATGCTTCTTTTATTTCTCTCCAAATCCACGTAGGACACTCAAATGTTAGCCCTTCAATCTACGTCTAATTCACTCGAATAGGCATTTTATAATTAGTGGTGTCTGGGTTACTGATTTAAAATGCCATGTTTGTTTCCATCCTACAGAATGACAGAACTTAATGTTACTGGCGATTGGTTTCCTTACACCCTCCAGTTAAATGTGCCAACTACATCTATTCCACATACAACTTATTCACAAATGGCACTTAATGCAGCCAGAAAATGGATCCTAAATCCACATTTCTTCGGTGGAGAAAAGCCCATTTAGTTTATTACTCCTCTGCACAGTTATTTGTGTTCAAGGAAAAGTGCCTAAAGTTAAAAAAAAAAAGGAACTCAAGGATAGCATTTCTCATCTCACACTCCCCTGCGTTGTTGAAAGCTATAATTTTTAAGTCAGGAAATCTGAGTCAAGAAAGGCTGTCGGGTCTGTGGGAAAATAGACATTTATCTTCTAATAATTTAAATGTATGGATTTCGTGAGCAAACTGGAGGAAGAGGCCCTGTTATTTTATCAGGCTTGAGTTTCAGCCAAAAAAATGGCTGGTGGATCCTTTAGAAGGTATCCATTACCATCAAAGTATCCATTGGATAGTTTACCTTTCCAAAAAATCCACTGCTGGTTTCTTCCTTTCAAAGGAACACTAAGCTTTTTGACATGAAGCATTCTTTATATAGAAAACATCATTAGTGAATTCCTGGGGAGGAGCCATATGTCCCTATGTGGAATTTTCCATTTTACTCCCCATTTACTGGTAGGAACTTCAGGCCTAATATTCTGAGGTGCAACAACCCCTTTCATTAGCAGAGTCATGGACAAGTGGTTCAGCACTCTACGATGTTAGTTCACATTACATTTGTTTAGAGACTTATTTAGGCCTCTATTTCCCCCACATGCAAAACAGGCAGATAATACATCTTTAAAAATAATTCGTTGAGCACCAGTCCGAGCTTTTGAGCATGTTTTTTTTCCTAAAAGTAGATGATACCACCCACCCAGTTCCCAACCCATAAGCAACCACTGTTATCAGATGGGTGTATATGCTCCCAGAATTTGTCTGTGCATTTATTTACCTATATAAATAAATATCATTTTCTATATATGCTTTTTATACACATAGATACCATATATTAATGGAGTTCTATTAACTCCCTCTTTATATGTGTGGATTATCCATCTCATTTTTTAAAACTGATGCGTGAAATACCACAGTGTGACTATACCTGAATTTATTTGGCATTTCCCCTACTCGGGTACATTGAGATTGCTTCCAACATCTGCCATTAGACAAACAAAACATGGTTCAACACGCAGCCTGGTACACCCCTCCTGGAGCAGTTGTGGAAAAGTTATTTTCTGGCACAGATAATTACAACGAAACTGCTGGGTCACGGGGAATCAGCATTGTAAACTTAATGCCAATTTGCCTTCTGAGGCGATGGTCCCACTTTACATTCCCCATGTTTGCAAGTTTCCTCCACGGTCCATCGGTTAGAATCCGTATTGCTCGTGGTCCACCCCCGAAGTCCACCGACTGCTCCATGAACTCTCTCTGGGTGTCTGGATGGGCGGTCATCACACGCCCCTCAGATTAGCCTGAGCACCCTGCTCACCTCTTCTTTCTGAAGGTCACCTTCTGGACTCGCCCTCTTCCTATGGGTTTGGGTACCTGTCCTATCACGTCTACTTGATTGCAAGTCAACCTCAGCAGTGAGCATGGTACTTGTTCTATCAGGCACCCCAGAAATATTCAACTTTTGATTTTTGGAGGAATTTCATATCCCAGTCCATAAGAATAGTAACTTTTATAGAATCCTAAGTCTAAAAGGGTCAAAAAGAATTGAAAGCAAACGTTAACTGGGGAGGCACAGAGTTGAACCAAACCTGAAGAATGAAAACCTAGAATATTATTTTCTTTTGTACCTACTGACTTTATGCCTTCTTCCCAGTTCATTATGCAAGAGCTTGGCGAGTTTACTTTAAAATGCCACAGGAAAACGTCTTCTCCCAAATCACGGGTATTTTTAATTACCTTGAGGTGCTGCCTGCAGAGTCTGACCTAGAAAGGGCTCGCTCGAAGTGCACCCGGCAGATGTACAAGCTGTAAGAGTGAAGCTGTAGCTGGTGTACGGCTGGAGACCTAGAAAGAGCAAACCAGAAATAAAGTTCATTTGGAGAGGATTATTTATTATCAGCTAAGCAGCAGAAGCAACATGCAGAGTTGTCGATACGACATCCAAAATTTTTTTAAGAGCAGAAAACACTCTTTAAAAGAAGAGAGGAACTTCATAAGCAGTTCAGTACTAATGGACATTTCACGAATCACTGATGAAATGATAAATTCTCAGCCTTAGAAGAGATCTTAGCCTCCACGGACCCCAGCCATGCACCTTTTTTCTTGATCTCCCTGTACGGGGTGTCATTGGCGAGGCGGCCCTGCTCAGGAGATGGGAGCCCTCTGACTCCCAAAGAGCCCGTCCCACCTTCAGAGAGCTCCAGGGTTCTTGTTTTGTTTGAAAGTCTTTTCTTACGTTGTGGTAAAGATAAATTAAACAATAAAGATGCATTTAAAAAAAAATAATTAATCAGCTGGTTCACTGAGACTGGGAGCCGTGGCCTGGGTTCTCAGCTAAAGCGCTCATGTTGTGTAGCTGGAGCCGCTCCAGGACTCAGCTTCAAAGCCCTTTGTGTTTCCTTATCGGTTTAATGAAAAGATCCAGATACTGATGCGACCGCAATCGCCCATCTGGGTGCGATGGAGCATTTACACGATTTTGATCTCCGCCTGATTTGCAGATGAGGAGCGGGACGAAAGATCCAAGTCACACCCGAGCCATGTACGTCTGATAAAAGCTTATGGGAAAATGCTAACGATGATAACATATAGAGCTCGAAAAAAATTTAAAAAATAGGTAGGACGCATCCAGGAAGGACAGAGACTGCAGTGGCAAAAGCTGATTTAGCCTGATGAGGACCCCACGTCCTGCCACTACTGGAAAAGGGGGGTCTTGACCCTTAGAGCACCGTTCATCTGAGTATCTCACTTCTCGCTTAGAACGTAAGCAGTCTGAGAACAAGGGTGGTATCCTGAGGTTTATTTCTCACCATTATTTCTCAATACCGCCTATTTTAAATGTTCATTGCTTGTGAAATATCGTTTAAAGAAGACCAAGCACACGAAAGTGCTCCACAGGGATGGCAGGGCTGCGAGGAGACAGTGTACACCCACGACGCCCATCACAAGAGTGACCGGGCCAAACTGGCCCTTTCTCATAATTTCATACGTATCCCTGCCCATGGCATCTATTCGTTGAGCGACCGAATCTCCTCTGGGTGCAGGCTATTAAAAAGACTAATATAACTGGGGAATAATAAATAGTCTCTAGACTTTTTTTCTGCGTGTCCGACACCAGCATCGCCCCTGAAAGTGAAGTCACATATGTCGATGAGAATTCAACGGGTCTCAGGTTGTTCTACTTTTACTTCTCTATTCACTGCACTCTATGTACTAACTGAACATATTTTATAAGAAGTGCAGTTATTTTTCAAGGAAATGCAGTTATTATATGGAAAACGATGACATAGGTAGCTCAAAGCCCAGTGAAACTTCCAGCAATATATATATATATATATATAAATATAATATATATAAATATATAAACATAATATAAATATATAAACATATACATATATAAATATATATATATATATATAAAAATCCAAGTGGGTATATTTTAAACACAATTTTAAATATTACTGCAATTCAGGCACTGACTCAGTATTGCATGGCTGTCGGAGAAAAGAGTCTGAAATTAGACTCTTTGGGTTCTAACCTCTACCTGTCTAGTAACTATAACCATGGGCAAGTTGTCTGACCTCTGGGTGCCTCAGTTTCCACATCTGTAAACTGTGGGCACGACGGATAGTGTAGACTTGCTTATGGGCTGCAGGCTAATTTGGGAGAAGGCGATATCGGAATCCACCATTTCCTATATTCTATTTTTCAGGTCCTGTATTTTCCATATTGTTAGGGGGCTGGGTTACCCGAGGGCTTGGTTCAAACACCCTGCAAGCACAGCACCCGCTGCCATGAGGCGTGGATGATTTACATGAACTAGATGTCCCTTCATATAGATGACCCTGTACGACGCAATAAAACCAACACATTTCAAGCGGAATTTGCTGTCATTTTAAGTAAGTCTCTATTGGTAGTCCTTAAAATGAGATATATATGAAATATTAGCAACAGGCAATGAAAAGGGCACGCCAATTGGAAAGTACTCGTGAATTGATCAGGGCGAGGAGAGGGAAGTAGAGAGATGTCTCCAAGGAACCCTTCTGACTGTAACTTAATCCTGGAGTCGAAGAGCAGGAGAACAGAAAACATCACTCAGGGGCTCGGCACTGAATTAAAAGAGTAGGAAACAGTGTGTAGGGGGGGAAAGGCAAATGAATGGAGAAAAAGCCTAGCATTTAACATTTCGGTGCAGTGAAGATTATTACTGTGTCTGCAAATTACCCGGATCTGCCCACAGGGAATCTTGTTCTTTATTTTTTTTTAAGGAAAGAGGCATATTATAACCAAACTCATCGCAATTACCCTTCCAAGTACCATTACTTTCAAGAGTAAATGTGTGTTGAAAGGAGACCATGAAAAGTCTGCCTGTGGGCCATAAAAATATGACTTGGAAAACAAAACCCATGCCTATGGAAGTGACGTGTGATGTACTCTATAAGAAACAGCTTGTTTCTAATTTTTAATCTCCAGATAAATAGCCAGGAAAAGGCATTGTGTCTGCTATAATTTTGGATAGCCAACGCTCCTTCGAAGCTCTCATCCAGTCATTCTGCAGTGTCATCTGTTATAGCCTAAAGAATTACCAAATAGCCCTGAAATATGACGACGACGATGCCTGGGAGTCTTGGAGCAAGCCTCCTTCCTGGCCTCTGTGGTCCCGCGGGGGACACGCGACTCAACCCGAATGCCTTCTTCTAGAACATGAGGCTATTGTCTCTCTCCTTAAAAGGCTTTACCTACTGCCTGGCCGGCGTGGCTCAGTAGTTGAGTGGTTTACTTAAGGCATTGATAACATCGCTAAATAATTAACCGAGGACGTATGAACCAGGAGGTCACGGTTCGATTCCCGGTCGGGGCCCAGGCCCGGGTTACAGGCTTGATCTCCAGTGGGGGGCGTGCAGGAGGCAGCCGATCAATGGCTCTCATCATTGATGTTTTTCTCTCTCTGAAATCAATAAAGACATATATATATATATATATATATATATATATATATATATATATATATATATATATATATATATATATATTTTTTTTTTTTTTTTTTTTTTTTTTTAAAGCTTTACCTGATAGTTGAGGAACAGAGACGAGAGCTAAAGGAAGCAGTCACGAAGTCTAATAAAAGCTATGATAGCAGGATGTGGGACAGACACTATGGGAACACACAGGGTTATCTAAAGGTAAAATCCCTTTATAAAAAATTTCCCACATTTTGGGATCTCGATGGTCACACTAGGTTCTCCCTTTTCCCAAAGTGGTCTCTGTTCCGGGCTGTTCGCAGCCGCTCTTCTGCCCTGACGAGGGCCGTGGACCTGGTTGAGCGCAGGCGGCTTTCCCGGGCCTCCTAGGGGATGGTGGCAGAAGGCAAACCCCTCTCCTCGCTGACGCCGGTGTGTTTTCCCTCTTAAGTGAAATGCAGCGAGGAGCAACTTTTAATGAATTTTTAAAAAACATTTCCCCTGGAGTTAAGAGACACATAAGCCCTGATCGTATCAGCTGCTAAAGGGGACATGATTAATTCATTCTGTCCTCAGTGGCCCTAATTATTTCGTTAATCCCTCTTCCCTGCCTCCGCCCCGGCGCCGACACCGGGAGGCCCCCCGTGGACAGCGGCGGTGACCCGGAGCGAAGCCGCGCCATCGCTGCCAGCCCGACTGTCCCGCGCAGGCCGCTGGCGCGTTCAGTGACCGGGGCGACGGAGAGGCCTGTTATTGACAAGCTGCCATGTGCTGTTTGCATTAGCGAATATGAGAAGCCGGTGGCGGCCGCGCCTCGGTCCCCACGGGGCCCGGCTCAGTGAGATAGCAGGACACGCGTCGGTTTACTTAAGGCATTGATAACGCCGCTAAATAATTAACCGAGGACTTCCTGTCTTCAATTACTTAATGCTTTTTTTAACATCTTGAGGGGATTATAAGCAATTTATGGATTTCGCGTGATGAGTGCCTTCGCCGCTATTCCCACAGACCATTTAGGGGATCATGTTGCTAAAGCTCCGAGGTAATTAAAAATAAGCAGGGCGACGACGGGGCTGAGGCAGGGTGCCCGGCTCCCCCGCCGTCGTTTCTCGGGACCCGGATTCCAGGCTCGGGGACGGCCAGAGCTCCCGCTTCATCAGTGATCGGCGGTCGCTCAGCGGATGCCGGGGTTTGGGAAAAGATGGGAAAAGCAAAGCACTCATCCCAGGGGCTTCGGGCGGCTCTTCCATCAAACGTCGGAGATGAGATGTGAAATGCACTTGCTGAGTGTCGCTCATCCCATGAGCTCCATGAAACGGCCATTGGTGTCGCAAAGCAGCTCTGCGGGGCGCTGGCCGGGCTGCTGGCCGCGGTGCTGGATCCTGCCTGGCAGATAAAATGCGTCCACACTGCATGGACGTCGGGTTTTAGGTTGTCTGACGCCACCCAGCACCAATCCTGTCCCATGGGGCTACACATGGGTGGCTCTGGGCTTGGTCAGGTTTTGCCCAATGAGGTTTATTTCTTCTCTCAACAAAGAACTCTTCCCTTTAGGGCTGGACTGCCCAAGGGACGCGCTGTCTAACGCTGCCGAAAACAGTACCGACGGGCCGACTGGATTCGAACGACTTCTTTCCATTTTATAATTTTGTAAAAAGTCAGATTACGTGGGAAAAACTTTAAAGTGTTTACTCTAATAAAAGAAGAATTCGGGCATGCACTCACGTGCGTAAAATCCTCTTTGATGTAAAGTTATCCATTAAAAATGACAATGAAAGGAAGACCTAGGGGAGGGAAGCCCCCCTAAAGACCACATTCCAGCAGGAAGAGATACGAAAAGGCAGATAGGACACGAACGGAAACGTCAGCGAGGGGCCGCCCATGACAATGACACAGGTGACAGGGTGGCGTGTCAGGGAAGCCACAGCCAGCCTGGGGACGTCAGAGAATCCTTCCCTCCTACAGAAGTGACATTCAAGCTAAAACATGTTAATTATTATTATAATCACTGCTGCTAATTATCTAACATTATACTATTATATTGTACTATTATTACACTATCAAAGCTAATTATAAACTGCTATAATAAACAATAAAAATAATGCAATTATTAATTGATGTTAATAACAAGTTGTCACAACCAGTCAACTGTCAACTATTCTGTGTATTAATTACCAACCTGGTAGATAAACGTTGGCCTCTGGCTGATTTTTTTTTCCCTGCCTCCCAATATGGTCTTGGCTACCCCAGCCCTGTTATATCTATGAGTATATCCTTGGGGAATGAAAATGCACCTTACTGATTGTCTGAAAAAACAACAACAACACAACAAAAACACGGAATACTGACGTCAAACCCCTACACATAATGCACATCCAAGCCAAGTATAAATTATCTCTGAAGTTATCTGCTGTTGTGGCTTATTGCTGTCAGTGTGGGTCCCTCGATTAGTGTGGTAAGTGGGATCTGACCATATGTCAAGAGAACGCGTCCTTTCAAAGTGACCTCGTCTATCACGCACACGCCCCTGGGATGCTCGGCCCCCTCCCCACGGCGACAGACTCTTCCGGTGGGTTTTACCTGTGACCGTATGTTGCCTCCTGTCGGCGGTGTCCGTGTGGATGAGCCCTTTCCCAGCCTGCCGGAGCTGGTACTCCTTAACGACGCCATTTGGTTTCTCGGGGGCGTCCCAGCTCAAGCGCAGAGCGTCCGCGCTGGGGGCCGTGACTCTCGGGGACAGGATGCTCTGCGGGGCTCCTTGGGGAGTAGCTGCGACCACCTGCAACATGGGAATTAAACAGCCATTTATCATACACGTATACGAGGTGTCCCCACCCATGAGGGTGTCCCTTTTGTTTGAAAACGTGGTTGGCTGGCCTGGCAGAGCATTAGCGGGGGCTCGGAGAAGCAGCCCCCTTCTCCGATTCCTTTCCTCCCATCCCGCTGACACAATGACGCCTGACCTTGAACGCATCGCACGAGTCTCGGGCTACCGTTTATCACAACAGGTTCAACAAGGGTTTTGACGGCGGAGGGCAGCCCCCCGTTTAAACAAGTCCGGCCTGGCTGGCACGCTGTCTTCCCAGACAACTCTTGATAACTCTGTTCCATATGGCCCATGAGTGTCTTTGCATTTTAACAGCCTGATTTGGTACATTTTAAGCGCCGGCAAATGTGGAGTAAAAGTCACATCTGAACTTGCCAGCGCAGAATATGCTTTGAACAGTATAAAAGGGGGGACTTTTTCCTGCTCTTCCTATGATCCCTGGGGTGACTCTACAGGCTGCACCAAGGTTCTAGAAGAATCGGGCAGGAGGAAACAAAAGATACAACCAACCCGTTATTTGTCCAACGCTGTCGAAATACGGCTTTGGGCGAAAAAAGGCTGCATTTGTGTTTTGTTTTGTTTTCATAGAATTTACTCTGATTTTACCTTTTACTAATTTTGGGGGCATCTGCTAGGCATGAACTGTGCCTGTGCAGGAAGCATAGAATTTTTCCAGGACTGTTCAGATGCTTTTTTAAAATTTTAAATATATCTTTATTGATTTCAGAGAGAGGAAAGGAGAGGGAGAGAGAGAGACAGAAATATCAACGATGAGAGAGTCATTGATCCGCTGCCTCCTGCACGCCCCCGACTGGGGATCGAGCCCACAACCCGGGCCTGTGCCCTGACCGGGAATCGAACCCTGATCGCCTGGATCTTAGGTCAACGCTCAACTGCTAAGCCACGCCCGGCCGGGGCAGATGCTGACTTTTGATTGGGACTGTCGGCTGCCATCTGTCCCAGGGGGTGACATATTTCTAGGGGGTCTGTAGACTGTAAAGATGAACCCAGCCTGGCTGGATGTCTGACTTGGATGGTCTTGCACAGGGTCTGGAGGTGCTGTTCTTCTGAAAATGTAACTGCATGCAAAGATCAGGGCTGTCCTGTGTGAGTCCGTGTTCTCCTGGGTGTCCTTGGGGATAATGGCTCTTTCTTCATTGCCCTCCTGGAGTGTTTGTCTCTCCTAGGCCCTTGGTGAGGTTTTCTGCTTTCATTTGGCAGCGTTCCCCAATGCTCATTGCCTATGGTGATCTCTACTTTCTGGATTTTTTTTTTTTTTAAATTGATTTTAGAGAGAAAGGAAAGAAGAGAGGGAGAGGCAGAGGGAGAGAGAAGCTCTCATAAGCTCCCCGAGACCAAGGATTGAACCCACAACCCTTTGGTGTACGAGGCGATACTCCAACCAGCTGAGCCACCCCGCCAGGGCCAGTGACCTCTACTTTCAGGCGTAAGTATTAGTGCTCAGTCGAGATGCCACAGGGACACCCCACTTAACACGGTATCGAGAGAAACGCTGCATTCTGTCGCTGGCAAGATCCCTCCCAACCTAGACGGTCTTCACAGTGGATAACTTCGTCCAGGCTGGAGGCAGGGTCCCCTTACCTTGCTGCTGGCCGCACAGCCAGCCACCGTGCAAGCCTTCAGCTGGTACGTATATTCCTGAAAAGGCTCAATCCCCTCTGTATCCAAGAAGGTCAATGACGTTCCCCGGAATACTTCCGTTCCGTTTCGGAGGACGTAGTAAACGACAGGACCTGAAAGAGGCAGGGAGAGGCTTGCATTTGAGCGGCAGGTCCTTGTCACTATTTGCAAACGACGTACATGTCTTCGCGTTCTGACGGAATGGGATGCTCTAGCGTTATTTAATTTCCATTTGCTATCGCACTGCTACGTTCCAGCCGTTCTTAATTATACCCACTCTTACGGAGGAGATGGATTCTCGACGTAGCCAAAGAGTCATTTATGTTTATTTCCCCTCATTAGCAAGCAAATTTACTCTCAATATTAAAACTATTTTGTCTTCCCATAACATGCATTGTCTTTTTTTTGTTTTTTGTTTTTTTTTAGAGCAACCCAGATATAGGCTGGGCTTCAAGGGGAAAAAATGGGGGCCTCACAATGCCTGAGGCCTATGGCACTCAATGAATGACCAGCTGGCACATCCATCCCTCAAGTCCACTTTGTCACGTGTCGATCACACTCACTCCAATCTGCTCGTGGATTTACGGGACTACGGCATTTCTATCGTCAGAGCAGTTTAGTACCGTTTGGCTGTGCGGGTTTCTTCCAGGTCAGGACTATTCCGTCTTCAGGGTTGTCCGTCCTGACCCACCGGGGGGGACTCACTCCCCGAGGCACGTCTTCTCTCGTGCTGGCCCTAACGGCGGCGCCGAAGCCGCGCCCGTAGCCGTTCCAGGCCGAAACCCTGTACTCATACGTCGTGTAGGGCTCCAGGTCCACATCTAGACAGACAGACAGGGTGAAATGAATCTGCGTTTCGGCAGCTCTTCACTCCCCTCCTGCGCCATGGGCAGTGGCTCCCTTTCTCTTACCCGTAAAGGACACCGTGTCTGCACCTCCCGTGTGAACGGGCTCTTCCACAGAGGAGCACATGTCTCCCACCGATGCCTTCTCGGCAGAACTGGGGGACCCTCCGATCACCGTGCACATGGGGCTGGTCAAGTTGAAGTCACACTGGCCACCATGCGCCTCCACAGACGCGGGGCAGACGGTCCTGCACATATCGGTCTCCTAAGCCGGGCGGCAGAGATGGGTGAGGGGGGGAGAGGACTTTACAATCCCATTTAGACACGCGTGGGGTCGAGTTTTATACCTTTGAAATGAAGTTTTCTTCCACCCAGTTCATGAATGAATCTCAAAATTCATAAACAAGAAACAAAGGCAGTTTGTGTCCTGGAAACAGCACTTATTGTTGGATCAAGAGCCAATCTGTCAAACGAATTCCTAGTGCTGTGACCTTGAGCAAGTCACATACCCTCTCCAAGCCTCGGCTGCTTCTGTGAGAACATTAAAATTAAATTGAGCGCAAAGGCTTGTTGTGCGACTCAAAGAACACCAGGGAATGCCTCACGCTCAGTAGATCCCCTATAATTAATAACAGCATCAATTATTTCATTATTGTTACCTTGACCCTTTCCTAATGGAGTTTCCGAAAAAATAAGGACATATTTGGAGACCTGTCTGTCCCGGGCTGCTGGGAAAGGATGACCCATGAGACGCGTTCCCCACCCAGTGAAAATCCAAGTAGCCCATGAACTGTCGTTGTAATTATTATTTATATTTGAAAACCGTCTCTGATGATTCTCTGGATTTTTTTATAGTGATTGATAAATACTAATATGTCCGAATCTCAGAAAGTAAATTATTTCATCTTCCCGAATTACAGGGATATATACAAGTCACTGCAGGGTGGGAAAAGGTAGGTTCACAGTGTCACACGTACTCCAAGAAGGTTTCTGCCCGTTACCTGCGTCGTCACTGGGGCTGAAGCCTTGTCAGAGCCGAGATATTTCGGGGGGCCGCATCCAAGGCCGCTGCAGCAGCCCCGGCTCCCTGGGACAGGCTCGGTCTCGCAGCATTTTACTGGCACCGGGTCGCTCTTCCTAACGTGTGGTTTAGAGGCTCCGCTGGAGGCCGAGCAGCATATGGTATCTGACGCGTTCACATAATCCTGCCCGCAGCAGAGCATCCCTGCAACGGTGCAACGCGCATGTGAACAGGACATTCGAGAAAGGGAAGAAGGCTGAGGGGGCTGTGAAGTTCGGGATAAAAGAAGCCAGAATCGGGCAGTGGCTCAAACGGTACAATACCCAACAAGGTGTCCCCAGCAAGGTGATTTAAATGTGCAGTCTGGGGGGGGGGCTTTCTTACCAAAAGCACTGGATGCTAATTAGCTAAAGAAGACACAAGAGCAAGTGTTCCAAAACCAGTCGGCGGGGCCAAACGTCTCCAAGCTCTGGCCCAGCCGGTGTGGCTCAGTGGTTGTGCATCGACCCAGGAACCGGGAGGTCACGGTTTGATTCCGGGTCAGGGCACGTGCCCAGGTTGTGGGCTCGATCCCCAGTGGGGGGCGTGCAGGAGGCCGCCGATCGACAATGGTTCTCTCTCATCGATGTTTCTCTCTCTCTCTCCCTCTCCCTTCCTCTTTCTCTAAAAATCAATCAAAACATATTTAAAAAAAAAAAAAAAAAAGAGATCTGATTTCCGGCCTGAGAATCTCCTGCCCCTTTTGTGACGATGACATGTCCTAGACGAAGGAAGGGTGGTTAAAACAGAGGGACACAGAGGAAATCTGGAGGAATTCCCAGGGGAGGAAAGGCTGCCCACGTGCTCCGGGGCAAGTGGCCAGGCAGAGGGGAGAGACAGCCCTTCCTGGGGCCGAAGACGAAGCTGCAGCGCGTCTCATAAGCGGCTGCCTGGCTCCGTCTAGGGTACAGGTTCTTGTGGATCCAGCAAGAACAGTAACTGCTCCTCCGTCGTGAGACAGATCCGCCCCCACTGGGCATGCTCACTGATGAGGTGACGCACTGTGGTTGCCGCGCTGTGTTCTGGACCCAGGCTCTAAGTAGAAAATCAAAATGCAGACGCTGACCTCATTCCAAACTCCTAATCAGCCGTCTGACCGCTCTGAGGGGCTTTTGACAGGTCAACTAAAATTTCATTAATGAACTTGTTTTAACGCTAAAAAAAAAAAAAAAAAAAGGCGAGGGTGGGGCGGGAAGAGGCCTTCTTTCAGGGAGAGCCTCCTGTTTGTTTCACTGAATTAAAACTTCCAGCCAAGATCTCACCCCCATAACAAGAAGGGACTCCCTTTCTCGCTCCTTCGGTAAACCATTACTTCTTTAATTATTATCAACCTTGTTCCAGCGTGATAAATTGCTAATTACTTAATACCCTAATCAGCGTTCATTCTTTGCACAGATAAACTGTGACAGTGCCATTAATTTAAATAGTAATTTCACTTAATGGCCAGAACGGAGCACCAGATTTTTATGCAGCCTTTTCTGGGGACTGCATCCATCACCGCGATGCTCTGACATAAAGACGTCTGACGTGCAGTAACTCACTTAGGGGGAGCAGATGTTCCCGAGCAGGGCTGGGTAGTAATTCCCATGGTGCATCGCTTCAGCATGAATGAGCTCGCGTCCCGAGTCAGGCCATCTCCTGAAACTGCCTTGCGAGAGCTTCTGACCCCCCTACCTAATTTATCACACGCGGTGCTTGACTTTTGAACTCGGACACGCAGAAGGCACGGTTTTAAATATGCCCAAAGAAAAACAAGATGGGTCCCGGATTACTGATGGGTTGATCTATGTTTCTTCTAGGGGCCCTTCATGAAATTTGTTCCCAGGTGGAGTGTCTCTTTGAGCTGGATGCCGGTGTTACTAGCGTGGAAGCGTTAGTTATTTATTCTGAGATCAAAAAGAGCATATGTATTGAATGAGTATCTTTCCAAACGGCATAAAGATCCAATGGATGGTTTCCACTGTATTGGATACAACAGAGGAAACTACTTCCAGTATGTTATCGATTCTTATTTAACGGCCAGGGCTGAAAATGAAAACATGCATAAACACACGGGCCTGGTGAATTTCTAAATTCTTACATCTGCAAAATAGGCACTCTATTTTTCTTAAAAAACTTTTTAAAAAAAGACCAAGGATTATGAATCATGCTTTTGAGATTAAATCTGTGCCCTGGTAAAAAAAAAACAACAACACAGAGTCTAGAAGATGACACATCCCTGTGGAACTCTGGGATTGATCGTGAGAACCACATTTTAGCCGAGGGGTTATGGTTTAGGCCTAGAAGAATGAAAAAATAAAAAGAGGTTTGTGATCGCTCCTTCTTAGGACACACTTACCAAATGGGTGGCAGAGATGGAAAGAAAAGACATGCATGCTTGTCTTCACCGGTAGGTGGCTTTATGGCCACCGCCACAAAAACGAGACACAGGTAGAGTAAAAATGCTCCCCGAATCGTGGCAACTGATTTTGTAGCATTTATATACTGCACTTAAGTCATGGAAATCTTCCTGGGAGATGTTCTTTCAGTACACTCAACACAGGATAGGGTTCTGTGCTACATTTCCCTGACTTTTTTTTTAATCCTTACCGGAGGAAGGGGGGGAGGGAGGGAGAGGGAGAGGGAGAGAGAAAGCATCGATCATTTGCCTTCTGTACGCTCCCCAATTAGGGATCAAACCTGCAACCCAGGCATGTGCCCTGACCGGGAACTGAATGGGGAGCCTTTCGGAGCACAGATGACGCTCAGCCAACCGAGCCACACCAGCCGGGCTACACTTCCCTTTTTTGCAAAGTCCCCAAATCCCATCTCATGTAACTAACGGGGTATCATTCATTCTACGCAAGCCTGAGTCTAGGACATGAAAACTCAGTGCTCTTCTCCAGGACAGCAGCAACCCAGAGAGTCCGATCGAAGGCCGGCTGCGTGGACCGCAGCTATAATAGAAACAAGGCCAACAGGCTCCGAAGCTCTTCCGTGGCCGGCTTCCGTGGCTCACGGGAAACCCGGTCCTCTTTGCGTATCAGAGAGCCGTTCATCCCCTCTGGTTTAACACAAAAGGATACAATCAAGTTCAAGCCAAGATTAATGGCAGAAATGATAAAATCGTATAAGCAAACACTGAGAATGAAAAGAGTAATAAAGGCGTTTAAAATATAGTCCGGGAAAACGGTTAAGAATACATATCCGCCGAAACGACAGGCACGGCTTTCATCCCCAGGCACCTGTATAAGGCTCCTACACGACTCATCTGCCCAGAGAGAGCACTAAAAACATAAATGCTGCCCCAGCACTTCTGTTCTGACAGCATCTGTTAATTCACTCCATTTATAAAATACATATTGACAAAGACAACTGAACTGGGACCAGGGAGATTTGATTTGGTGTGAGAAAGTCAATTCAATGTGATTTTGTTAAAGGGCTCCTGCAGGCAAATAAAAGAGTTTAAGTAATAAAGTACATAAAGAGACGTTTTACGAGCCAGCCCGGTCTCGTGGCAGGAACACAATGCCGGGCAGGGAGAGGGGCCGGGTTTAGGACCGAAATCATGAAACCCACAGCCTCCTGTAGCAGGTATGGTGGTGTTAGGTTGACGGGGGGGGGGGGGGGGGGGAGGAAAGGAGCCATATGGATATTCTGGAAGGTCACTGAGGTCAGAGCCATTAGGGGCGACGGGAGGGAGAAGCAGCAGAGAGAGAGAGAAAGAAAAAAGAAAGTGAATTGTGTCTATTTCCAGTGAAATCTGCAGGAAGGTCAAGAGAATAAAAAGCTATTTTTTCCCCTCTTTATAAATATCATTCCTTCGGTCCACCATGACTTCCAGAGTTGGCGGAAATGAAGGACGTCGTGAGAAACCCTAGCGCTAATCCCGAGGAACGTCACAGTTTGCTTAGGGACTGCCTGACTGGCACAGTGTCCTGTGGAAGGAGAGAGAGAAGCGATTCTGAAATGGGGGCCCGTGGGTGCACGTGAAGGGCGCAGGAAACGGCAGGGCCATTCTGGTGTGTATTCTGCGCACCGTGATTTGAGACGAGGGTTTGTGAGGTTCAAAGACCCTAAAGAGAACATGTGGCCCCCAAAATCATAACCGCCGTCCTAGTGGACAGCAACCTCCACTCCATTTCCTAGGCCAGGGCCCTTTCACTCTTCGCCAACAGTGTCCTGACTTCTCTCTTTCTCTGTTACGTTCATTCTGCCACCTGAAGATAATTGACGTCCCTAAGCCACATGGACCCTTCCATGAGCACGGAGCAGTGCTGAATCCCTGCTCAGATTTGCCTCCCTCCCTTCCCTTACCCGCCGTGGGAGCCTCCCATACGCCCACTGGCTCGCCACCCCCTGGACAAGCTTCGCACTTGCTCATTTCACACTCCGGCTCGAGCTACGCCCTTCGGCTGAACGTCCTTTGTCTACCCATGTGTCTCAAAATCCGACTTCTTGTTAGAGGTTCCAATCTGATGGTTTACCTCTATTTTTTTTAATCACCTTACCTTTTTTTTTTTCTTTTACATGCTTCCTGGAGAAATACAGCCTCTGACTAGCTGTGTGTTTTGGGGAAGTTTTTAACATCTGTTCAAAGGGCTTCTGCTTGCACCCAGTGGGTGTGGCTCAGTGGCTGAGCCTCGATCGTCCCACGATCCCTGGTCAGGGCCAGGCCCAGGCTGTGGGCTCCATCCCCAGGGGACGTGCAGATGGCAGCCGATCAATGCTTCTCTCTCTCTCCCTCCCCTTTCCTCTCTCTCTAAAATCAATAAAAACATTTTATAAAAAAAAGCTTCTGCTTCCTCACCTATAAATGGAGAAAATAACAGTAACCCCACAGGGTTGTTCTGCGGATTACATGTGTTCATGTGCATGAAAGACACGCAACTCAGCTGGGCCAACAGTGACCGTGGAGTGCTGTCGACTTGGTGTAGTTTGTCTCTCTGCTTCCCATTTTCTCCACCCACGGAGGGGTGCGCGGGCCCCTCACCTGGCAGGCGGCTGTAGGCCGTGCCCTCTTCGGCTCCCCCGCAGCACTCGAGGTCTCTGCCGACCACCTGCCCGCCGCAGCACCGCCGGCCGTGGCCGTCGCGAAGCCTCCCCGCACAGCAGAGCTGCGCGCCTGACCTGGAGTAGGGCATTCTGCCACAGCAGGCGTCGCCGATGCCCACGGACACCCGGTGGTGCGGCTCATCTGGACAGCATACTTCACCTGCCAGTCGAGGACAATAACCAGCGGCGCGTGAGTTAAAAAAATATGCTGTGACTCACGGCGAAATTTTATCGCACTCATCCTGCAGACGCCGACAGGTTGAGAAATACTAGAAAGAACACTGACGTGTTGGAGACGCAAAATCTCAGTGCACCCTCAAAATGTTTGCGCTGATGACGCAGAAACACACGTGTCAACTCCCCTGGGCACACGCCAGCCTAGAGGCGAGGC
This sequence comes from Miniopterus natalensis, assembly GCF_054644295.1. NCBI lineage: Eukaryota > Metazoa > Chordata > Mammalia > Chiroptera > Miniopteridae > Miniopterus > Miniopterus natalensis. The sequence continues at coordinate 16,547,947 of NC_142101.1, read as the reverse complement.
CATGCTCTTTACTTCCTCTCTGACCCCTAATAAATAAGCACTTCAGGCCTGGTGACGTGGCTTAAGGGACATTACAGAAAAAGCTCGTCTACAAATACTTTCCTGTGTAGCGTAATTTTTTATTTTTTTTTGGAACGTGGGTAGAGTCAGAAATCAACTCTTGATAAATCTATAAAGCGTATGCTTATAATTTCTTTAACCAAACTGTATTTATTGAACCAAACAAAATACTTTCAATGAAATGGTCAATTACGCGAGAGGCAGTGAAAACACTGTACTCAGGTCAGCACGCTTGTGATTGCGGAGCCGTGGCAGACCCTGAATTTCACTGCCGTAGTTTCACCCGCATTCCCTATTACATGATATTCTGGGAAACGAGATAAAAATAAAACAATCTTTTCTCCTGCTGCAGCATCAGTTAATTAAACATGACTTAGGACAACGGTGGGCTCAGAGGAAACAGCGGACGCGTCTGTATTGGGGAAAACCGACAGTATCTCAAAAAGCCACTTTTGAGTCGAACAAATAATTGGTTTGGATAGTTCAGCCACATTTCCCTCTATCCCTCAGAATCTATTGCATGACTGTCAGAAGAAAAGGCGTCATCAAAAAAGATGTGGGTTATATCAACGAGAAGGAAAACTGATTTTCCCCCCTCAAAAAAAGGGCTATTAGACCTAAGATGCAAGGATCCGTCACCTTCTCATTAACCTCTCAAAAATGAATCTATTTCGCCACCCGCTCGAAAATGTTTCCTCTCTAAAAGCTACCACGCGGTCTTAACTGTTAATTGTTATTCTTATCAAAGAATGACCCGCATTAACATTTAGCTCGAGGTCATTAGCATATTTATAAAAAAGGGGGGGAGTCACGAGCATTCTTTTCTCTATTGCTCTTTGTTGTGGGTGCTATGAAAGTTGTGAGAAAAAAATAAACTAAATAGTATTAACCAATCCTTCAGGCTCATCTATAACTATCAAAACGTCTATACCCATCTGGGCCTTGAACTGGCAGACCACGGACTGAATTTTAATTACATTTTGATAGGAGATAGTTTGGGGGTCAGCGCGCTTTCTTCTTGTGTAAACAGCGTTAAATTAGTTCACAAAGATCACTAGCTGAGGATAGAGTTTAGGATAAAATCTCTCTGTTTGGTTACATTGAGATTCATGATTGGGGCAAAAAGCTCTCTTTGATTAACACATAAGATTGCTTTTTTTGTCTTTTCTTGACACCACGGTAGGCATTCTAATCCTACAAAAAAGGCACCACTGAACAGGATGTGGGCCAAGTTCATCGTTTAGTGGACATGAAAGTGCTTGAGGTCTGAGCGAGCCTGTGTCAACCTATTGACCGCGGAGGTTTTAGAATCTCTCATTTAAAAAATTACTTCTCAAAAAGTTTTGTGTAATGTGAATTAATAATTGTTAGGCTTCCGCAACTGATTTCATTCTTAGGGGGGAAAAAAACATCAAATTTTATTTGCAAAAAGCAATGATGTTTAACGCTGGTCACTGGCTACGTGGAAGCGATTTGATTTTCATTGGGAAGGTGCATCAAGCACTAGTTCTCAGACGTGAGCCCTGGGTCTGCTTTCCCTGGTCCCCGGGGTCACCAAGTTCACCTGGCGACGGCCCTCACCTGGGAGGACTCTGATGTAATAGCCGCAGCAGCAGCGATGGTCCGGCTGGGCCTCGTGCACGCGGCCACCACAACACACTCGGGTTGAATTCGAAACGAAGGGGACACACTGCCCATCGCAGCCCTGGGGCCCTGCCTGGGCGTCACAGAGCAGGCCCGCGCAGCAGACCTGGGAGACGGAATCACATCGAAAGAAACATCAGTCAGTTAGGACTATTACACCACCCCATCTTCTGTGACATAATTACTTTCTAATAGCGCTTGTTAGGAGACCAAGAGTAGCATATGTCTGATAAAATTCATACATTGGAAAACACATTTTCTATAAATGCTAGTTGATATAATGTAGCTTTTCTAGCCTTCAAGCATGCTTTGTGCTCTATTGTAATATTCCATAAATATGAATTACATTTTGAATGTCAGTGCTTCCAATGGAAAGATGGTTTATAATTATAAAGGAACAATTGCCGTCATATATATGCTTTTATTTTAATAGCTGTTTATTTTAATTCCACATCTGTGGAAACCTGACTCTCACTGATTTTTCTTTTGCTTTGCTTTTTTTTTTAATAAGTTGCACTTTTCTTATCATTTATATGATCACTTATTTATGAACCCAATCTCCAGACAAGGCGATCTTAAAAGAGTCCAACATTTACATACATATTTGCACACCCCCCCATATATATGTATATATGTGTGCACACATGTCGCATGAAAAAAAATAAAATTTATATGGAAATTAATTTTTGACAAGCCCTTTTAACCATGTGTGTTTCCTCCAGGAGGTGTGGAAGAAATTATGTGCTTGGACAATCGAAATTATTTGCATGCTCCCTCGGTCTGAGAAACTGTCACTGTGTGTGTAGGACAGTTGCCAAAAGGGAGCCTCAGAGCCTACACTTGGCGCGTCACATGCACTGGCCAGACGCTTCCTGGGACAGACAAAACCAGCCACTGTTTACGAAATGTCTCTCTTTCCCCTTTTGTTCACTGCTACTTGCAGCCTCACCAACATTTGAATCGAGCTCAACACGTGAGCAGTAGAAGGTGGGATCTCTAAGTCTTCAAAAGGGCCCCTAGCTTTAGACCTTCATTTATTTTTCAAAAGTTACCGAAGAGAAAAAGAAACGGGGCCCTTCAATTCAAAGTCTACCCCCTGTGGTTGTTCGGGTAGCTCTGTGAATCCAACTGCACAGTTTATGGCCTGAAATGACAAAAAACTTAGGCATAATGACAATTCTGGGGACTGTCAAAAAAAATAAATAAGGATAGTTTGTAACAGCTGGTTTTACAACATTTATTAGATGATAACTACTCTTTAGCTAGTGTCATAATAATTTGTGTTTAGATCCATATTGCTGCAAAAGCTCCCTTTCTTAATTACTGTGTCCTTGGGCAGTGAATCTTTTGGATTTAGTGGTAGCTTCCATCCTTAAATGGGTGACACCGCTGATGAATAGGAACTTTATTTCATTATACGAAATCCTACCTTCAGACCAAGAATTTTCTGCATCGTTTGTCAATAAAAGCCATTTACAAACTCTTCTGTCTGGCTGTGTTATTGATCCGATTCCTAAACTGCAACTAATAAGAACATTAATCTGCAAATGGCCATAATTTTAAAATATTTCTGACAAACAGTGAAAGGTCCTGCTCACAGTTACTCATCAGTGTCATGTAAACAAACACTCACTTGTAGCTGAATGGATTTGTTGTAAAAAAATAATAATAATAAAAAATTCAAGTCACTCCATCAAATACAGATTCAGGAGGTTTCTTATTATTTTAGTAAACTGATGTTTCTGGTGAAGATGATGAAACATGAGACGGCTAAAATGCTCGTGAGGATGATGGGGTTTTTATAAGCATCCTGTCTTTGCCATGGGGTCTTCTGGGTGGACTGGTGGGAATGGAGATCATGATAAATCGTGGCTTAAGGAGGGAGCCTTTTCACCTGGAGTGTTTAGTGAGAAAAACATATTTCACTGACGGGCTGGAGAAGATTTACCTTAGCTTCAGGAGCCCCGCACCTGTGTCCACAGGCACTTTCAGGTTCTCGACACATCCCTGCCTTGCAGAGCTCACCGCTGTGGTTGCTCTGGGCCGCAGGGCACGGGGACCACGTCCTCCGTAAGAGCTCGTATCCGAGAATGATGCCATTCGGTTTCCCTGGAGATGCCCAGTCGATCCGAAGGGATCTGTAACAGAGAGAATAATTAATACTCCTGAAGAGACAACATTTAACGTTGCTGCTCTCAGCCTCACGTCCCTTTCAACTTACCTTTCAGGTTGTTCTCAGGACCTACCTCTATTAACTTCCTAATCAAAACGCTGTAGCAGGAGAATACGTATCTATTAATGTATATACTCATATATGCTATTATCATGTATTTTTTTGAGACTCAATCGAATCTTTTTAAGATTTTGGGAGTCATGAGTGACACGAGCCTGGGGGTCTCCCACTTTAAATTTCAGAAACAAGAAGAAAGGATTGTTTGTGGCCAATCAGGAAAACCAACGGAAAACTTCGGTTTGCTAAGTAAAAATACGGCGCAAGGATTAAGACTTGAGGAGTGAAGTGTAAATTAGAGTATGTGGCAGACCTGACCCCTACTCATAAACACTTTCTCTTCCCTTCCCCTGCGTCCCACGGCTGGGACCAAGGGCATGACACTCGGCTCTAAGGGATGCAACGGGAGGACTGCTGTGGGATTCCCGTAGGACCTTTTAGCTTTCTTGACACAGATTAAGAAAATGAAATACAATAAAACATGGCTTAAACTTTTTCATTGTAAAATTATTCCTTCAGCATTCAAGCTGCCAGTCACTGAAAAAAAATCAGGGAAGGAAAATTAAGGATAGAGAAGATTCCTTGATAGTCAAGGTCATGAAATGCAGGGAGGTTTCCAAGTCTCACCTCAACTTTGGGGAGGCAGAAAGGGGAAGAGTCTTCTGCCACAAGCCATGACCTCTCACGCCATAGCCCACCCTAAGCTAGGGACTGTGAAGACACAGGGGAGTTTTCAAACGATGCAAGGTGTTCAACCTGCAGTCAGAGGCACCCAGGCGGACCTGCTATCATCCAGACTTCCGCAAAGCTGGTGTGGACAAATATCATTTATACCGTTCAGTAGCTTGGGGCAAATTTTTAAACAATTATTTGTGAATGCTACAAAGGCATTACACCCCAGACTTCTCATCAATAATACAGCCCCAAACTGATGTGGAACTGGGAGAAAAAACTGCCACGGTTCCAATTAAAGGCAGCGAGAGACACGATCTGCCTTCCCTCTGCTCTCCCCTGAGCCTCATGCCTGGAAATCATGCATTTTAGAATACTAGCAGTAATGCAGCAAGAAAACATAAACAAGGAGGAGATTTTATCGTACGTGTTTATGGAGAATAAATAAGTAAACCTCAGAGGCTGCCCGGTACCCAGGGAAGCTGTCAGCTACAGTGTTTGTCATCGTTCAATCAAAGCCAGAGCCGGTCAGCCACCTTCATCTAAGGCAGTCTCTCCATTCTTGAAGACCAGAATGAATGAATCAGCTATTGATTAAATCCCACTCTAACAAATCCACCAAGGCAAATAAATGAACTACCCGGGGCACGTGTAGGCCGTGGCCAGACACGTCCAGGCTATCGATCATTCGTTAGTGTTCTTTGGGGACATAGAAGCAGCCGATGACAATATGGCAAGTGTGGAAAATGTGACGTAGAGAGTGCGTTTGTGGAGGAGCAGGTGATGGAATGAGAAGGTTCATCTGATCTCTATTTGTGTGCTCAGGCACCTTTGGTTTGTATGCAACAGAAAAACACGTGTAAGTGATTGTACCGAAGACACCATCGTCGTCAAAAGCACCGTGTGAAATGCAAAGGCCTGAGACAAAGGTCACACACCCACGCGTGCCATCAAACAGTGGTGTGCTATCCGTATGTGCTACTAAAACACGTGGAAGTGAAACTTCACTGCTGACTGCGTTTGACAAAAACACGCAAAGAATCTAAGAAGTAATATGTCTTCTTAGAAAACAAATGAATTTAAACACGATTGACGTAAACCCAGGCTACTGACATCTCTCTGGAAGGGTTTCACCTTTGATTTTGCAGGTTGCTAATACAAAAGGAAGTTTGAAAAAAAAAACAAAAACCAAAATAGAAACATAACTAACACGTCTGGGCCGAGAGAAGTGTAATGAAATTACACAAATAACGCAGACACGGGAGGCTGACTGCACGGGAGCTGCGGTGATTCTGATGAACGGCGGCCTGGCAGCCTAAAGGGCTCGTTAGAGTCTTGCCTTTGGAAAATGCTGCTCTGTTACCGTGGGTCATGTTAAGAAAGGGAAGGTTATATGTGTCAGTACCTTGGTTGTGAATGATTTCTGCGCAGTTTTTGCTGAGGGCGGGAGGGAGGGAGGGAAGATACAGTTTTGCCCTGAACAGCTAAGAATCCAATTACTCGGGTTTTTCTAATTACTTTACTCACTCATGCCCCAAAATTAGTACAGGTATTTTTAACTTATTTTTAAAAAGACCAAGAAATTTTAACATGTCATAAAGGAATCCTTCAGAGTTGAAATATTTTGTAATAGATTATTTTAGTCAGTTTGCCTGTGGGGTGTAGGCATGTATGTAGGTGGGGGGTGTGTGTGTGTGTGTGTGTGTGTGTGTGTGTGTGTGTGTGTAGGTGAAGGGTGATTCATTTGGCTGGGGCAAAAGTTGTTTCTATGGAAAATAATATAATAATTAATAATAATAATACAAGAATAAATTCTGTGTTTCGAGTACTCACAACTGTAAGTCTACTTTCGCCCCACCCTGATGGATATGAAAAGTACCCAGACTTCTACGTCTAGTCCCAACTTGATTTAGGATGAACAATGGCCTTCTGACTTGGCCTGGGAAATAACATTAAGTCTTCCTTTTAGTGTTATTGTCACTGCGAATTTTGAACTGAAAACAGACTCACTCTCAACTTACGGTCATTTCTCAACACCAAAAGAATAGAGAAAAATTAAAGGATTCTGCCAAAAACCTGATAAAATTGGTAATGGGTTATCCAAACATTATTTCCCCTATTTATTTTACAGGTATTTGTAGCTTTAGGGCAATCTGATATATGGAAGTCTACTATTTTTGAAGAGATGAAGTCAGAAGGGAGTCCTTCTAATTAAAATTGTATTCCGGGTCTCACAAAAGGGTTCACTGAAGGACACGTTTAAATAAAGAAACTCTTGGATGCTTTAGCATTTGTCCGCAGATTACTAAAGAGAAGTGAAGCTGGGCAAGCAGGGACAGGGACCTCAAAGCTTAAATGTCACAGGACGTGTCCAGTCAAGATCAACAAAATAATACCAAAGATTTTATTTACACACACGTTTTTAAGCAACTTTAGTGGAGATCACCACGGCTGGGATAATACCTTCTACTTTTTCACTGCTTAGGATCAGTTCTTTGGATTGAATGGCAAAAAACTGTACCTTGAAGAGATGCTACGAATTGTGGGTGTCGGCATATCGCCTGGAGTATCCCCGACGGTGGTGACCTGGGTTCCGTTGCTTTTCACACAGGCATGTTCTGTGCAGACTTCCACCTGCAAGGAGTAGTTTAGAAAAGTGTAAACCCAACTCCGTTCAAAATCCAGAGCGCCAGTGACTGGATCTCACCCACCCTCATTTCATATGAATCTCTCTACAGCCTCTTGGGGTTAATTAAATATTAATTTTTGGTGTCAACTGACTCCGGTGGGATAAGCTCAGAAGACAGTGCAGAAGTGGGCTCAGGACAATTGATTTAGTGACTTCAGTGGGGATGTGTAGTCCCTGTTTCCAACCATTCGGAAAGAGACAGACTTATTGATCTATTTGGAGCCCAGGTAAGGAATGGAAGGTGCCCAGGGGACATAGTTTGTAAGCGTAACAGTCATCGCCGTATACTGTTCGCTAGATCTACAGCCAGGTAATATAATGATGGTCTCTTCTGGAAGCCTTGATGCTCTCCAATAATAATAATAATAATAATAATAATAATAATAATAATAATAATAATAATAATAGACCTAGAGAAGCCATCCAATATGGATGAGCTATTGTATACCCATTTATTCCAGTTCCGATTGTATTTTTACCTTAATCATAGCAGAAAAATCATCATTTACCTCCTTTCATTCTGCCACCTCATCTGAATAAAAACTGAGGAGGGTGGGATAACTAAAGATTAGAAATTGGGTTATTCGAGCATGAGAGACGCAAAAGGGACGCGTTCAGCAAGAGGGGGAGAGGGGAATGCGTGTACAGGAGATCGCGCCTGGGACGTCCAAGGAATGACATCATTCTGTTCCCAACTGCAGGATAAACCCAAGGGCACTGTTCCTTTTCCAGGGCCCACTGGCTTTCATTTATTTACGCCATAGAGTATTTTGAGGTAACATTTAGTAGATATTTAAACACTATCAAGGCCGTCCAATTAAACCCCAAATAAACTAAAGGCTGATGAACTTAAAATATACTTGCTGGTTGCCCTGGCTGGTGTGTAGCTCCATGGTCAGAGCTTAGGCCCATGCACGGAAGAATTGCGGGTTTGAGTCCCAGCCCCGGTTGATGTATGTCTTTCATATCGATGTTTCTCTCTGTCTCTCTCTCTCCCCACCCTCCCTCCCTTGCACTCTCTCTAAAAATCAATGGAAAAAATATCCTCGGGTGAGGCTTAACAAAAAAATATATATGTATACTTGCCGGTAATAGAATTAATGACAATAAAACTTCATACATATTAGGGAATATTTGACTCAGTGCATGACAAGGTAACTCGAGATCAATGCAACTGAATTTTATTATTATTTTTTTTATATAACCCAAGGACTGAGGATATTTTTTCCATTGATTTTTAGAGAGAGTGGGAGGGGGAACGAGAGGAGAGAGAGAAACATCGATGTGACAGAGACACATGCCCCGACTGGGAGCCACGACTGCACCTGCCACCCAGGTACATGCCCTCGATCAGGACTCCGGCCCTCGAATCATACACGCCAAATGTCACGATGGGTACTTGCGCCAATAGTTTCACTGCGTACTCTTCCCTCCAGGGACTCCTGTGTTTGCCCACAGCACACAGATTTAACGCCGATCAATGTCCCTCCCTTCTCTCCCCTTCCCCACCCAATAAATCATCTGTAACCAAGAAGGCCTAGGTATCCGCTTAGAGACGTACCCCGGCATGTTTTATTTAACGTATTCAGGAGCTTCACTATCAAGAAAACAATGTTCCAACCTGAATGTCATAGACAGTGAAGGGAGACAGGTCTCGCAGAAGGAGAGACCCCGGCACATCCATTCCCGTCTCGTAGAGCCGATTATTTACATAGACGGAACACGCAGCGACAACGCCATTTGGGTTTGAGGGAGGCGGCCAGATGACACGTGCAGCTGTGCTGTTGATGATGACAACCTCTGGAGGGAGCATGCCCCGAGGCTCTAGAATTAAAGGGAAAAAACTGAATAAACTCCAGCTGTCTCGGAAAAAAAAAACACACCACACACTTATTAAACCAAATGCAGATTAGCACTTGGGTTGAGCGAAGGCTCTGCTGCTTATCGGCTTCCCTCTGATGAAGTCATCACGGGCTGTGGTCCTCTGTAAATTGGCTTATTACACTCGCAGTTAGAGACCCTCAGAATTGGTGGTAAAAGGCTTCCTACCAACAGGATAGAGCTAATCTTCAATGCTATGTGACCAGTGGGATATGATGATAAATTATTCACCTATTGGCACCACTAACACATATCTATCATTTGTCTCTCCTCCTGTCCCTTCACTTCCCATCTCCCAGGGGGGAGGGAAAAAAAAAAAAAAAAAAAGAGAGAGAAAATTTGCTCCTTAAGCAAAAAATAAAACTCAGATACACCGAGGCTGGTGGAACGAGAAAAATCATTTGATGCTCCTAGCTTGTAACTCCAGCAATATGAAGCAATAATGCAATATTGTCATTATGTAAATGATTTTGGATGTTGATTACCGTGGGTAATGATGAAATCCAGCGTCGGGAAAAAATCTCGCTTGGCGTTAAATTACACAATTATTCGAGCGTGTCAGAAATAACTATGCGGAGGCCTATTTTTATCTTAAGGGCCCATCTTAACCGGGTGAAAAATCGTCCTTGTGATCCATCCCCTTTTATAAACAAAAGGTGCCGACCTTTGGCACCGGGAAGGGAAATGGGTCCCTCGCTTAAAGCGCTCTCCTAATGACCTGGAACACTTGCTTGGGAGGTAATGATATTATAATGTTTATAATGAGACTTGATAAAGCCAAAAAGATGAGAGAGACCATTCCGAACTCATTTCAGATTCACAAGCTGCTTCTCGGGTTTCCAAGCCCCCCCCCCCCCCTTTGCTAACTGGCTTTGGGATGAGTCACAGGCCATTTTTCTCGGTGGCTGAACTTCCACCTACCGCTTCGGGTGGCTCAGGGAAGGGCCCTCGCCGGGCTTGGCTGTCCTTTGGAAAAGCAGACTGCTTCGGAGAGCAAATCTTTACAAAAAGTCTCTACGTGTCACCATTTATTGATGTGAATTCAGCTCCAGACCAAGCATGCCCGGGGAAGAACAGCTACAAACTAGGCTAATATCCCATTATGAGAGCCTCGGGCCGCTGTCTCGATGGGACCGCTTATCGATCCGCCACTTGATGACAGCGAGCACTTAAGCATTTTCGCCCCGACCCCCTTTCCCTCCAACACCGGAAATTTTATAATGGAGGGGTGACTGATCTCAACCCCGGCGAGGATCAATCAGCTTCGTTCGCCGCGTCCCTGAAGCCCAGTGTCCCTGGAAAGCAGGACTCACCCCCGTCGCGAGGGGTCGCGTACAGGACGTCGCTGTCGACGCTGTGGACTCCGTTGAAGACAGAGATAAAAATCTGATACTCCGTGTCTGGGTTTAAGTGGCCAATGACATGAGCGTTTACCTCTGGGTGGATTTTCAGAGATTCGCCGGAGGTAGCAGAGCTCCAAAAAAGCGTGTAATATTCAACATCACCTTGTAGGTCTTGAAAGGCTGTTAATGACAAATACAGGGACACAGTCAAACGGCCTTGGGGGGGTAGGGAAGGCAGAATAAACTATTATTTGCTAGTCCTAGAATGGGACAAAGGAAAGCATATGGAACCTTCCTTATGGTTTTCCTTTTTTTTTTTTTTTTTTAACACTGCTGATCCCCCCTCCCCCCCATAATTAATTGTGTAGAGTCTTACTTTTATAGGTAGAATGAACCATCAAAACGGGAAGGGCCTTATTCAATCGCCCTTGACGAAGTGCTAATAGCCATTAAGGCTAAATACATGAGAAACAGCCGAAAATCGGATGCCCGAGCCCTAAGTTTGAGTTTGGGAACCGCTATTTCCTCGCTGTAATTTTGGGCCAGCTACTGACCCCCCATGTCTTCCTCAAAGGGCTTTCCTGAGAGTTGTGTGAATACCTTAAGTGCAGGCGATTTTGCATCTCCTCTTACAAAACGTTTTCACTGCTATCATGTATCTTTGTGGTTTTTAATTTAGGCTGAAATATTTTCGTTTATTAGACAGAGCAGCAGTGAGGGCCTCACACCTCTGTAGGGACCAGGAAGACGGGGCACGTGTGGGCCTGTCCGAAGGGGAGGCCACCATGGGGGCAGTTTCCCCTGATCACTTAAATTTTCAAATCATTCCAGAAAGAATCACCATCTTTACATGACATCTCCTGATGCTGAAAATGCTGGCAAAATGATTTTTCAAATACCGCAGGCACAGTAGTGGATGTTCATACGACGTCACACATAGCGACGCAGAAGTTTAAAAGAGGCACTTGTAAAATTCTCAACAACTTATTCCTGTTGCCCGGTGATTGGTAAAAATCTGCCAGAAATATTTGGCTACCCAAATGGTGTGCGTGGCGTAGTTAAAAAACAGGTTTTCACAAATACGTTACATGGTGCTTTTGAAAGGCAATTTTTAGTAAGCAAATATAAATGCATTCAGGTGACTTTCGACCTATAGTCTTGTGCCTTTGGTCACACTAGACAACGTGCCCATTGTATCCTACCAATCAAGAAAGCAGTTACTAAAATTGCAAGAAGCAGGAGGCCCTTTCTCAGAGGAGGGACTCGTTAACTTAGGATAGTAGGTTGGTTACAAGAGGGAGGAAAATGAGTATGCACAAACTTCGGTGTCGCTGACCCGCTTCTAAGAGTTAACCTCGATGCTCACACATGGTCATCTGAAAAATTTTCAAGGTATGGACGGAAATTACAGCAGATTGCACGGCGTACGTTCCCGAAGGTCAGAGGTTCAGATTCCCGGGGTAATGGAACTTCAGCGAGCTGCTTCGGACCTATTAGGTTTGTCAGTTTTTATAAGCTCGCTTTTTTCGGGGTGCGTTATAACAGAGGCCTGCGGTGGTGGGAACCCAGCAGCCGGGTCCTAGCAGCAGCATTCGGGTGTCAGCGTAGGCCCAGGGCCTCCGCCTTTCCGACGGGGCTTCTACGATGGATCGGCAGGGGCCCTAGCTGGTTTGGCTCAGTGGTTAGCGTGTCGACATGCAGACTGAAGGGTCTCAGGTTCGATTCCGGCCAAAGGCACATACCTGGGTTGCAGGCTCAATCCCCAGCCCCTGGTCAGGGTGTGTGTGGGGAGAACGAATCGATCTGTCTCTCTCCCATCGATGTTTCTCTCTTGCTCTCTCTCCCGCCCCCCCCCCCCCGACTCTCTCTGAAAATATACTGTGCATAAGAATCCACCTCCAGATAAAAACTTTGTGTTGTTCCAGGGGGCTCTCAGAGGGTATTCTTCCATTTAAGTGGTTTAAGATCCCAATAGAAGGGATGTCGGTCATTAGACACCTGAAACCTCATAAACACCCTCGAATGATAGTCTTTAGTAAAAATGGGTTATTTAGTGGCACCGGAGATCAACCTAACAGGTACTAATTTTAATTTACAATGAATGTCGCCTAATATTGGTTTTAATTCACAACGGATACAATGTAACATTGGGGCAAATTCAGGGGATGCTCTAAAATGAAACAGGAAGCCTGTCTCTCCTTAGGCAGCAATAAAACTCAGGCCTGGATCCCAATCCCAACCAGGAGTAAATTTATATCTTTTTATATAATAGCAGATGGCTACCCGAGTAGGTGCAGTTTCCTTGCATTAAACATACATTTTAATTGGGGCTTCGCAAGTCCGGTATTTCTCAATATCTGGTAATATTCCAGGCAAGCGTGGATTCCGTTATTTTAAGTGGTTCTTGTTCCTAGTGCTGAGTGACGAGATGGGGGACCGCGTTCTCCGCAGGAGCCTGCCCATATAGTGTCCCCAAAAGTGCATATACACACTTTGCGTAACAATAGAGGCAGTGTTGATTAAAATACGTTTCATTTTTCAAAACTGAGCTCTCAGCCATTACAGTGTGTAAACATTTTTGGGACGCCCTGTACAACGGGACCTTGTTTCAAATGACTACCTGGGCGTTTCCATCACAGCTGGCTGGACACTACATTCCCAACCCAAAAGGGACAGAGCAAGGGAGAGGGGGCCCAGGAGGGACGGAGGAAGAGAGACAGTGGGCACCTGAAGCATAGCACGGGGACCTCAGCTTTTTGTTGTTTTGGGTTTTGACCACGTTCATTTCAAATTCACCTTGGTATCAGTATGTTAAGGGGAAACAGAGGCACGGGAAGCTCACGCACTTGGTCTGTCCCATCTCACGTCTAGCGCCGTGCGGTTAAGGGCAGTCACGGAGACGTTGGCTCCTCGCCGCGGGAGGCCAGCCCACGTGGTCACCGTCGCTTCCCGGCTCGGGGTGAAGCCCACGCTGTTGTGGACGAAGACCCTGTAGGTGTACGTGGTGAACCTGCAAGGTTTTTTAAAAAAGACGTATGTCAGCGTCTCTTTTGCAGGAAACAAAACAGATGTTTCACTTGTGCCTCACAAAATACAGGATTCCCCGTCCCCTCAACAAAAGGCACAATTTTCTTACCCCCCTCCTTAACAAAAGGCATAATCTTTCTCGATACAAAAACATTTCATGCTTTTTGTAAGTGACTTGTCTAAGGCCACACAGCCATCCACACCTCGCTCGCCTGGGCAACAATTTTCTGATATTACCTGCTGGCCTATCCCTTGATTTCTTTGAATTCTAGCCTGAATTCTTCCAAGTGTCAAGCTTGTTAACGAAATAATTTTTGTGGACTGTGTCAATGCCTTATAACAATTATTTTCCAGACACAGCAAGCATCTGACAAGTGCCCACTATATAGACGGCCGAGATTTCCAAATTCCTATATTAAGTTTTCACGTCCTGCGGGGGCTGTGACACAGGCAGTAAGCGAAGGCTCCAGCACCTACAAGTTCGAGTTCAAAAGGCTTGTTTCCGAAGGCGGCGCGCATTAAACAGGATGGCTGTTTCGGCTCGATGATTAACGCCGCAGATAATGACCGAACGCGTCTCGCCGCGGAACTGATAACGCGCCCGCCCAACGAAGACACGGCGACACGTTCAACTACTCTACACGCCCCCAACTGCACGCCAGCACTTGTTTTTATAGTTTTTGTAATCTCACCTGCTAAGACCCTTATCTTCGTAAAACCACCGAGTTCCTGAATAAATATTGTGCCACAGATTTAAATCTTCTGGGGGATTTGATGCAAGTGGCTGCTGGATTTTACGTCTCAGAAGCTCATATCTAAAGCGAAAGACAAGCAGAAACATTGGGATTATCTCAACGGATGTTATTACCAAAAACTCAGGGTGTTTCGTGGGATGCGTCCGTGGAAATGGAAAGAAAACATCTTACTTGTGATTGCAAAGTTTTTTTCCCCCCCAGGTTATTATTTTTTCCTGACTCCGGTTTCAACCATGCAGTTATTCTGAAACCAAGAGCTATATTCGCATTTTTGGGCTGTCGGCGAGAAGGGCGATGCTTGATCCCCCGTATGTCAGGTTTGCCGACACCCCCTTGCCAGTGTCACACAAAGCAGACACACAAAATGCTTAGGAGGGTAATGATTTCCTAGGACGTCAGCTGCCGATACTTGATAAACAATGATAATATTATCGACTCCATAGTCTTGGCTAAGGGTCAGGTTGAGCGTGTTCAAAAGCCACTGGAGACTCTTTTCTTCCTTCTGATTCAAACCCCCGACCACATTCTTTACCGGTTTCCAGATAATAACAACAGGGCAAAGAATTACGTGTGAGCTTGGGAACTCTGAGACGTGGCTTGTGCAAATGCATCGCTTAGAACCTGCCATCAAGGTTTCCTGATGTATAATAAAAATACGCTTTGAAAATCAAGGGGAGGGTTATGTCAAGGATCGCTAGAGAATAGTGGTGGTTGTTTCAAGGGCTTTCGGTGCTTCACGAAGTTAAGGTATTTCTACTTGTATGGTTCCCTGTAAGTCAAGATGCACAATATGAAACTGTATGGAGGTGATGTGTCGGGATAACCAATAAAGAACGGATTCTATGCTCACACGTGAGTAAAAAGCCCTTCCTTCCTTCCTCCCTTCCTTCCTCCCTTCCTTCCTTCCTCCCTCCTTCCTTCCTGGAGAGAGAAGACCACAGCATAATCCAAACACGTTCACCTTTTCTTACCTCAAATTGGGTCCATTGGGCCTGGATGGCGGCTGCCAAGATATCCCAACGCAGGATTCACTCAGTGGGACCACGGACAGCGGGTGAACATCCTGAGGCAGGGCGGGCTGGGTGGTAACGAGGGTAGGGAGACTCTCTGTGCACCCGCCCAGATACCCGTTACCCCCCGAGCAAGCCACGATGGTGACCGAGTAATCAGTGAACGGCATCAGGCGGGCGACCACCTGGCTCAGCGCCGAGGGAGTGCCGTCGGTTATGGTGACGTGAGGGTCAGGCATGCGGATCTCGTAGCTGAGCGGGTCTCCATTCTGGATGAGTGGGGGTTTCCACGTGACCTGGAAGAAAAGATAAACTTGGAATCAGTGTGGGGACCCAGGAACAGAGAGCAGCGGAGGTTAGGCCACGGGGCCCAGGATCTCGGCCCGGTGTTGGTTGGGTCGCTAAGCGCCTGCTTCTGCCCCGGACGGTCATGAAGGGTTTGGGATCAACCACTGGTGCTCTGGGAACTAAACGAGATGCCCACTCCTGGGCTTGGCTTTCCGGCTTGTGACTTTTAGGGCTGCCAGGCTAATCCACGCCTTGGTGGCTCATCTCCTGGATGAAGTTATATGATCAAAGGAGGGAATTTAAAGAAAGCAGCCAGGCAACTTGTTTTCCAGACTTTCTGATCGTTTGTATACAACAAATCAAACAGGATTGTGCCTGGAGCCACTCACGGCTCTTCTACAAGAACCTGTTCTTTCCTTTTCAGATCCGCCTATTAAATGTTTGTTGGAAAGAATCCAGATTCACGCCCATCACACAGCTTTGCCTGCGTTCAAGGGACGTGTTTACGTCGGGTCGTACTGACTGGTATCGCTACTTAAGCTGAGACGAAAAAAGTCATCTCCGGAATGATTAATCACTCTAGGTTTGCTTGGGGTTCTCTTTTTTGTTTTTAGTTTGAATGAGGAACACTCCTTAAGACTACCCAATAAACGCTGCTGATTGTTTACTTGGAATTAATTCCCTTCCACAGAATTCTATACACTTTTGGTATTTCTATCAAAAGCGGGTGTTGCTTTGAACAGCCTCAGGTTGCAAGGACCTAATACAGTCTTTTCAAACGAGCATTTCGCTTGTAGGTTGCATTAAATTTCTCGGACCGTTTCCCCTATTTAGCATCACCTAGTGTTTGGTGTCGGGTGGGTGGGGGGAGAGCGTGAGCCACGTAGATCCCAGTCGTAATTTCAACAGATGAACTTTGCTGTTATGCGAAGGCCCTTTGTTTTGTGCTCTGGTGAGCAAGCTACTGTGCTGAGGCTCTTGGCAGTCGTACAAGACCCAAGCCATGGAAGCATGTGTGTATTTACACAAAAGAGGCTTCTAAGCTACAGAACTCCCTCCTGTTTGGTTACACTAATTTCCCTTGAATGAAGTTTGTCTGGGAGCCAAAACAATGGTAGTTAGCCAGTCCTCTGGTGCTCGCTCCCGGTAGGACGGGGCGAGTAATTCTACGCCTTCTAGATCGCCCAGAGATACGCTATTTTTATTTCTCTCCCCATCATTTTGATTCTTTGATCATTAAAAAAAAAAAAAAAAATCAGGATTTTGGTAACTGGAACTCCTGTTAATACTCTAACGCACTCCTCCGCCCTTCCCCCACCCCTTCCCGTTTTTCTGATCTATTTAAATCTGACGTGGTGGTTGAGCTAAGCATCCCACTGTGGCGTTCAAAGCATTTCAGGTGTGTGAGGCAAACAGCAGCATCTCGACAATACAATTAAGAGGATACGGGGAGAAATGAAACTCTGACAGCGAATGTGAGAGAGTTTGGGCCAAAGGCCAAAACCCCGCTTCTCCAGCGAGCGCCCGAAACAGCAGATGTGTGCGTGTCGCCAGTAGGTGGCTCTGTCCAACACGGAGAAAACCAGGGTCAATTCCTACATCTGCAGGGAACACAGAGCCCTGGGCATCTTACCTCCGCTGCATCGGGGCCCAGCACCCGCACCGTGGGTGGCTGCACCCCAGCAGGCCGCGAGGGTCTTGTGGTCACCTCCACCCAAGCACTGCTGTTCGTGCCCCCGTTTCGAGTGCTCACCAGCACCCGGTATCCGTATGTGGTCCACGGGCTGAGAGCGGGGGTCTTGTCAATGTACCGCATGGAATGATTTCTTGGGAGTGTCACCAGCGTGGTGACTTCCTCCCTCCCTTGGACTCTTCTCTCGATCGTGAAGTTCTCCACCACGCCGTTGGGGCGGGTGGGGGGCTGCCAAGATATGATCACAGACGTTGGGGTGTCAGAGAACAACTCTGGGCTCGGGATGCCTTCCGGGGCGTCTGGGAGTGTCCATGCAGCCTGGGACTCCGGGGACAGGGAACACCCTTTCGACGTGCAGGCTTCCACTTGGAACCTGTAGGCGGTATGAGGGTGTAAATGGGTCGCTGTGCAATTAGTGACATTTCCAGGAGCTTCCGAAGAGAGGTGGCCATGCTGGTAGATGTTGTAGCGCGTAATAACCCCGTTGCGCTTGGAAGGGTGCTGCCAGGTGACCAGCATCGTTCTCGATTTCACATCCAGGAGAATCGGAGGGTCCATAGGTCCGGGTCCTACAAAGTGGAACGAATCCAGAAAGTGATAACTGCTTGAAAACGTCCCACATCTCCTCGAAATAAAGCTAGAGCGAGTGCCCACT